>NW_027512964.1:0-311375 GCF_048772815.1 Callospermophilus lateralis
AAGGCCTGGGGAAAGGCAGGGAAAGGAAGCCACTCGCTGAGGGCATCGATCCTCTCCACTACATCTCCCAGGGACAAGATGAGCCCTGGGGAGGACAGATACTTCCAGGCCTAGACCACAATCTCTAGGAAGAAGCCCAAGTATCGACCCTTCCGCACATAAGTCCTTCTCAGTGACAGTACAGTAAGGCCCCAGGGGAAAGAGATAATACTGGCCTTTGATGCCAGACCCTCCATCTGGGCCACTGACCGCTGACCCCAGACCCTCCATGAGACACGCTCTGGCATTAATCAAGTCACCTATATAAGCTCAGTCCCCATCCTTTATTCAGTGGCTCATTTTCCACCAGGAGAGTGGGTCCATCAGGACCATGAATGAAGAACCATAAATAAAGTGGGTCCATTAGAACCGTTTCTGAAAAAAGGCTTTTGGCTGATGTGTGAAGTTTTTGTTCATCCAAATCTTTTTTTTTGCGCTAACAGATACCGTCAACCCATCCTTGACAAAGTGCCCAAACATGCCCTGGAGAAAAGACAGCCCCTGTGCCCACTGGTGCTGGAGATCTGGTTACCCACGTGTAGAAGGATGGGACTCGGCTTCACCTCCCATCCTGCACTTTGATCCTGAAAATGGATCAAAGACCTGGGAATCAGACCAGAAGCTAGAAGCTCCTAGGAGAAAATGTAGGGTCAGCACTCAGCTTTGAGGCAACGGCTTTGTCAGTAGGACCCCCAAGCTCGGGAACCTGGGATGGCCTTGGGTTACAAAGCCTCATCCCAGCAGACCATTATGAGTGAAGAGAGAGCACACAGGAGAAATTCTCGGCTAGCTGCTCTTGTGACAAAGGATGGATCTCTAGGATATACAAAGAGCTTAAAGTAGAAAGTTTTAATAAATTTAAATTTTAAAATTCGAAAGAAATATTTTGGGAGTCAAAGCTCGGTGTCCCTAACATACAGCGAGGTCTTGGAAAGGACTAACTCACCTTGTTGAGCCCGGTGAGTCCTGCAGGCAACTGCCCCTCCTCCAGGGCAGGCAGTCTCTGTCAAGGTCCAGCAGGTTCCCCGCCAGCCTCCACGGAGGCCACCTCCCTGAACTTCTGCCTCTCCTTCTGCTCGACCTGCTCTCCCTGGACCTCACACACACAGCCTGAGCCAGACACCACTGGGCACAGACCTTCTAAACTGGCAGCTGGAGGGAACTTTTTGCCCTGGAGGAGTTCACAGAGTCTGGGCAGCCCACGGAGGGGGTCCTCCGGCACTCTTCTGGAAGATGCAGTTCTCTGCATCCCATGGTTGATTATTTCCCACCCTCAGAAATGACATGGTGATGACAAGGTGGGGGTGGGCTCTGTCCTGAAACCCTGCCAGCATCGCTGTCCTGCCTGACTGGAGCACACCACAGACAGCCCTCACTTGAAGGGCTGGATGAGCCAGCTCCTCACAACACCCCTGCTCCTGGCCCCTCCAGCTGCTCAGATGGGCCCTTCCTGACACTCAGGCTGCAGTGACATGCCCATCGTCTCTCTCAGCTGTCACCACCAGAGAAGCCATGTGAGTCAACACCAGACACGAGCTCCCATACCCTACCTGGTTCACGAGGCTGGTCTTGTTCCTGCCGAGCACCCTGCACATCACTGCGGCTGCAGGGCGGGTGCCGGGTGCAGGCCACACAGAGCTCGCAGATTCTCTTGAGATGCCAACCCTGCCCTGAGCCATTCACCCATCACTCTTCTCTGCTTGACTCTTTTCACTTCCAGAATCCAACAACAGAACACAAATATGAAGACTTCTTAAAAGTAATCCTGAACACAACTGTCATTTAAAGCAAAAAAGAGAGAACTCTAGGCCAAAGGCTAACTAACTAGTTTTGCCTTTAACCAGAAAGCTCTTCAACTGAACTCAATGCCTTTTCCCTCGGAGGGCGATTCTGGGCTGCTGCGTGAGGGAGCATGGGATGGGGAAATGACAGGAGGCGGCAAAGCATGCCTTTTAATTGCCTTGAAGGTGATCAGCACAGGGAGGGGGGCGGGGAGTGACACCATCATTCCTGAGGAGGAACCTTGGGAAACAGTTCACTGCTTGCATCTGCTAAATCACACCTGGCCGCTGTGGCTGGCCCTAGCTGCCAACCTCTGGCTCAGGAGCAACCGCTCTGGCAGTGTCTCCAGCCGCCTGTAAGGAGTGGGTATAAACAGACCTTCCCAGGTGGTGCCTGGGTCATGGGAACTGCTGGAGAGGACAGAGGGGGAAGCAGACCAGGTGTTCCCAGAAGGCAGCAGCGAGCATACCCTCTACGGAGCCAGGCTCCAGTGCTGGCCCCTGGAGACCACAAGGGGATTGAGGCCTTCTCCCAGGAGTCCAGGAGTCCGACCCCCAGGTGGAGCATGACCCCTAGTTAGAAGTAAGAGGTGTTGCTCTGGCTAGAAGCTGGTTCTCAGGCTGACTCTCTGCAGTACCTCAGAGAGGGGCCCCTGCTGAGCTGCAGGAAAAGGCTTGTTCCAAGAAAGAGGAAGAGTGGGGGGTGGGAACATCAAGAAAAAGTGAGCGGCAGAATGGCAGCCTCAGGGAGGCACAGGTCACCTGGGACAGAGAAGGAGCACCTGTTAACACAGAATGGGTCCCTGGAAGGCTTAGACAATCACTGTCTTTCTTCTACAGAAACTCAAACAAAGCTGGGCATGGCATTGCACCTGCAATCCCAGCCTAAGGGGGCTGAGGCAGGATCGCAAGTTCAAGGCCAGCCTCAGCAGACCCTGTTGAAAGAAAACAAAAGGAAGGAAGGAAGGAAGGAAGGAAGGAAGGAAGGAAGGAAGGAAGGAAGGAAGGAAGGAAGGAGAAAAGAGAAGAGAGGGCTGGGGATGAAGTCCGTGGTACGGCAGTGCCAAGTGTGCACAAGGCACACCAACACAGTCCAAACCAGAGACTCCAGGTCACCGTTCTGGAAAAATACCCTCAGTCACTGTCTCTGCCATCACTTAGGGGTCTGTGTGAGACATCAGCAAACTGGGCGTCTTCCAAGGCTCGCACACAGCTATGGAACACCACGACGGGGTCCTCGGGGAGATGGCCACGCGGGCAAAGCCCCCAGGAAGCGGCCCATGGCTGCAGTCGGCTATGACTGAGGTCGGGCACAGCAACGTGGGGGGCTGTGGCACTGCACACCTTCCAGGGCCAACTGCCCCTGCACTGGGCTGGGCTAAGAATCCATACCCCTGTCCCTAGTCCTCCATCCACTCTGATGACACTTCAGCTGGCTCAGAGCTAATGTTTCCTGGAACACCATGTGCTGCCCATTAGCACCTAGGATTATTGTAGTGTCGGGGAAAATGTGAATTTAACTTAAAGCTTTTAAATAGCTATGGATTTTTGCTTTATGATATTCAGAACAGGAGCACCTACTTTCCCTTGAATAACCACTGACCTGACTCCCTCATCAGAGAGGTCCAAGATCTCCATCCTGCCTAGTAAGCCCACGGTCCTCACTGTCTCACTGTGGCCACCAGTCCAGAGCACGGATCCCACTTTGCTTGAAGGAGGGAGGTTCAGGTGCCCTCGTCAGAACAGCAGAAGGTGCCCCACCTGTCCTGCTACCCAGGTGGACCCCTCCTGGCCCTTGCACTAGCCGGACAGGAAGTGTGCCTCTGCTACGAGTGTGCATGGGGACGATTTCAAGGCCATCAAGATGTCAGGCCCTTGAAAACTCAGCCACAGATTCCTTCATTTCTATACACTTGTTAATGTATAATTGTTTAATGTGTAAATTAGAAAATAATGAACACTTTTTCCTTCTCCTTCAGGGTGAGGAGTTACTGCTCAGATAACGTTCTTTGTAGTCACGTCAATTTAACAACAAAAATCCAAGTGAAAGAAAAATGTAGCTATTTATCTTGTGATCTGGTTGACATGGATTTAATTTTACAAATAGTTTGCTAAAGATGAGGATTTTCCCTAATATTTTTTTTCTATTGTTTTGATAATAGATACTGTCACATAGTGAAAAATATTCCACAATTTGAGTTGGACCATTAGCGTAAAAACTCTGTGAAGCCATAGGTTGTTTTCTTTTTTTAATTTATGCCCTCAGAGCCTCAATAACTATTGAATAAATGAATCAATTTCTTAAAAGAAATGGCAGTTCCAAGATGTATGAAGATATGCACACACAATGTAATGTAGAACAGAGAGTGTAAGAGGTGACCACTAACTCAACGTCTTGTCCAGCAGGGAGCCCATGGCATCCTGAGGGCAGAGGCCCCTTCCTGTGAGAGGAAGGAAGGACCGAGGCTTGGGGACAGCTCTTCACTTTCTAATACTGAGAAAAGTGGGCAAAGCACCCCCACGGGGCTTGAAGTTAGTCAACAGGTGCTGAATGCCAGATCACATTTGATGCCCGGGGCCAAGCAGTCAAATGCAGTGTGGTTGAGCAGGAGGACACAGGTGGAAAGGTCTGCACTTAAATGGACATCCAGGAGGCACCTGTACTGAGATTGCATGGGAAACAGGCACTAAGTCACAGCACAGTGGGCGTCTCAAAACAGGGACGAGAGGAACTAAAAAGTTTGATGTCCTGTAGAGGAAAGGACAGTAGCGGAGAGGGGCTCAGAGATCCCAGGACTCATGCGGGGACCTACACAGGCAGGCTCCGAGCTCAATGGGACTCACACAGGGACCCGCTAGAGGGGCTCAGAGCTCATAGGACTCATGGGGTGGGGGATGCACCTAAGAGAACTCAGGGACCCTTGGCCACCTGAGGGTCCAGCAGTCCATGGTCAGTCAAAATAGTCACTGAGCTTTAGAGTTTGTACTTTCTGTTCTGAGCAACTGACCCAAATTCTTCAGTATCTGAGAGAGACCCATCACAGGTCTCTCTCTCTCTAGCACGTGGCTAAGACTGTTATACAGAAGGAGCTCTCATGCAGCACAGTGCTTGGAGCACGGTCGCGTTCTCATCTGGTTGCCTAACATTGGCAACCCCGTGATGAGGACCCAGATCTGCAAAATGCGCCTCTCAGTCTGTCCTGCTCTGAAATTCAAACTAGCCTCGCTTTCTACCAAAGCCCAGGGTTGGGTCGTCGCCATTTCCAAGTCATCCTCTAGGGGAGCAACCGTGTCTCCTAAGTGTCACCTGGCAGTCACCAGGTCCCCTCAATCATAAGGTCTTCCCCAGAGTTTCCTCAGTGCCGTCTTCACCTCCTGGTTCCTCAGAGTGTAAATCAGAGGGTTGAGCATGGGCGTCACCACCGTGTAGAACAGGGAGACAAACTTGCCCTGGTCCTTGGATCGGCTCCGGGCCGGCTGCAGGTACATGAAGATGATGGTCCTGTAGAAGATGGTGACCACCAGCAGGTGGGAGGAGCAGGTCCCGAAGGCCTTCTGCCTGCCAGCAGCCGACCTGATCCTCAGCACGGCCTGGGCAATGTGGCCGTAGGACACCAGGATGAGAGACAGGGGCAGCACCAGGAACAGGACGCTGGCCACAAAGAGCTCAGCCTCGTTGAAGGTGGTGTCCACACAGGCCAGCTTGATGAGCACAGGGACCTCACAGAAGAAGTGGTCCACGCGGCGATGCCCACAGAAGGGCAGCCGCAGGGTGAGGGTGGACTGTACCAGGGTGGTGGCCACTCCACTGAGCCACGCCGTGGCCACCAGGGAGTGACAGAGCCGAGGATGCATGACAAGAGTGTAGTGTAGCGGGCGGCAGACAGCAACATAGCGATCGTAGGACATGACGGCCAGGAGGACACACTCGGTGGACCCCAGTGCGAGGGAGACATACAGTTGAGCCACGCAGCCGCCATAGGAGATGGACTTGTCTGAGCCCCCCAGGTGGACTAGGAGCTGAGGAAGGATACCAGTGGTGAAGCAGAGGTCCAGGAAGGACAGGTGGGAGAGGAAGAAGTACATGGGTGTGTGGAGCTTGGGGTCCAGGAGGGACACCAGGATGATGGCAGAGTTGCCAAGAAGGGTCATGAGGTAAAGGAGCAGGACGACCCCAAAGAGGGCCCGCTCTAACCAAGGCTGGTCTGAGAACCCCAGCAGAAGGAACCCAGAGAGGAGGCTGTCATTGGCGCCCCCCATTATCTCGCTCCACCTACTCACGTCAGGCAGAGCCTCGGATCCTGTGCCAAGTCCTTGACAATCAAAAGTTACATTCTGGGAACTAAGACTTTGGACATATATACCCGGCAGAGAACACCAGAGAGGGAGACTCTTATTAGGCCCCGAAGGTGGAACCTGGTCTGAGACCCACAGGTGTCCCATGTAGCTCGAGGATCACATGAAAGTCAGCATCACTTGAGATCGAGTTTGCCCCAGTTTTTAACAACATGAATTTTTTTAGTGTAAACATATTAGAATTTTATAGGAACTGTGGGAACTGCAAGCACTCTAGAAATATGGTTATTCCCAAGGTACCAAAGGCACAGAGCAGCCAGCAGGTGCCCGGGAGATCCCCAAGCATGGTGGGAATGCAGCGGGGCCGCTCCAGATGAATCCAGGTGTGGTCACATGCTGCTCCCGAGGAGTCCGGAAGGAGGGCAGCCCAGCCTGAGAATGGAAATGGAGAGGGCACATGGTCAGAGCCAGAGGGGGAAGGAGCCAAATGTGGGGAGCAGCTACTGCACACGCCACCTATGCTAGAGAACACAGCACATCCTGGGTGAACTGAAATCAGTTCTTCCAGGACCACAGACATCAGTACACATTATCTGGATAGCATAGCCCTTGTTGAGGGGTTTTAGTTCAGTTCAAATCTTCCTTCTTAAGATAAATGTTTGCACAATGTAAGAGAATTTAAAACTTCAAGTACCCTGACCCAGAATCGATGTGTGGGGCTCATGGGACAGTGGACAATGTCGATGTCACACACTTGGAAGGGAGTGAGTGCAGTATGACCAGAAGGCAGGGAACTCGGCAGAGACTGACTCATGAAGGCTCGCCTGCCGGCAGTACACTTGACCAACTAACAGAAGAAACCAAAATCGGTTTCACACAGGATGGAACCAAGAGATTGAACAGTTAAAAACAGCCTCTGTCTTTTTAATCTCAACCAGAGATGCTGAGGACTGGGCTGACTATGTCTGAAAACTCCAAGAAGAGAGTCCACGTGGTTGACACTCTTCTTGTAATAGAGACCTGGCTCCTGTCTCCTGGCACCCACCTTAACACCAGCCACTGGCCGCGGGTGCCTGGCCAAGCGCCCTGTGAATACATGAAACACAGGGAACCTGGAGAATGGGCAGTTCCACAGCACCTGGGGGAGCCTACTGACTGTGGCCAATTCCCTTCGCAGGCGCTGAGGCCCGGACATCTGCAGACTCATGGACAACCTGATCTCGCTCTTCTATAGCTCTTAGAGAGCAGATGCAGCTGAGAGGTGACTCCCTGAGACCTGTGTCCGCCCTGAAGTTGCTCACTCACACCATCCTGCTCAGGATGAAAGACTGGCTGACCATGTCTTTCCCTGAATGAGCAGGTTTGCTATCTCAGCTCAGGTTTTCAAAGTTTCTCTTTCATGCTATTTATTAGAATGGGCCTGCACCTGGTGTCCTGCCACCAGGATGCCACTGAAGTCACCTCCTCATCCCTTACTGCCTACAAGGACGTCTCCAGAGCATGGTGGACAATCTGGTAAGAGAGCAGGCTCCAGGTACGACCCGCTTTCTGCATTTTAGTTGTGTTCCTGAACATGTCACTGCATGAGGTGCCCTGACTGGCTCAGCTGGGACCTGGAGAGGAGCAGAGCTGTCCATGGGGACGAGGTGCATGATACCAGCCCTGTGGAGGGACAAATGTTTGCCAGTGAACAGTGATCACTGTGCCTGTGGGCACTATTGCCAGCTCACACGGCCTTCGCAGGCTCGTGGGCACCTTACTATCCCCCGGAGCCTCACCTGCTCCCCAAACCTTCGGTGTGGCTCCATTGCCCTCCCACCACGGCTGCATGGTGTCCCCTCACTGAACCCACCTAGGCATCTCCATAAGTCCTCTAAGACTTGACCCAAAAGACAGGAAATCTTTAGAGAGATGTCACATTTCCAACTAGTTCTACGATATTTTATATTTATGCATTGCTAGTATCAGAGTGTCAGGAATCTAAAGACTTATTTATCTTTATGCTATTAACATCTACCACATTCTCCAAAAGTATTTGCTAAGTCAAAGTGCTTGTGGAGCAGTGCGCTGTTTCACTGGGCAGATGTGATGACCATGCTGTAATACATGCAGCCAGCAGCTGGACAGATGTGCAAAACGTGCACCCCGAGAGCTCCCTGAGCACCACGTGGAAGCCCTGCTGTTTCACAGAAGGAATGCGTGCCCCACCTACCGTAGGCAGGGCAGGCTTAAAGGCTCGTGCACAAAGGCACTTCTTGGACTGCTTGCCAACCACGTTGAACACATTGCTACTGCAGAGGATGGACATGACAGTGACCACGCCACAGGGCCTGAGGTCAGGTGCTTAAGACAGAAGCATAAAGACAACTAAGTGTGTGTCTGCACATTCTCCAACGAAAACAGAAAGGACATTTCGGCGCTCACCTCATGGCTCCCATCCCATAGACGTGAATAGAGAGCTGTTTAGTCCCATGTGCTGCTCCAACCACAAATGCCTGGAAGACAGGTTTCCCTATGTTCAACAGCACACTCTGAAGTCGGATGAAGACAGACAGACAGATAGACAGATTGGATGGAACACTGGCATTTGTCTCTCACTAGACATTATTTCAGCTAATTCATCCATCAACCTTTGCTGGATGCATGCAGGGGCCAGCCCTCAAGCTGGACATAGGGGTGAGTTGGCCACTGACTCTCTATTCATCACGAGTGGTGTGGGGTACTGAGCCAGAGCTCCATACGTGCCAGGCAAGCACTCTACCAACAGAGCCCAGCCCAGCCAGGAATAGGAAACAGAAAGCTGTGTGTGTTGCTGTTAGGAATCTTGTCAGAGTAAAGTAAAATTTAAAAAAAACCCTTGTTAGTTGCCTGCTCGTGCTGCATGGATGGGGAGAGAGCAGCAGCACTAACCCTAGCCCAGGGACCCACAAGGTGAATAGTGAGGTATAAAGAACCTTCCCTCAGGGTGTCACAGGCCCACTCACCTAGCTTGTGAAAAGATATCATGTCCTTGGAAGTCACTATCTATAGATAAGCCCCTCATGGTGGCACATGCCTATTATCTCAGAAACTGGGGAGGTGAGGAAGGAGGATCACAAGTTTGAACCAGCCTTAGCAACTTAACAAGGCCCTGGGCAAGTTAGTGAGAGTCTGTCTCAAAGTAAAAAATAAAAAAGGGCTGGGAATGTGACATACTGGCAAAGCATCCCTGGTGAATTCCCCGGGACCAAAAACATAAAAGCAGGTAAATGAAGACAGCATTCTCTGTTTTCTGTGCATCCAAGGTGTGCTGCCAAGAGGAGTGAAAGGTTTGCTATCGATGTCAGAGCATCTGAACACCAAGCCAGCAGAGCCAGGAGCTGCCAGGGACCTGAGGGGACACTCGCGGAGGATTCTCTGGGCGCCAAGCTGCCCTGGAGGACATGACTTACACACCTGTCTGTCTCCACAGGGAGAGGAGCAGGACCCACTTTCCTGTGGTCACAGAGGAGGAGGCCTCAGGGTGGAGGCTGCCCGCCCAGGGAGGCTCTGAGGCAGAGTGGAGTTGGGGCCCAGGGCTGGCGTTCCAAAGCGCTCCATGCCACACAGGCCTCCTGGCTCCTGGTGAAGGGAAGAAGTGGGCGCTCGGTGGCCGGGGGACGCACTTCTCGTCCTCTCACGTCACCCTTGTGCTCTCATGTCACGCATGCTGCTCTGCTTCCCCTAAGCCATCTGTCCCACTTTGAGCTGCAGCTCTGTGCTCCCGAGGCTGTGTTTTTCCCGGCATGTCTCGATATCTAACATCTGAACAGGGGCTTTGCTCATGGTGCAGGGGGTGCTCAGCGTCACCAGCACCGCAGCAAGTCCTGCTTCAGAGAGGAACTTCTGGACCCTCTGCCTTGGAGCAAGAAGGGGAGGGAGGCTGAGTGGGAAGGCACAGAAAGGTCAGCCACGGGAGGACCACAGTGGCACTGAGAAAGGGCGAGAAAGATAAAGTGCCACCATGGGAAGAGCAGCAGACCCTCCCTGCAGCTCTGGGGTCTGGGGATGTGGCCTCCTGTGGCCATTGAGAAGGCCTGCTCCAGGATGTTTTCCAGAAGTGCAGCACGGAGGGCAGGGTGGGCTCAGGACCCAGGCAGGAAGCGCTCCTCTCCCTCGAGGGATGGACCCTGGGCATGGAGCTGAGCAGGTGCAATCCTTGAGCTCTTTGGCTATACACCTACGTGTTGCCATGGAAACACCTCCTAACTCGCCCTGAAATCTGCTGACACGTACATGAATTGTACCAAATACGCAAAAACATGAAAGTCGTACATGCTGACGGGGAAGCTGGTGTTTTGACACATGGACACTCTGTGTGTTTAAGTCCGATTAAACCTAACTACCTCCTCAAACGTCCATCACTTATTTATGGCGAGCATTCCAAACCATTCTTCCTGGGTTCCTAATATCTGCTGCTTCTTTTCTCTCTGGGCACCCGTGGCAGTAGCTCACCAGAACTCACCCCCATCTCCCTGCAACCTGGTGGGTGTTGACCAGCCTGCCCCACCCTCCCTGCCCCTACTGCCCCCAGTAGCCACCACCCTGACCTCACAACTTACCTATTATCATTGAATGTGCGGCTCACATGGGAAGCTGCTGCTTACCATACAGGAGTCCTGTGGTCAGAAAGCTGGGGACATAACGAGGCAGGTTCCAGCCAGCTCCCTCACCTCCACCAGCCCTGAGCAGGAAGCCACCCAGGAAACACAGCCCAGATGTCTCCTTCCAGACTCTGCAGTGGCTTCTCAATCTTGAAGTCATTCTGTCCATGAAAAATGCAGCCCTGATGGCCCCTGTGCCCGAGGCACATCTGTGGCAAGTAGGGGGTTCCTCTCCTGGTCCCGGGAGCAGCCCTGCCCCACTAGGGAGCTGGCACCCTAACTGACGCATGGAGACTCCACGCTCCAGAGAGCTCAGTGGCCCCTGGGTGCCCTGCCCCACCAGGAAACACTCCCTAAGCACAGGACAGTCAGAGAGCCGTTTCAGTGGTCCCTGAGCTCCTGGTGTCCTCCTGGGCATCCCTCTCCAGCCCCAAGAGCTCCAGCAGCAGCGCCCCAACCCAGGGCCTCACTGAGCCTGGCCAGCCTTATGGCCAGCCTCACAGCTTCCCCAGCAGATCCAGCCCATTCAGGTCACCTGCCGCGGGGGACTGGCCGTGCTCCAGGACTCGTCTCTCCTGCCGCCTGGGCTATGCTGAACCGGGGTTTTGGGCATTCACTTCTGCTGCTCTACATCCTCACATTTCAATTCCCCTGGTACCAGGACAAACCTCCTGCTCTTCCTGTGCCAGACGGTCTTCTCACCCTCCTGTGTTCACGCCTCGTTCCTAAGAGTCTTGCCCAGCTGTCCATCTGAAGCAAATCCCTCTGACCATGCCTTTTATTTTAATTTCTAGCACACCTCCAGACCCAATGTCTCTCCAAATCATGTGCACTAGAAACAGGCAGTACCTCTCCTGACTAGTCCAAGGAGGCTCACACCAGTTCCTGGGTGCCCAGGAAACGGCAGATATGGGAGGAGACCCTGTGAAATGAAGGCAAGAATGAAGGAGAGAGCCAAGTGAGGTCCACAGAAATGCACTGGAGTCAAATGAACGCAGCAACAAGAAACAGGGACAAGCCCAGGCCAACAGGAAATGGTCTTAAAGTAAAGACTCAAATTCTCAAATGCACAGTCAGCAACCATGCATGCATAAAATAGACCAAGCACACCCTCAGGATGGAAAGAGCTATTCTAAAAAGCTACTACCTAGGCAAAAAGGGCAAATGAAAGGTTCAATACAAGGGTCTACAGACTAGTGGAATAACCACCCTAAGAGGAGAAGAAATTCATAAAAATGGGAAAGATAAGAAAATTTAAAATCAGTGAATGTGGCCAAGAACATATAACCCGCAGGTGTTCCAACAGGCAACTCATTTCATGCTCCTCTTGCAGAGCAAATTTCTCTGTTGTTATGGGGACAGCCAGGTCAGCACAATACTCAACAAACTCAACCCAATAAAAGTTTCCTCTTCACCCCGTCCAGATCGAGCCTGTTAGGTAGTAGCTATCCATGAGCCAGGAAATACAAGCAAGGTCACAAGTGTCCTTTAAATCACTTTAGGGTCTTTTTTAAAGTACTTCCAAAGTAGATGAGAAAGCAAAGGGTGGTAGTTAGCAGAAGGTAGAAACAGGGGAGCTAATTGGAAATCACATCAAAAGAGAAGGATTAATGGGACTAACTCTTAACAGGGCCACTGAGGTTGATGGGAAGCTAGGAATTATAGCTACAAGCATCTCCAGCTATCTGGGATTGAAGATTCCTTTAGTGGTGCAGGCACACTAAGGTAACTCTGACCAGCTGCTGACCCTAGTGCCCATCTTATCATGGGATTGACTTGTAGGTGAAGCCCCCCTCCCCTAAATAGGATGGCCACCAAGTTCCAGAGAGGTACCAAGTAAGGTCAAAAACCACCGCCCGACATGAAGGAGTTGAACTCCTGATTGGCAAAGAGTGCAGAAGGGGGTCCCCAGCTCTCCTAGTGAACATAACAGTAGTAAAATTGGGGACAGCATCATCTCCCTTGATGTCCTCTACCTGGAGATCTCTCTCTCTCTCTCTCTCTCTCTCTCTCTCCCCCTGCCCTCCCCAGGCTCTCTCTCCAACCTCAATTTGCTTGTACTTCACTTTCACTTCTAATAAAGTTCTCTCTCATGACTTTTGGTGTCTTGAGTTTAAAGTTTATTTCATCAAACACAAGAACCTGTTTTTCTGCGACGCCACTTGAGCAGGGGCAGAGGAACCCCTAGGTTAGTTTTCCCACAGGATGGGCTTCAGCCACAGCATTGAGCATTCAGGCAGGGGCACCCCTGAGCATGAAAGGACTTGAGGGCGCCAGAGCTTGGTCACAGGGGGACACGTGGCTCTGAGGGAGGCCAGGGAAGACCACACAGAGTCCAGCTTGTTGCTGCGTGTTGCCTCTCCGTCCTGCGCAGACCAAGCAAGCACCTCTGTGGACGTCCCAGGGAGCCAGGTGTCCCCAGATTTTTCTCCCCAACCTGCTTGGCAGTTGTCGCCTGGCGGGAGCGGGAGAGCGGGTTCCACCCTGCCTCTGCAGCAGGCTGACAGGAGCAGCCTTCGCAATGCTCCAGTCCACCCATTCTGACCCACCTGGGGTGGTGACTACATGCTAAGAGGAACTCGGAGTGAGACCGAGAGCTACAGTCACTGTCCCTGCACTTCAGCCATCACATGAAGGTCTTTAGCATCCCAAGGTCTATGATTTACCCACCCACTGTCACAGTCTAAATCAAGGACCACAATTTCTTGGGGGGACCACAGAAATAACCCCCACCGGGCCTCTATTCACCTCTGTGTCCAGCATGCTCTGCACTCTCCACCACAGGGGACAGAGTGACAGCTCTGAACTGCCCACAGTCAGTCAGTCAGCACTCATACTTATTTTTCTTGAATGACCGACCACTTAATTGAAAAGCATGTATTTATTATAAATGAGACATGAACAGCGGTTGTCTTCCCCTCGGAGGAACGCTTTGCAGGAGGCTTAAGGACTGGCTGTCACTGAGTGAAACTGGGTGACACTGGTCCAAGGGCTGAGCCCTCACCTGGGGCAGGCCAGCAGGCACAGGAGACATCCACTATGTGAGCCTCTACAAAGTACAGACCTTCTTTTCCTCTAAAATAAGGAGAGAGTGGGGAAGTCACCGAGAGAAATAAGGAGGGTGCCTGGGTGGAAGGTCACTGGCGCATGGGATCCCAAGGAGCAGTTAGAACCCAGTTCAGGGGCTCCGTCAGCCAGGACCCCAGGGAAATGAAGCTTGCAAGGCAGACGTGACGGTCTGGTCTTAATACACATCAAAGTATTTCAGAATGAATATACCCTTTGCACAGCAAAAATGAAAATGCCAATGGATGAATAATTGTACTTATTGGGAAATAGTGAACTAAAAAGCAAAGTAAATGAGGACTTACAAAAATGGTTTTCATAAAAATGATTGATTTAAAATATGAAAGTCATTGATATTTAAACAATGAATTATTACAAATCACCTAATTGTAATAAAATATAAGGTACAAGAAAAACACATAAATTATATGTAAAGAATGTAGAGAATAGACTTACACTAAAAACTTGCAATTTACTCTTTTGGGGGCACAAACAAAAGAAATCACTGGCAGATAAAGTTGAGAACACAGCTTTTAAAATGATACACCATACACACAGCTTTAAAAATGATACATGTGTACTCCCATTTAAACCAGATGTTCCGCTTTCTCCCTTTAACATCCTCCCATTCAGGCCAGCCCCCAACCAAAGTTTCCCTTCACACTTACTCCCCCAACAAGGTCCCACTACTGAAGCCAGGTACCGGCCCTAAAACCTCCACCACGCAAACTCAGCTGCCTCCAGGAGCACCCAGGAACAGCACCCAAGTGCCTCTGCCCCACTGCCCTGCAACCTCTGCCACACCCACTCAGCTCCTGCCAAGAGCACCCAGGAACAGCACACTAACTCCTATGCCCCACTTCCCCACTTCAACAGGCCTTAGCACTAGTGCCCCTTCCAGGCACTCCCTCTCAGCAGGCACCCACTAACCCACCTAGCTACCAGTCCCTCTGCACCTCTCCAGCCAGGGTTGCACCCCCAGAGGCCTCACGACATGTGTCTGCTCCAGTCATCACCTTGCAGCCACAGGCACTGAGTGCCACATCCCCACACACTACCCCACCTAGCCTCAGGTCCCAGGACACCTCTCCTGCAAGGGTTGAACCCCCGCAGGCCTCAGAAAGAGGCCCCTCTCAAGGAACCACCTCAGAGGGGCCAGCACAGCATGCCCCCTCCACACACACACTACCCCACCCAGCTCTAACTCATCCAGTTCCAGTCCCCAATGCCTCTCCAGCCAGGGCTGCGCCCCCCCCACCCCAGGCATCCCCTCAAGTAACTGCCTCCCAGAGACAGGCACACTGTGCCCCATCACCACTCCTTCACCACCCAGCTCTGGTCCTCTAAAACCTCTCCTCTCAGGGCCATATGCCACATACCACTGGGGACACTGGAGTCCTCCCTACCTGAGACTGTCCTCATAAGTCCACAAAGACCAACAGGAGGTGGTGTGAGGGCCAGGCTGCCTCTGTGGGAGGCCCAACATCCTCACCCATGAATGAGAAAGGACGGCAAGGACACCTTACCAGAGGGTGACATAGTCTAGGGGAAAGACTGGAGCAGCCCAGGCAGTCATCCGTAGAAAGGATCTCTGTGATTTGAAGGCCCCAGATTCTCCACAATCTGCAGTACACTTTTAGGCTGCCCAGAAATCCACTGTGCAGATGCAGTTTGGGATAAGTCCCTGCATGAATCAGTGAATGTGTGCAAACTGCATGCACATGTGTGTCGAGGGCGGGGCTATGTGCAGAGATGTTCCAGGCCCTACCTCACAGTTATAGAAACAGTTCAGCCCTCCCAAGGTACTACCTCACCCAGCTCTGGTCCCCCAAGAACTCTCCAGCCAGGGATGTGCCCCTAAAAGCCTCAGAACGACTGCCCCCTTCAGCTACCACCTAGCAAGAACAGGCACAGTGCACCTCTCCCCACAAAAGTTCCTACCCCACAAAGTTCCACCCCATTCAGCTCTGGTCTTCCAATAAGTCTCCAGCCAGGACTGCACCCCCACAGGCCTCAGCACAAGCACCCACTGTAGGCATTGCATTGCAGCGACAGGCACAGCAAGTACCCTCCCCATGTACTACCCCATCCAGTTCCTGGTGCCCTAACACCTCTCCAGTGAGGGCCTTGTTCCCACAGGCCTCAGCAAGAGTGCCCCCTCCAGGCATCTCCTCACAGGTACAAACACAGTGTGCCCCCTCCCCACCAACTACCTCACCCAGCACCGTTCCCCTGAAGTCTCTTCAGCCAGGGCGGTGCTCCCAAAGGCCTCAGCATAAGCATCCTCTCCAGGCACCACTTTACAGAAACAGCATGCCCCCTCCTCACACACTACCACACCGAGCACCTACCTCATCCAGTCTGGTCCCCCAACACCTCTCCAGCCAGGGCCATATGCCACACATTGCTGAGGACACTGGAGGTCTCCCTACCTAGGCTCTGCTCCCAGGTTCAGCAGGAAGGATCTCAGGTACTTGAGGAACATGCTTCTCCACTGTCTACTGGCCACTTCTGGATGCCTTGAAACTCAGAGCACAGAAACAGTTTGCAATATGCCCACCCAAGCTTGTGTGCTTCATGCACTCGCCTGTGTGTTGAGGGTGGGGCTTTGCCCAGGAATGTTACCAGGTAATGTCTAGTAGCAACAGGCACAGTGCGCCTCCTCCCCAGACACAACCCCACCCAGCTCAGTCCCCTAAGATCTCCAGCCAAGACCCTTCCCCCACAAGCCTCAGCATGGTCACCCCTTCAGTTACTGCCTCTTAGGGACAGCACAGGGCATCCCCTCCCCTGCACTATCCCACCTAGCTCCTACCCCACGGAGCTCCTACCTCACCCACCTCCTACCCCTCCCACCTCCTACCCCACCCTGCTCCTGGTTCCCTAAGAACTATCCAGCAAGGTTCCTATCCCAAACAGGACTCAGCAGGGTTGGCGCATCCATGAACCTCCTTACAGGGAGAGAGAAACACTTTGCCTCTTCCCCATGCATTACTTACCCTGCTCTGGTCCCATGACGCCGCTCCAGCCAGTGCTGCACCCCACAAACTGCTGGACACACTGGTGCCCTCCCTACCTGAGGCTCTCCACTGGGATCCACAGTGTCCAACAGGAGCACAGTGGTGAGCACCAGGCTGCCTTTGTGGGAAACCTCACATCCTCACCTCACATATATACAACATGTGTATCACATGACTCATATTGTATTCTTCTCTGTGTCATAACATGTATGTTCATATGTGTTTTGGTACATTTTTTAATGTAAATTCTTAGGACTGTTCATATTTTTACATACACAGGTTAATCTTTAACCCTACCACTAACTCAAACCAAAATTTCATATTAACCTTAACCTTACCTCTACATATTAACCAATTTTACATAAATCCATGTGATCAGGTGTATCAGGTGTATATATGTGCCTGTGTGTGCTTACTGGTTCAGATATGTGTGTGTGTGTGTGTGTGTGTGTGTGTGTGTGTGTATGTATCTGACAGGAGACCTCAGCAGTCTTGTACAGCCAAGCAATTGCATCATCACTACCAGGTCCCTGGATTGGCACAGGGCAGGTTTCCATGTTTGGTCAGAGTTATTTAGAGCTGGAGCACCACAATGGCCGAACTCCAGTTCTCTCCCACAAGTTGAAGCCAGGGAGGGCTCTGAGAACTCCCTTGGCTCCAAACAGCAAAAGTTGTGCATCGACCGGAACCTCAAGCCTGCAGTATCGCTTGAGGTTCCGGTCGATGCACAACTTTTGCTGTTTGGAGCCAAGGGAGTTCTCAGAGCCCTCCTGGCTTCAACTTGTGGGAGAACTGGAGTTCTGGCCATTGTGGTGCTCAGCTCTAAATAACTCTGACCAAACATGGAAACCTGCCTGTGCCAATCCAGGGACCTGGTAGTGATGATGCAATTGCTTGGCTGTACAAGACTGCTGAGGTCTCCTGTCAGATACATACACACACACACACACACACACACACACACACACACATATCTGAACCAGTAAGCACAGCTAACACTCACAGGCACATATATACACCTGATACACCTGATCACATGGATTTATGTAAAATTGGTTAATATGTAGAGGTAAGGTTAAGGTTAATATGAAATTTTGGTTTGAGTTAGTGGTAGGGTTAAAGATTAACCTGTGTATGTAAAAATATGAACAGTCCTAAGAATTTACATTAAAAAATGTACCAAAACACATATGAACATACATGTTATGACACAGAGAAGAATACAATATGAGTCATGTGATTACACATGTTGTATATAAGTGGAGGTGAGGATGTAACCTATAAATGACATATATTAGTATAGATGCAGATTTATCATTAAATAATTAAAATAGAAATCAAAATACAATTTAAAATTTATTGGACTACATGGATTCAAGTCAAACTGGATTTAGATAAAAAGGTAATGTAAAGATAATATAAAATTTTGGTTTGAGTTAGGATTAGGGTTAAAAAATGGACATGTATACTGGGAAATATCTGTATTCATAAGATGAATGTGTGAAAATATGTTAAAATACACATAAAAACATGCATGGTATGACATTAGGGAGACTGTTATATGAATCATATGATGAGACATTTTGTAAATAGGGAGTTTCAAGGATATACTCTGTAAATTATATACAGTGATATGCATGTGAATTTAATATTGATCATTGAAAATAAAAGTCAAAATACACTTTAAAATTCTTATTGGTGTATAAGAATTGAAGTAAAATTTGCCTTTCTTATAGAAGTAATATAAAAGTCAATATAAAATTTTGGATTGTGTTAGGGTTTTAGTGTAAGAATGAATATGTAAACTGGGAAATATCAATATTCATAAGAATATACTGTGAAATTATGTATGAAAGCACATATAAAACCACATGTTAATACAGGCATAAGTAAAATGTGAGTAATGTGATTACAAATTTGGTAAACATGGGGATGAAGAATATATCCTATAAACAATATATACCAGTATATATGCAAATTTAATATTGATAAATGAACATATAAGTCAAAATACACATAAAATTTTATCATAGTGTACATGCTTTTAATAAAATTTGGTTCAGTAATGGAGATAAAATAAGTGTTTACATAAAAGTTTGGTTGGAGTTAGGGTTAGAATTAGCAAGTGTTTGTGTAAATATAAATATTCCTAAGAATATACATATGAAATTATGTACAAAAACATATACAAACATACATGTAGTGATACAGGGAAGAATATAAGGTGAGCCATCTAATTACTAATATTGGGAATGCAAAGATACGTATCCCATAAAAGATGTAGCATAATATATAAATGCAAATTTTACATTGGTAATTGAAAATAGAAGTCAGAATACACTTTAAAATTCATATTGTTGCCAGGTGTGGTGGTGAGCACTTGTAATCTTAGTTGCTCTGGAGGCTGAAGCAGGAGGATTTTGAGTTGCAAGACAGCCTCAGCAGCAGTGAGGCACTAAGAAACTCAGTGAGACCCTGTCTTTAAGTAAAATACAAAATAGGTCTAGAGATGTAGCTCTGTTCAAGTGCCCATGAGTTCAAATCCTGGTTTTTAAAAAAATCATATTTTTGTACATGGATTTAAGTAAAATTTAGCTTAGATGTGAGGTAAATTAAGGGTTTATATGATTCTGGTTTGTGTTAGGTTTAAAGACTGAATCTGTATATCAGGAAGTGTAAGTATTCATAAGATTTTGAAAATATGAATGAAAACATACAGACACATGTTCTGACACAGTGAAGAGTAAAATGTGAGTCATGTAATTACATGTTTTTAAAGATAGGGAGGCAAGTGTATATCCTGTAAAGGATATAGTGAAATATATATATGCAAATTTAACATTTATAATTGAAAATAGGAGTCAAAATGAATGTGAAAATTTATATTGGGTTACATGGAGATATGTAAAATTTGGATTATTTTTAGATGTAAGGATTAAAATAATATTTTATTTAGGGTTACAGTTGGGGATACGAATGAATATGTATACAAGAAAATATCAATATTTATAAGATTGTATGTATGGAAATGTGTACAAAAACACATAATCAAACAGGTTCGGACACAGAGGAGAGTATATTGTGTGTCATGATACTATACATTTTTTAAATATGGGGTTGGAAAGACATAAACTATAAATGATACATAGTAATATATGTGCATATTTAAAAATGATCATTGAAACAGAAGACAAAATATATTTTAAAACCTGTTTTGTGTACATACATTTAAGTAAAATTTGGTTTAGATATAGAGGTAATACAAAGTATAATATTATAATTTAGTTTCTGCGAGGGTTAGGATTAAAAGTGAATATGTGTATCAGAAAATATGCATGATCATAAGAATGTATTTGAGAAAAAATATATATAAACACATCATTGTACATATTCTGACATAGGAAAACATAAAATATGATTCAGGTGGTTACAAATTTTGTAAATATGTGGTTGCCCATATATCTCGTTTTTATGATATGCATATATACATATATAGACAAATTTCATGTATTTGAATATATGTCCTGATACACATAAAAATTCATAATATATTACATGATTTTAAGTAACATTTGGTTAAGGTATTGAGGATAGTTAAGGGCTTATATAAAATTTTGAATTGAGTTAGAGAAATGATTAAAAATTTTAAAATATATATGGGGAAACATGAATATACATAAGACTGTATGATTGAAAATATGTACAGATATACATATTCCAAAAAAGGGAACAGGAAAATTTGAGTCATGGGATTACATATTTTGTAAATATGGGAATGCAAACCTATATTCTATAAATGGTTTAATGTAATGTATAGGCAAATTTAACATTGATAATTGAAAATAGAAGCTAAAATAAGCTTTAAAATTTATATCATTGTACATGGATTTCAGAGGAATTTGGTTTAGTTTATATAAAGTTAAGGTAAGGATTAATATTTCATTTTACTTAAAATTCTGCTTGCATTAAAGAATGAATATGTACCTTGGGAAATATAAATATTCAAAATAATATATGTGAAGATATTACATCTATTCAAACACAGAGGAGAGTACATTTTGAGTCATGTGATCATATATTTTGTACATATGGGGATGTGAATATATATATATATATATATATATATATATATATATATATATATATATCTTACATTCAAAATTGAAATAAAATTCAAAAATAAACTTTAAATTCATAATTGGGGTACATGAATTCATGTAAAATTCTCCTTAGATATAAAGGTAAGCTCAATATTTAATTTTCTTTGGATTTGGCTTGGGGTTAAAGAACAATAATTGGGAAATCTCAATATTTTAAGCATATATATGTGTGGAAATATGCATTAAAGCGTGTATAAATATACATGTTTTAAGACAGGAAAAAAGAATAATTTGAGTCAGGTGATTAAATATTATTTACATATGGGGACACAAGCATATAACCCATAAATGGTACATTGTAATGTTTATGTAAATCAAGAGACTCATAAAAATTCATATTGATTTACATATTTTTAAATAAAACATGGTTTAGGTATTAAGGTAAGGTAGGGCTTAATATTTAAATTTGTTTTGAGTTAGGGTTAAGGTTAAGAAATGATAATGTGTATCAGAAAATATCAATATTCATAAAAATATATGTGTTGTGATATGAATGATAACATATATAAGCATGCAGGTTGTGACACAGGAAAGAGTCAAATGTTAGTCAAGTGATTAAAAGTTCTGTAAATATGGCGATGCAAGAATATATCTCATAAAATATGGGTAGTAATATAAATGCAAATTTAATATTGATACATATTATGATTACATAGGTGAAATGCACATAATATTTCATATTGGTATACAAGATTTTAAATAAAATTTGGTTTAAGCACTGAGGTAAGGTAAGTTTTTATGTAAAATGTTTGTTTAAGTTAGGGTTAAATAATTAACATATATATGAGGATATATGAATATTCATTAGAAAGTACATGTGAAATTGTGTATGAAAACAGATACATACATGTTCTGACAAAGGGAATAATAAAATGTGAGTCATGTGTTTACATATTTTATAAATATGGGAAATGAAATGATATATATTATAAAGGATTTATTGTTATAAAATATGTATATTAGATATTGAAAATTGAGTTAGAAGTAAAAATACCCTTTAATATTGATATAGGTGTACATGGATTTATATAAAAATTGGTTAATATGTGGAGGTAAGATTAGGTTTAGTATGAAATTTTGGTTTTAAGTTAATGTTAAGATTAAAAAATTAGCATGTATATGTGGAAATATAAATAGTCCTAAGAATGTACATGAAAATATGTGCAAAACACATATAAATATACATGTTGTGACACAGAGAAGTTTAAAATATCAGTCATATGACTACACTTCCGGTATATAGGTTGATTGGAGGATATATACTATAAATGATATATATTAATATATATGTAGATTTAAATTTGATAATTAAAAATGGAAGTCAAAATATAATTTAAAATATATATTGGTGTATTTTTATTCAAGTCAAATTTGACTTAGATATAGAGATAATGTAAAGGCAATATAAATTTTGGTTTGAGTTATTATTAGGGTATAGAATGGACACATATGCTGGAAAATATCTGTATTCACATGACTGACATGTAAAAATATGTAAAAAAACATAAAAGATACATGTCCTGACACAAGGGAGAGTGTTTTTTAAATAATGTGATGAGACATTTTGTAAACATGGAGTTAGAAATAGATACCCTATAAATGATATAGTGATATATATGTAAATTTATAAAATTCTTTTTGGTGTATAAATGTTGAAGTAAAATTTTTCTTTCTTATAGAAGTAATATAAGGATCAATATAAAATTTTGGGTTGTGTTAAGGTTTTAGTGAAAGAATGAATATTTGAATTGGGAAGTATCAATATTCATAAGAATATACTATGAAATTATGTTTCATAACATATATAAACACACATGTTCTGACACAGGCATGAGTAAAATGTAAGTCATGTGATTACAAATTTGGTAAACATGGGGATGAAGAATATATCCTATAAACAATATATACCAGTATATATGCAAATTTAATATTGATAATTGAACATATAAGTTAAAATACACATAAAATTTTATCATAGTTTACATGCTTTTAATAAAATTTGGTTTAGTAATTGAGATAAGTTAAGTGTTTACATAAAATTTTGGTTTGAGTTAGGGTTGTAATTAGCAAGAGTTTGTGGAAATATGAATATTTCTAACAATACACCGATGAAATTATGTACAAAAACATACATGTAGTAATACAAGGAAGAATTAAAAAGTGAGCCATGTAATTACACATTTTGTAATGATGGGAAGGCAAGGATACATATCCCATAAAAGATGTAGCATAATACAAATGCAAATTTAACACTGATAATTGAAAATAGAAGTCAGAATACACTTTAAAATTCATATTCTTGCCAGTCACAGTGGTGAACACCTGTAATTCCAGCCACTCTGAAGGCTGAAATGGGAGGATTATGAGTTTCCAGACAGCCCCAGCAGCAGCAAGGTGCTTAACAATCCTGTCTCTAAATAAAATACAAACTAGGTCTGGAGATGTGGCTCTGTCCTCAAGTGCGAGTGAGTTCAATTCTGGTTTAAAAAAAAATCATATTTTGGTATATGGATTTAAGTAAAATTTGGTTTAGATATAGAGGTAAGATAAGGGTTAATATAATCCTTGTTTGTGTTAGGATTAGGGGTAAAGACTGAATATGTATATCAGGAAATGTAAGTATTCATAAGATTGTA
Source organism: Callospermophilus lateralis (assembly GCF_048772815.1). Taxonomy (NCBI): domain Eukaryota; kingdom Metazoa; phylum Chordata; class Mammalia; order Rodentia; family Sciuridae; genus Callospermophilus; species Callospermophilus lateralis. The sequence continues at coordinate 23,621 of NW_027512964.1, forward strand.
AAAGTGAAAATATGAATGAAAACATAGACACGTGTTCTGACACAATGAAGAATAAAATGTTGAGTCATGTGATTACATGTTAGAAGTCAAGTAAGTATCAATTCAAATTAACTTAATCAGATTCCCTATTATGTTTTTCAAATTCATTCCAATCTATACAGCAGAAATATTAATGTTTATAAAATTTATAAATATTATGAATATTAAATTTATATATTTAAATATTATATATTTAAATTCATATATTTAAATATTATAAATATTAAATGTTTATAAAACATACTTAATTCGAAATGCTTTCAATACAAAACAATTCAATTACAAAACAATGCATTATGGTCTCATCAGTACATTTATAAAACACTGTAATGAAAAACTAACAGTTGCAAATAGGTAGATGATAAACACTATAGAAATGTTCATCCAACTAATGACTTTAGACACAAAGAACACACAATGTCAATTAGTGTTATTCTTTCAATTTTACTACATGAGACAGTAAACCAAATGTTCAAGTTCTAGTAGTTGTAATAAAACTTTCTAAAATAGATATAAAAGTACTTAAGTTTGGGCTGCAGTTGTATCTCAGTGGTAGAGCACTTGCCTAGCATGAGTGAGGCACTGGGTTCTATCCTCGGCACCATCTACAAGTAAAAAACTACATAAATTAAAATATTTTAAAAAGTATTCAAGTTTTTAGAAAATTTTGACTTTCCAGTTGGCAACAGGACCACAATGTGCCAATAGAGCAAATCAGGAGTAAGGCATGTAGGCCCCCATCCTGTTTCAAATCTGGTGTTACTGTAGAATACTGTAGAATACTGGGATTCTTAGAAGAATCTCACATAAAGTCGAAGAACATATTCAATACAAAACTACCCTATTACTTTGGGTTTTTTTGTTTTATATTTTTAAGCAGCAATCAGACTTTTAACCTAATAAGAGAATCATTTTAGAAGTCATAATAGCTGGGATAGGTGTGGTGGGGCACAAGTGTAACTCAAAAACTCAGGAGGAAGAGGTATGAGGATGGTAAGCTTGAGGTCAGGCTGGGCAACTTACCAAGAACCTGTCTCAAAATTAAAAATAAAAAGGACTGTGGCTGGGGTTAGGTGGTAAATAACCTTTGAGTTAAACCCCCAGTTTAACAAAATCCCACAGTGGTATTCATCTTTCTTTTTGACTGAAAGGGTAAAGTACAAGGGGTCACCACAACTTGTTACAGAATAAAATCCGACTAGTAATTCCAACACCATCTGCTGTTCTAACAGGGAAGGCTACCAGGAGGTCTAGTGGTGTTATTCATTTCCTCAGCACAACAGTCACAGGGGCAGAATAATACTTCCAAATGAGTGACATCATCAAGGTAGCTTGCAATGTACAGAAAGCAACACTTAAAAATCATTTTATCTTGGCTAGTTGAGCAGTTCGTGCTTTCACATAAGTCTTGAGCTGGTCCACCATCTTGTTGATCTTCCATTCCAGCCTGGCATATCTGGCAAACTCATCCATCTTGTTGACCATGGAGAACTCTTGCTTCATATCCTGGATCTCTGCCCTCATCTGTGGCTCTGGCTCTGCATCATTCTGCAGCACTCTGGACATGAAGGAGGACAAGGTCAGAAGGAGGATCAGAAGGACATTGCATCCAAACAGGAAGCAGAGGACCAGCAGCCACGTCCAGCTGTGGGACTTGGTCAAGTTCTTCCATTCTTCCCAGATACTCCCTGCAGCCCAGGCACCTCTAACAGAAGCTCCAAGGGGACCTCATCAGTAGGCCCACCCGCAACTGCACAGTGAGTCCCACTAGCCCTGCTTCCTTGAATGAGGTTTGTAAAATTTATTCCTACACACATTATATTTTTGATGCTTTCTTTAATTGTTATAGCCCAACTTAGATTATTGATCAGCCCAATAAGCACCCTATAAAATGGAGGATATCAATAGATAAGACAAGATTAGATAATAGGATAAATAATGTTAAGTTATCCTGACTGTACTTAAAAGAATTTAGCCATTGGCTGGAGTGTGGCTAAGTGGTACAGCGCTTACCTAGCATTTGTAAGACACTGGGTTCAATTCTCAGCACCCCATATAAATAAAGTCCATTGACAACTTAAAAACAAAACAAAACAAAACAAAACCTTGCCTAAGTGACTCCATTTGGAAGTTCCAAAATGTAACCCTAGTTATATAACTTATTTCTTGTAAAAGTTGTTTATTTTTGTACTGCATGTGTTTGGAACGAGGATGTGGTTATATACACTGGGTGGCTGATTGTTAACTTTAGCTTCTGTGTCCTCCTTGCTTGCTTGCATCTACATTTTCGAGGATGTTGTTTTTTTCCCTTATAAACCCCATAGAACTTGCACCCTGTACTGTTCCTGGCAGAAACAGTTTGGGTCCATCAGGGAGCAGTCGCCAGCTAGCTAAATAAAGACTCTCCAATTTGGAAAAAAATCAGTTGAGAGTGTTTTCCGAGCTGTAGACCCACAACACAATGGTATCTTTTTTTTTTTAATCTCTATTTATGAACATTCACTTCTACCATATATACAATTAATTTTTATTTGTATATTGATCTTGAATCCTGCAATTTTACTATTACTTTCAGACATTTTTAAAAGATTCAGTGATTTTTACTATAAATGTTCATGTTTTCTGCAAATAAAGTTAATTTATTTTTTAATTTTTCATTAGTATGATTTTTAGTGTTTTTCCCCCCTTAACTGAGTACATCGACAGACTCTTTAGTAGCAAACGGAAAGAAATGATATGTACAAAACCCCGTTTGTTTCTGAGGATTTGGTTAACTATTCAGTCTATTGTCATTGAGTATTGTGTTTCTGATAAGTTTTTAATAGATTCCCTGTGTCAGATTGAGGCACTTACTTTCTATTCCTAGTTTGCTAAAATTTTAAACAGATGTTGATATTGGGTTACTAGGAATTACTTTTCTACACTTATTGATTTTACGAATATATATGTGTATATGTATATGCATATTACATATATATGTCATTTTATATCGTTGATATGGAATTGCATTGATCAATTTTGGAATGTTAAATCAACTTTGCATCTCTTTGAAAAACTTTGGTATGATATATTAACCTATTTCATATATTGTTTAATTTTCTTTGCCAAGTTTTGCTTAGAATTTTTGCATCCAAGATCATTGTGAGGGGGGTTGGGGTGGGAGTGTTGGGGGGAATCATTAGGGAATTAGTGATCTTAGTTTGTAATAATATTCTCTAGAAATGCTTATTCCATTTTTTTTTTCATGAAAATAATACTGGACCCATTAAGTGAGTTGAAAAGCACTTCATCTTTCTTTATAGTTTTGTGTAAAATTGTATTACTTCTTCCTTTTGTAATTGGAATTCAATATTTTTGCCAATTGAGATTGGATTGGTATTGGCACAAGGGTTTTTAACTAAAATTTCTATTTCTTTTATAGATACAAGACAACTGATCAAATCTATTTCTTCTTTAGTAAGTTTTGATTTATTTGAACTTTGTAAGAATTTATTCATTTTATAATAGTTGTCAAATTTATTGGCATAAAGTAATTCATAATATTTTCTGATTCTTTTTTTGAGGAGAATGTGGTTGAGTGCTTGTTTGTAGATATTCTGTCCATGGAAATAGACATGGAAGCATTTCCCCTGGTGAGCAAATTCCCAGGGGAGTTAACTGGTGCCCTGATTCCCACAATTGGCATACCCAGCCTCCTCCCTGTGAGGTAATTAGTCAACTAAGCAGTCACTATCTAGTCTCCTTAACAATGTCCTTGGAGAGAAATTACTCTGTGTTTGTATTAAGGGGATCTTATCTCAGTTATCTAGCACTTGGGTTAAAGAAATACTAATTAGAATATAGTCATAGTAACAGGAAGTATATATTCTTTGAGTTATAAACTCCCAGGCAGGGAAGAGTGGTCATTTCACTTCTGTACTTCTACATCATCACTTCATTTTGCTCCTCTCCACTCCTCCTGTTTGCTTGTGCTTGTGTGTCTGTGTCTGTTCTTTGTGCACCTCCTTACAGGTATTCCTCCACAGGTGTTCCTTTACACTTGGTATTGAAACCAGAAGTGCTTAACCAGGGAACCCACATCCCTATCTCTTTTCTTTTTTTTTATTTTGAAACAGGGTCTCACTAAGTTGCTTAGGGTTTTATTAAGTTGTTGAGGCTGGCCTCAAACTTGCAATTCTTCTGTCTCAATCTCCTGAGCCATGGGGATTACAAGAATGTGCCAACAGAACAAGTTGACTTTTCATGTAATATCCATAGAATATTTAGTGATATAATGTCTCACATTCCTAATATTGGTAATTTGTGTCTATTATTAAATTTATTTGTCATTCTTCTAAAGATTAATCAAGGTTATTTTATTTGTTCTAGAGACAGCTTTTGCTTTTATAGATTTTAGAAGTGTTTTACTTAATTGAGTTCTGTGCTGATAGTTCTTTTTTCTCTGACTTCATTAATTTCTTGTTTGTTTTTATTTTCTGCTGTTAAGGTGGAAATTTTATCAATACAAACTAATTGAACAGATAATACATGCAGTAACATGTATCCACACCATACCTACCTCTCTATTACATCACATACTTTCCCCTGTGATTTTCATCTTGCATTAGTGGGACACATTTGCTGCAATTATTGACCCCAAATTGGCACTACATTATTAGCTGTATTCCATAACATATATTGTTTCACTCTGAGTTACAGAGTTTTGTGGCTTCTGATAGAATGCATAATGATAGAATGCATTCACCACCCTAAAATCCCCTATGATTCACTTATATATCCTTCCCCTCTTTCCTCCTAAATTTCTGGTAACTATTGAATTTTCTAACTCTCTGTATAAATTTACCTTTTCCAAAATGTTGTATAGTTTAAACTTTCTAGTATATAGCATTTTTAGACTACCATCTTTCATTTACTAGTATACATTTATAATACCTCCATGTCTTTTTATGGATTCATACCTCATTTATTTTTATTGCTGAGTAATATTCTGTTGTATGCATGAAGTACTGTGTGTCCATCTATTAACCAGGACAAAGACATCTGGGTTGCTTTCCATTTTGTGATTATCATCAAATCTTCCATAAATATTCATGTGCAGGCTTTTGTTGAACATAAATTTTTGACTCATTAAGACAAATACTTACCCATGAAATTGCTGGATTGTAAAGCAAAACTATGTCTTTGCAAGAAACTTCAGAGTGGTCTTCCAAAATGAATGTACCACTTTTCATTCTGACCAACACCCATGAAAGTTCCTTTTACTTCATATTCTCACTTGTATTTGATATTGTCATTTTTCAAAAAAAAATAGTCATTTCAATTGTGGCATGGTAGTGTCATGTTGAAAATCCCTAATGACACATGGTATTATGTAGTTTTCAATAAGCTTTTGTTCCATGTGTAGATTTCCTTTGGTAAAATGGGTTTTCAGGTTTTTTAAAATCTATTTACTAATTGTGTTTTTTTCCTTATTATTGTATTTTTGAAGTTGCTTTTATACTTTGGATGCAGGTTTTAAGAAGATATTTGTTGTGTAAATATATTTTCCCAGTCTATGATTTGTTTCTTTATTCTTTCAACATTTATTCCAGAGTATTATTGATTGATTGATTGATTGATTGGTTCATGCATTATTTGTGATGGTATCTCACTATATTACCCAGGCTTGTCTTAAACTACTGGACTCATATATTCCTACCACCTCATCCTTCCTGGTTCTTAAAGGTTTTCATTTTATCAAACTTACAATTTACTAGTATTTTTTTCATGTATTATATTTTGCTACTGAATTTTAAAATCCACTGTCAAGGTCACCTAGACACATTGTGATGTTATTTTATAAATGTCTTATATTAAAATTTGGATTTTGAAGTTTAACTCATAGAAGTAGAGAGTAAAATGATTGTTACAAGACAGTGGTATCAAAACATGTCCTCAGTGGAATACCATAGAAGACACAGAGATAAATCCCTACATGTACAGTCATCTGATCCTTACAAGTTATCAGAAACATACATTGGAGAAAAGACAGACTTTTAACAAGTGGTTTTGAGAAAACTGGATAACATATGCAGAAAAATTTAATGAGAACCTTATTATGTATTTCAAAATAACTAAAAGTAAGTTTAACATGTTTTACCAGAAAAATAGCAGATCATTGAATGACTAGATAGATATGTTAATAAGCTTGACCTCTTAATAATTCCGTATTGTATACATCTATAAAAAATCATGTTACCCCATAAATATTTATAATTATGAGTTCCCAATTTAAAATAATGTTAATAATGTTAATAAATATTACATCTAAGATGCAGGTTAAATAAATATTTATTGAAAGGAGTAAGGATTGTTTAGTGTTATGGTTTGGATCTAGTGTTATGGTTTTGGATCTCAAAGGGCTCATGTGCTGAAAGCATGGTCCCCAGTGCATCAAGTTGCACAGATGGGGATTTTAGGAAATTATTGGATCCTAAGTTCTCTAACCTCATCAAAGGATTAATTTTTTGATAGCTGAATAGACTTCTGGGAGGCAGGACCTAGTTGGAGCTAGTAGGTCACTTGTGAACTAACCTGGAGATTATCTTCTCCATTGCCTATTTCTTTGCCTCTCTTTCTCTGCTCCCTGACTTCCCTTAACTGAAAAGCTTTTTTTCCACTAAATGCTTCCACCATAATATTCTGCATCACCTCAGGCCCAAGAAATGGAACCATCCAGCCAAGGACTTCAACCTCTGAAACTGTGAGCCAAAATCAATCTTTCCTCTTCCAATTTGTGTCAGGTACTTTAGTATCAGCAATGAAAAACTGAGTAGCACAGATCATATCTAGATTAATTTTTTTATTTTCTTTTTTTTTTTTATTGCTGCTGCTTCTTTTTCATCTCTCCTTTTTCTCTTCCTCCATTTTCAACATATAAATATCCAAAGATTTTACTTGGTGTGGAGAAATTATCTTTCCTGCATTGAATTGCCTTTGCTTTTTTGTAAAAGAACAGTTAACGTTGTTTATGTGCTTTCATTTCTGGATTCTCTCTTTTGTTCCATGGATCAATTTGCAAGTCATATAAGTTTTTTCTTCTTCTCCAATATTTTTGACTATATGGGTCTTAAGCCTTTCTATAAGAACTTTAGAATAAGTTTGTTAACTTCCACAAAATAAATTTTTTGGTGTCTTCACTGAATTGTATTGAATGTATACATCATTTTGAAGAGAAATGACCTCTTGACAACATTGGTTTTTCTCATCTATGAGCATGAAACATCTTTTCATTTGTTTAAATATTCTTTGAATTTTTTCAATCGAATTTTTAAATTTTTCTCATATAGACTCTGACCATATTTTACCAGATTATATCAAAGTATTCATTTTCTTGATACTAATGCAAATAGTATTGTGTTTTTAATTTCAAATTCCCATTGTTCATTGAAGGTATATAGGAAAGTAGTTGACTTTGTATAGTAACTTGATATCATGGAACATTGTATAACCATTTCTTAATTATAAAAGTTTTTCTCGTTGAATCTTTGAGATTTTCTACATAAAAAATCAAGTCATCTGTGAATAAAAGCATTTAATTTCTTTATTCCAAATTTGTATACATTTTATTTTTTTTTAAATTTTTGTTGTTTTACTGCATTAGCTAAGAATCCAGGAACAGTAAAATGGGGTATTCATGCCATCCTCCTGATCTTAGGAGCAATCATTCAGTTGTTCACATTATGTATTATATTGCTGTTGGGTTTCTTATTTTTTTTTGTTTTGATAGATTTTTAAATCGAATTGAGGAATTTCCATTGTATTCCTAGTTTCCTGAAAGTTTAGTCATGAATGAGCATTGAAGTCTGTCAGATGCATTTTCTGGACCTTTTTATATGATCAAATGATTTTTCTTCTTTAGTCTGATTGATGAGTTAATTACTTTAACTATATTTTGAATGTTAAGCTAGTCTTGCACACCTGGAGTAAATATCACTTGGTCTTGGTGTAGAATTGTTATTATGTATTGCTAGAATCTGTTTGCCAATACTTTTTTTGAGGATTAAAAAAAAAATCTTATGTTCTTGAAAGATATTGATCAGCATGTATTTTTTCTATTTTTGCCTTTATATTGTTTTGGTATTTAGCCCCATGGAATAATTTGGGAAATGTCCTATGTTCTTCCATTTTCTGGAAGAGATTAAAAGTCATTGTCATCATTCCTTCCTTAAATTTTTTGTATAATTTAACAGTGAAATTATCTGCACCTGGTGTTTTTTTCATTGGAAGGCTGTTGATTATTCACCCCCTTTTTTTTAGATATAAACCAAACCTACTTAACATTATCTATTTCTGCTTTTGTGAATGCTGTAGACTGAGTTAGTATCCCTTTAAAATATATTAGTTGAAACATTGTCTCCTATGTGATGATATAAGAGGTATGGACTTTGAAAGACAGTTAATTTCTGAGGGTGGAATCTTATGAGTGGGATTAGTGCATTGATAAGAGAAGCCACAGGGATCCTCACCCCTTCTGCCATGTGAGAACACATTCATCCATATTGCAGTAAGTGGATCCTCATCAGACACTGAAACTGTTGATGGCTTGCATTGATTTTGAACCCACTCATCCTCCAGTAAAATGAGAAATAAATTTCTGGTCAATTCAAAATAACATCAATCCACCCAGTTTGTGTTTTTCTGTCACATAGCTTCATGAATATATGAAGACACTGCATTTTGGTATTTTGTATCTTTCAAGCAATCATTGCATTTTAAAATTCATAAGCATACATAAATTTTATAATATTTTTGATAAATTTTAAATGTCCATGACATCAGTGGTGGTGAACTTCTTTTATTTCTGACATTAGTAGTTTTAAAATATTTTATGTCTGTTTCCTCTCCTCTTATCTTTCCTTCTCCTTTACCTTTTTTTTTTCTTCTCTCTTTGCTGTTTTCCCTTCTCTTTCAGTTACCTTGGCTTGGGTTTTATCAACTTTATTGGTCTATTAAAAAAATGAACTTTTAATTTTGTTGACCTTTTGATATTGCTTTCCCTTTAAAATTTTCATTGCTTCATGTTCTAATTTTTGTTTCTTTTTTTTTTCTGCTTTATTTAGGCTCTTTCTCTATTTTCTTAAGGTGGATGCTTAAATTATTAGTGTTATATTTTTCCAGTGCTAAACTCTTACTTCTAAGTACTGTTTTTTTCTACATCCCTCAAATTTTGACCAAAAGTTTTAATTTTCAAAATGCTTTCTAATTTCTCTTGAGACTTTGGCTTATGTGTTATTTTGAAGTCTATGGTTTGATCTTCAATATTTTGGGAATTTTGGTGTATTATTCTGATATAGTTTTCTACTTTACTCTGTCGATGTCCAAGGATGTGTTTTGTATGGTCATTTGTTCAGTTGTGTTTTATTTTATTTTATTTTTTTTTTGGTTTTAACTTCTTTTTTATTTTTTATTTTTTGCCAGTACAAATAATTTATTTATTTATTTTATTTTTTTTTAGTTTTTTTTAATATTTTTTTTTATTGGTTGTTCAAAACATTACAAAGCTCATGGCATATCATCTTCCATACATTTGATTCAAATGGGTTATCAGCTCCCATTTTTACCCCAAATACAAGTTGCAGAATCACATAGGTTACACATCCACATTTTTACATAATACCCTATTAATGACTGTTGTATTCTGCTAACTTTCCTATCCCTTACTATCCCCTCTCCCCTTCCCTCTCCTCTTCCCTCTCTATCCCATCTGTTGTGGTTTAATTCTCTCCCTTTTTTTCCCCTTTCCCCTCACAAACTCTTATATGTAGTTTTATGTAACACTGAGGGTCTCCTTCCATTTCCATACAGTTTCCCTTCTCTCTCCCTCTCTCCCACCCCCATCGTCTCTGTTAAATGTTAATCTTTTCCTCATGCTCTTCTTCCCTATTCTGATCTTGGTTGCTCTCTTTATATCAAAGGAGACATTTGGCATTTGTTTTTTAAGGATTGGCTAGCTTCACTTAGCATTATCTGCTCTAATGCCATCCATTTCCCTGCAAAATCCATGATTTTGTCATTTTTTATTTATTTATTATTTATTATTTATTTTTTATTTATTTATTATTTATTATGTCATTTTTAATTTATTTTTTATTTATTTATTTATTTTTATTGCCACTGCTGCAAACTCTTCTCCACCTGGAGTGAGCCACTAACAGCTAGCAAAAAACCATAAAAGAAGTTTGAGGCTTGTTTATGTGTTTGCAACTCCTGATGAGGAGCATTTTTCAGAGCCAGATGGTCGCCAGACTTCGGTATTGAATATTCCTTCCAAAGGAAACCATGGGTTTGTAGCTAAAAATTTTTGCCAAAAAGTCTCTAATTCCTCATAGTTTACTTTTATACCCTGGGCATTTAAAAGCTGTTGTGTAATTAGTAGATGAGCATGTTTATGTTAACCAGGTAAATTACCCATTGCCCTGACCGCTTATGTTTTGAGCTTTGCGTTTCCTTATGACCAGGGATCCCCCAAGCAAAATCACCTGATTATCCAATGTTTGAGCACCAGAATGCTGAAGGGCCTGCCCTTCCAACATCTACTGTGGGAGCTTGAGGGCATGGAGAAACCCCTCCAGAGATTGTTTCAGAGAACAGCATATGCTTTATTTCACAGCAAAAATAGCTTTAAGAGTGAGTATTTGCCAATTTACATTTAACACTCATGATATGCCAGAGGTGATTCACAACAGACCATCTTATGGATGTCCAGACATCAAGAGTCTAGAAACTGACATGTAGGCTGACCTTGCACCAACAGGGCAATAACTCCTTGTCAAAGGAACAAGGAAGTTGCACTTGACAGTGTTCTGACAGAAATTTGTCCTCAAACATGGTATTCTATGTTAGAACTTCCCTGCTGAACAATGAGCAAGATAAGCATTCCTCCATGTAGTTCCAAGGTCAGGTCCTGCAACAAAAACTGAAATGAAAAATCTATAAAGTCTTACTTAGAACTAAGGCCTGTTTATCTGAACCTTTATGCTAGTGTCTCTTGAGTACCTGGAATTGTTTCTTGTAACAAAATCAGTAATGCATGTATATTGGTCATGGCACACACTACTTCAAATAGTCAAAAAGAAAATATGATTTGTAAAGGGCAAAAAGTACACTAGTGAATGAAAAAAAAACTATATTAACCTACTATCTTGAACATCACTATACACATATTCTGCATAATTTCAGTGCAAAGGCCTTTACTATATGCTGGAATACTTGCTCTTGACCTCTCTTGGCCTTCTACCTCTCTGTAATGACTTTTAAATGAATGCCCTACCGCTCTGTACTGTCTAGTAAAACCTTATGCATCCCTTCCAGACCTGGAGTAGATTTTCAGACTTAACCCATTAAATTCCCAGGAACTCAATTCTATGACTATTTTAATGAAATTGATATAGGTGCATTAAAATAGGTTTGAACTTACCATTGAGAGCTTATATATTATCATGTTGCTGATAATCAATATTATATTTATTTTAATGTACTTATAGTCTTATAACCATTACATATCACATAATTGTATGTCATATACTGTATTTAGGTTTTCATACATGTTCCACATCTGGGACGATGGGACACAGTTTCTCTTCCCATGGCTGCATCTCACACAAAGAAAAAAGGCTAACATCAGCCATTTGAGTACATATGCATAAGACACTTTTTGGGATGCAAATAATATTCAGAAGTAGGTTCTGCACAGACCCACCTTGGCTAGAATAAAGGCATGGAACATGAGATTTAAGAGATGGCAATAGCCAGAGGTTCTGGATCATTGTGCTGGGCGAGAGGCAATGTCTGCTCAGTATCAGTGGCATCAGGAACTTCCCTAAGCAATATGCAGTATAACTTTATGGTTTCTCCCAACCGTATAGATTCCAACCCAGATTCTCAGACCCCTTTATAAAATCTGTAAGCTACCTAATGCCCTTCAATAAATGTTTAAGTCCTGCAACTAAGTATTCTGGCAGATACATAAAGTACAAATTTTGCATCTTATTTCAAGATATTTTAAGACCATTAGTGGATCATGCATAACTTGGTTCTTTTAGAATACACAGGGACTTACACATTATAGTGATAGTTTAAGACATCAAAATGTAATGAAGAGTGGAGTCACAGGGCTTTTTGATGTTTTAACAACTTTTGGCAGAGTGAGCAGTCTGTTTGACCACTTCTTACCTGCCCACTAAGAATTAGGTAGTGTGTTTTCTGTATTGAATATGGGCAGGACCATAACCAATTGCATCAGTGTTAAAGAAGCTTTGTGACTTCCAAGAATAAATCAAATGACACAATAGACACATCTCTGCCTTATATCCTGAGATAACCCAAGCCATCATAGAAAAGTCTGGCTACCCAAATACCACATGCTGAAGGTAGCTGAGACCATATTGATGAGCCATATTAGGTGATCTCACTGACAGACCCAGCTGAGGAATCAGTTGTGAGACACAGTCTGGTGTGTTTTGTTGTTGTTGTTGTTGTTTTGGTGTTTTTTTTTTAAATTGATACTTGTATTGTCTGGTCTTCCCTTGACTCTCTTGCCAAGATTTGATTATTGGAGGAAAACTAACTCTTGCCTGGTCTTGCCTTATCTGGCCTTGCCTTGCCTCTTCGTGGCATGGCTGCTGTGAAGTTAAGACTTGCTTGGCCTTGCCTAGCATGACCTTGACTTGTCCTTCCAGCCTTGTCATGGCTTGTGCATCAGGGGAAGCCAAAGCTTGCCCTAACTTGAATTGATGGCTTGCTTCATTGACCGACCATGGATTAGCTATGAAGGGGAAAACCAGTTTTGCCTTGCCTTATTATTTCTTTTTCCTTTGATATCCCTTGCTGTGATTGAGCTATCTAAGAAAAGCCAAATCTTCCCTGATCTGGCCCAAACTTTCATGGCTTGGTCATGAGGGAAGCCAGGCTTTGCCTGGCCTGACCTTGCCTTCTATATCAGGAAAGCAAACCCTTGTTTGCTTTTCTTCCTCACCTTACCTTTCTTCTCTTGCATTGCTATGGCTTGGCTACTGAGGGGGAAACAAGCCTGGCCTTTCTGCATTTTGCCATGCATTGCCTTGAGATGGCTGTCATTGGGAAGCTAAATTTGTCTCATTGTTCCTGTCCTTGCCCTTAGCTTTGCTATGAAGAGGAAGTCAAGCCTTTACTTTTTTTGCTGTTTTTTCTTTTAAAGACTTGACTGTAGAGGGGAAGCTGAGCTCCCCTTGCCCCATGCTGCTTTGCTTTCACTTCACTGGGCTGTCAAAAGGAAGCCTCACCTTGCCTTCTTTTCCTTTTCAGGCCTAAGAAACCTCTGTATTCTCAAATATTAGTATTAAGGTTCTTATTCCAGCTGCCAAGAAGGGGAATAACATGGATGTTGGAAGGAGACAGACATCATACATGTATGAAGATGTGAATTTGGTGTCAACATATCTTATATATAAACAGAGATATGACAATTTGTGTTATAAAGATGTATTAAAAATTGTAATGCAAAAAAGAGAGCTCATGTATAATGGCATAATTTGGCATAAACATACTTTATATACAGAGTTATGAAAAATTGTTCTGTGAATGGATAAATATGAATGTAATGAATTCCACTATTGTCATGTATGTAAGAAATAAATAAGTAGATAAATATATAAATAAAATAATACCATGTCACATTTATTCTTTTATGTTTTAATACTCAGGGAATGCTCAGAAATATTTCTTTTTGTTTTTTTCTCTCTTTTATTGAGTGATTTCCTGCTGACTTAAGACACCCCTATATTAACTAGCTAATAAAATATACATTATTTTAGTGTCCATTGAATATAATGTACCCATTTTTATAGTCTCTTCAGCATTTTTTTGGCCATACTTACCTCTACATTATTTGCAATAAATATATTTAGCATTGAAAATATATATATATATATATATATATATATATATATATATATATATATAATGGCTCATCAATATTATATATATATATATAATTTATATATAAAATATTTAAAATACTTTATATATAAATTATATATATATATATATATATATATATGTATATATATATATAAAATATTGATGAGACATATTATATTTGTTTTCACTGCTAAAGATTGACAACAAGGCTTTCTTTCAAAGGCATAGCAAAATGTCATAATGGGGACAGATTTCATTTTGTTCTTGTTTGATTGTATGTTTCAATTATAACAGGATGATAGTGTAGTGTATATATAGCATTTTTTTTTCTGGGTGCTACTAGGGACTGAACCCAAGATTGCATTACTTCTGAGCTGTACCCTGCAGCCTATTTATTTATTCTTATTTTGAAACAGGGTCTAAGTTTCTGATGTTCTTAATGAGTTGCTGAGGCTGGCTTTGATTTTGTGATCCTCCTGATTAACTTTCCCATTACTGGGATTTCAGGCCTGCACCATTATAGCCAGTCACTATTTTTTTTAACATTACATGCATGTGGCCCAGAAACCACATTAGACCAAGATAGTTAATAATAAATTCAAAAAGATATAAATTAACTAAAAGACCCCTTGAATATTTCTTTTTTTTAAAGAGAGAGTGAGAGAGAGAGAGAGAGAGAGAAAGAGAGAGAGAGAGAATTTTAATATTTATTTTTTTAATTTTTGGCGGACACCACATCTTTATTTGTATGTGGTACTGAGGATCGAACCCGGGATGCATGCATGCCAGGCAAGCGGGCTACTGCTTGAGCCACATCCCCAGCCCTTGAATATTTCTTAGTAATATATTATAAAAGCTAATTTTAAAATTTTGTTCATATGTGCACATAAAAGCTCCATGAAGAATAAATATTTGAAAGACAATATTTCTTTGTAGACACAAATTAGCTTATTTCAGGATATTTTGTACTATTCAAATATACAAATTGGTCACATGGATTAATTGAATTCAAAAACAGAAATAAAAGAGGAGAAAATTTTTAAGTAATATTATTTAGAAATCTGAATTTTTGAAAATTTTACATAGTCACTTGAAAAATGTTGTGTGACACAAGTTGAGATATGCTTACAAAGGAGCAAGAGAGGTACATAAAGTACCTTTAAAGTGATTTGCTACATTAGCAGAAAATTGGATATTGCATGAAGATCATCAAATTAATGCCTGTAGACCAATCCACAGCATAGTCATATGTGTAAATAAAGGCACCTTTTTGACTCTTTTGTTTTATTTTATAGCTGCTAGGCATCAACCTCAGGAACTTTCATGCACACTCATAGTAGGCAATCACCCTGCCACTATTCTAGTAATAAACAGATTTGGAATGAGTCCACTCCCATTTATTTATTGTCCATTACAGATTTCAGACAATAGCAACAGAAATTTATTGCATCCCAATTCCTAACATAAAAAAAATTATTATTTTCCAAATTTATCTCTTATTCATATCTCATTGTGATTTTAAGATATTGAGGATTTTTTTACAATATATCAGGTTTTCTAAGTGAAAAATTATAAGATTAATAATAAAGAACTTATAAACTTTCTTGTGTATATGTAATTTATCTCCTTTCTTTGCTTAAATGTTTCTATTTTCTATTTAAGTATATAAACAGCATTAGCTGGCATGCCTCAGGTTCAAGATTTTAATTGAAAAAATTAAGTGTTTTGCCATCTAAAAATGGTGCTGTCTCCTGATTTGCAGAAGTGGTGCTCATTTCTTTTTCACTTTCAGTGCTGTTTTAATTAGAAGTACTCACCAAGATGCACCTTTATCTGTACTCCTCATTAAATTGTTGATTAGACATGAGAATAATCTCTTTAACTTATGGATTACTATATCTAGAATGTATTTTTCTTGTTTTATAGATTCTCTTTACAGATGTTCTAATTAGATTTTTCCACTTCCATTCATTTGTACAACTTTTATGCCATTGAGTTTATATTCATGTTTTTTGATATTAATAAAATAAAACACCAAGACTTCCATGATAAAATTCTGCAGTACAGAACATATTGAAGCACCTTAGAATCTAATGATCTGATCCTTAAATTTACCTAGAACTCAGTTATTAACCTATACTATCTGCTTGCCCACCTAATGGTAGCTTATAGTCCACTTTCTGATATAATTTATCCATTTATATTTGTTACTTACTGAGTTATTTTTATTTGTTTGAAATTTATTTTAAAAATAGTCCTCCTTCTTGATTCTCAAGTGAAATGCTATTAATTACCTGCCATATTCTTTTGTGATTTTGATTAATTTATTCATTAGTATAGGAGATTGAACTCAGTGGTAGTCTTTCACCAAGCTCCATCCCAAACTTTTTCATATACTAATCTGACACAGAGTCTCATTGTTGCTTAGGGCCTTGCTAAATTGTTGCAACTGGCCCTGAATTTGTGCTCTGATTCAGCCTCCCAAGTAAAATCATTTGGAAAAATGTACATGTCAATCTCCTGAACTTTTTGTTAAATTCTCTTTACTGGACTGTGGTTATTATTCTTTCTCAATACTAGTATTAAAGTTTCACTTGCCTTAGTTTTTCCCTTTATTTAAGGTTGAGAAGCTTAGCACAGTGCCTCATGCCCTTAATCCCAGCATGGTAGAGGTGGAAGGAAGCAGAGCATCCTCAATTGGAAGCCAGCCGGGGCACTTCGTGTCTCAAAATTAAAAGTGGTCATTTAAAAAGGATGGTGTGTATAGCTCAGTGGTGGAGTACCCCTGGGTTCTATTCCCAGTACTGGGGGTCAGGGAGATTGAGAGCCACAAATTTAATAATCATTTGTATTTTCAGTTATATATTTGATAGATTTATCCCTAATATTTAATTTATTGTCATTTATTTTTCATTGTTTAGTATTTCTTAATACTTTTAAAACTGTAGTTTTTGACATCTTGTTTCTTAACAGAAACACTAAGAAACCTCATTTTCTAGGCCCCACAGATTTTACAGGATAGCATGGCTCTGTGTTATGGCTTTTCTTGGGGTGCTCCTTGAACTAGTTTGCCTTTGGTTGAGAATTTTAGTTTCAAACTTCTCTCTCCTGGTGACTGCACACAGGGGAAGATCTTCACCAGCAAGTCCAGTTAAGTATTTAAGGGCTTTGTCACCCTTGCTGTGGACACACTCTCTCCAGACACTTAGCTTTCTAGGAAGAAATTGTGGAATTCTATCAAAAGTACATAAACTTTTCTTCCACCTGGTTTCTGCACTGTAGGTTCTTTGATGTTCAATGGTTTTTCCTGTTTCTCAATGTGACTAATTATCAAAATATGCCACCAGTTCTGTGTCACAGTAGACAGAAAACAGTTCCCTAAAAATCCAGAATATTGGAACTATGTTCTCCTTTCTCTGATGCCAAAAGGGGAAAACTGAGAACTGGGCAGTTTCTCCTGATCATACTGGTGTGTCAACTTGGGGGAAAAGCTGATCTGCTTTTCTTTACCATTTAGTGAGGCTGTTCTTGGTTTTGCCCTCTATCTCCAGTTCTTATTAGTTTTACTACAACTATTTGGCTGGGTATTGAGGCTGTTTATATACATTTATGTGTGGTTGTGGGAAAGAGAAATCATTTGTATAGCTGTTTTTGTGGAGTCTAAACTCCCTTCATCCACTTGGGAGATCTTGTTATTAGAAGTGGAAATGTTGCATTGATAAATGAGTAATTGTAAAATTAAGTGCATGAAATTAAGTGTAGATATGTTAAAAGTAAAATTCAATGGTAACTTTGGAAAAAGTAATTCTTGGAGTTATGCAGGAAGAGAAAAACACAAAAGTGAGATTCACAAATGAATGGAAGACTTGGGATATGGCTTAGGGTAGAGCATCTTCTGGATTAGATCAGAATATCATCAATCAATCAATCAATCAATAAAATAAAAAAATTAAAAACTGATTTTAATTTAGTGTTTGCAGACCCTCCTTTTGAAAGACATTGTATCTAAGTGGAATAATGGAGAATAATCTTTGTTCTTCTTTAATTGTATTTTTCAATCTTTACATAATGATCATATGTAAAACTTTGAATATTTTAAAAATTACATATGTAACACCAACAATGCTAAAAAATATTAAGTAATGAATTCATAAAAATTTAATCTACAGTCACCATGAAAATTTCTTCCTGATTTATTAGATAAACTGAGTATTAATTTTCTCATTCTTAATGATAACACAGGGCTGGGGTTGTTTTTCAGTGTTAGAGAATTTTTATAGCATGGATGAGGCACTATTTGTGATACTCAGCACCACATATAAATAAATAAATAAATAAATAAATAAATAAATAAAGGTTTATCAACAATTAATAATAATATTTTTTAAAAGATAACAGAATAAGTTTCAAGGGCAGATATGCAAAGTACTTATTAATACTGAAATGGTGAATTCAATAACAAAACCTGAGGGAAAATTCAGAAATTATTCTTATTTCATAAACTGAATTGTACAGAAAGTCTGTAGAAGAATGATGTGGTGCATATGAAGTGTGTTGTGCATACAAAAGAAAAAACATACATGCAGGTCACCACTCAAGTTTCACAGCATTAGAGGAACATTGGATCAACAAATCAAGACTAAATCCAGAATGTAGCTTGTTTTGGCAAATAAAGTGTTTCTGTTGTTGTTTTCTTTTGCCACGCTGAGATTTGTCCTCAGGCTTCATATGTGCTATACATGTACTCTACCACTGAGCCTCACCCCCTTACCCTGAAAATATAGTTTTATTGGAATGCCATCAGGCATTCAATTATTATATATTGCAGATTTTAGGCTATGACCACAGAGAACTTCTGGTCCACAAAGCCTAAAGTCTTCATGATGTGCTTCTCTAAAGAAATATTTGCAAATTCCATTGGTATTAATTTTAATATCACCAAATATATTGACATATTGGTGGAACAGGGATCTCTATGTGCAATCTACCAGCAGCATTCAGGTTAGTTTGAGAGTCAAATATTTGAGCATTTATCCACTGGTTATGAAAATTAAAATCTAATTATAAACTGAAGAAAAATCTATAGAACTACTACTGAAATACACCATTCAAAAATCAAAATCAAAGATATCATGAATAGCCCAGAAATGCTCAGGAACCATGCCAGATTAAAAAAAAAAAAAAAAAAAACAGAAGAAACAAGACCACTGGACACAGTGAATAACTGATAAAAATTTCCCAAAATTGGATTTATTTTGGTTCAAAGACAATTGTTAAAATAACTGTCAAATTTTGAATAAGATTTGTAGAGTAGATATTTACAATATAGTTTACTTATTTTGATCATTGCACCATAGTTACAGAGATAATTTCTCATTTTTAGATAATGTGAGATTTTTTAAATTACAAATAAAAAGACATTGTGTGCATCTTGCAAATGGTTCAGAGATAAAAACTGTTATGTACATAGACTTATCTAGAAATGAAGAATAACATTTGGGGAATGTTTGTTATGAATTCCTTTCACTGCTGTCTTAAATCTTCTATAAATCTGAGATTATCAAAATATAACATTTCTGAAAGAAAAATAAATTTTTAAAATATTAACAAGTAACAGCAAACACAATAAAATAAACCATGAATCTGTATAGGTATAATAAATGAACAAATTTAGTGGTGAATGATACACATTTATATTTATATTAATATTTATAGTCTCAAACTATCTTCACACAAATAATAATTACAAAGTAAAATCCTGCAAATACCACATTAATGACCAATATTAACATCAGCAGTAATGAGGATATTATAGGTCACATGATGTGATTCAAAGTGAAGATCATAGAATTGATTTCTGTGGTACTCTTGCAAAAACATGTAATCTAGCTCCAAGCATAAGGAAACCAGAGAATCCATTTTAAGCACATTCTAAAAGCTTTCCCCCTGAAAAATTCAAGATCATGAAGGTTAAGAAAAGACTGAGGAATATTTAATTCAGAAGGCATCTATAAAATAAAACAATTAAGTTCATTTCATGTCTTTGAAGGAATTTTTTTTTATAAAGAACAATATTAGGCTACTAGAAAAACATGAAAATAATCTGAGGATTAAGTGGTCCAAGGCATTATGATAGAATGTATAAGTGTTGATTTGAGAAACAGCATTTGCTTAATGTGTTTTGTTTTGTTTTGTTTTGTTTTGCTTTGCTTTTTTTCTTTATACAATCTTGGAAAATACTAGTGAAGTTGCAGGTTCTAATACAAAGTACTTTTTCCCACTGAAGCATTTTAAAATGAATTGTTAACATATGCCATCTTTCATGATAGGTTTAGTATTTCCTACAAGTCAGAACATGCTAGATAACAATATAACCTTCATAATGAAACTGATACAATTAACAACTATGCAGTTACCTGTGAATATTTGAAAAATATACTCATAATAAATGAATGTTGAATTGTAGTTATCTAGCATGTTCTGACTTGTACAAAATACTAAAAATATCATAAATGATAGCATATGTAAGCAATTCAATTTAAAATGCTTCAGCAGACAAAACTACTTTTTATTAGAACCTGTAAATTTACTATTATTTCCCAAGATTGTATAAACAAAGAGAAAAGGAAAAAAATAAAGATAAAACACTAAGCAAATATTCTTATTAGAAAAATTATTAAGTCAGTGCCTGAAATATAAATTTAAAGATGGCAGTATAATAATTGCAATACATTAATCCATTAGTGAATATAGTAACCAGCATGTAAAAATAATGTTGCCTAATTTTCTGGACCCATATTCAGTGATATAATATAAATAATCCATCATTAATGTGATATTTAGATCTACCAAATTAGTGTTGACTTTGTTGCTGAATTGAGCTTAAATGCTAACATTCAGATAGTCTGAAAACACATCTAATAAAAACTGGTTTGCACTTGCACTTCAAATTTTCTTACAGATTTAAATAATTTTCATATTTTGATAATTTCATTATATATATGGTACACACATCCATTTCAATAAAGTATTTACATCATACATTTCATTAATAATTTAAATATTATATTAACAGTCTGAAAAACACAATATTAGCTTTCATATTTTTTTTCTTAAAATCTCTGTATATCCTTATGTTGTTTCCAAAAGTAAATCTTGTCTTGTCTTATTAGTTATTCTTAAGGCAGAAGCTCCCATGGTCAGGATTCAAATTCTGCAACAAGAGAAAAAGAATTATATTTTTTCTCAAACATTTTATAAGTATAAATCAGTGAAGAAGTTTAGAACTTTTCATTGTTTATAAGAAGAAAAAAAGATATTTCCACAATACAAAATCACTATGGAATGCAGTACGCCCATATTTTCATACACAGTTGTCATTATGACTGAGTATCAGAGCTTTGGGTTTTCCACCCCTTATGCATAAATTTGACAACCATATGCTAGGGTATTCTGGCAAGAACTGGGATGACAACATGGAGATGATAATGGACACCTCTCAACAGTCATATACAATAGCTTCAAAAGCAGACAATCAGGCAATTTCCATACAGAGTCATTGGCATTAGGACAAGGATAAAACAGGATACTACTGGAACACTTAGAAGGGACTTCTGTCCCAAATTTGTGTCAGTGTTTGTTTGAGGTCCTTCAATGGAAGTGATACATGAGTTAACACCTGAAGTAAAAGGAGAAATTGTGAGAGAAAAGGAAGAGGTGCATGCAGACACCGAGATGAGAAAGAACACTTGTGGAATCACAGTGGTCCAGTGTCACTAGAATCTAGAGCAAAGTGCCAATAAAGCAAGTGAGATGAGATAGCCTGAGTAACCTGACAAAAATCCAGTTGTTTGGATATTTTAAATTTTGGCTAAGAAATTTCATACTTTTCTTGAGGCAAATGTAAACTAATGATAGAGTCATGACAGGGTATTTTAAATGTGTGACTGTTACTAAGTCAGTCTGGGATTTTGGCCATAAACCACAGAAAATGGGTGATGCCATTTTTTCCCACAAAAGAATGTCAGTGTATAGGCTGACAGTTTCATAGTGGGGCAGAAGGGGGACAAAAAGCAGTTTCACACTTAAGGTCTTTAATTTGTTGATATTCAGAATTGGAAAAAATACATAGCTCCTTAATTGTAATTGATTTCAGAAGTTATGACCAGCAGTTTTAAAACATTTGGCTCATTATAGATGTTCACTTGATGAGTTATGTGGTAAATACTTCCAACTCTTATATAAATATCACCATGTAGAGTGTTCTTTGTATAAAACTCTTCTCTTACTAATTCCCCAAATAGGGTCTAAAATATATTACTGAACATAGTAAGTATGTTGTAGTGATAACAATAAGGTGGTGTCTAATGCCTTTACACATTTGATGTGAAAACGAATGATTTTGACTGACAGAATTCCCATTCCTGTCTTTATGTTCTATTTTTAAAGAAAATTATTTTAAACAAAAATTTTTACTGGTGCATTTAACTATATATAATAGAGTTATTGATTATGACATATTCACAGATGCACATAAAATAATTTGATCACTCTTCCTCTCTAGTAGTTTTTTCCTCTCCTTCTCCCTTCACCTTTGAAGGCATTTTGCAGTGATTACGGAGACATATCTTTGAAATGTGATGAAAGAGTTTAAAAAACACTCTTCTATTCAGGCTAGCATGATATGGCAAACTAATGTTCCACAAGGAAATGTAGAACTATTACATTAAGTTTTAAATAAACTAGCTTATGCATAAGTAAAAAAGAAACATCACTTTCTCCCAGAAATACATTGGAAAAAGAGTTGCCTCCCAAATCCCCTTTGCATTGTGTCCACATTCATACACGATTTATCATTGTTTTGTAAATGGTAAATTATCTCATTTTTTTCTGGTAAGAACTAATAAGAACAACTTATACTTGCATCCTGCATAATAACTAACTTTCATTCTCTTTTTGTAAATAGTCATCCAATTTCATGATTCTGAAGCACTTCAAACCTGATTCTCTCATTTTTTTCAGAAAGATATTCATGTAAGCTAAGAAACTGAAAAGAAACGTATATCAGCTATTAAATTAAATTGTAATTTATATGTTAAAATTATTTCTTTCTGTCATAACTATTTAACTTCAGAATTGTTTTATAAAGCTTAGATTTGTTCTCCTGTGATTTTTTTAGGTCAAAATGCCAAATAAAAGAATAAGGTTGAGGCCACATTTAACATAGATATGCATGGCCTTACTATGTGTTAAGAAGTTCATCAACACACCATTGAAGCAGGGTGTGAGGGCACATGCCTGTAATCACAGTGGTTTAAGAGGCTGAGACAGCACAGTCTTGAGCTCAAAGCTAGCTTCAGCAACCATGACGCCTAAGCAACTCACTGAGACCCTGTCTCTAAATAAAACATGAATAGGTTTGGGGATGTGGCTCAGTGGTCAAGTGTCCCTGAGTACAATCCCTGGTACAAAGAAACAAACAACCAAAAAAAATAAATAAATAAAACCATGGAAGCTCTAAACCAAGCTGCAATGAAAGCAAGATGGTATCTTTTATTTGTTCATTTTCAAGCAGATATTTCATTATTGTAATCATACCTCTGATTTAAAAAATTGTCAAATATTATAGAAATATCTTCAAATGGGTTCAAAATAGCTGGACATTGTTTTTCTTATTAGCTCTTAAAAATATAGCTCATCATTTTTGGACTAATATTTGACTCGATCAAATGAAGTCTTAGTATGAAGGAAATCACCTGGTTGTACTAAAGGGCTCCTGTTATACAATGCAACTCTAACCCTAACCTAACCCTAACCCTAACCCAACCCAAGCCAGGGAGTTGGGGACAGCACTCAGTGTGGAATAGTGAAATGAATCTGATCAATTTTTTTTTTGTGAATCCATATGAAAATATCATAGTGAATTTCACCTTCATGTATATTTATAATGGATAATTCAAAAATAATTATGCATTATGAATATACATGAGACTGCCCATTCATCTGTCATTCACAGGCCCCAACACTGATCATCAGAATATTTTTAACCACTTTGCAGGTTATACTTCCCATCATCACAAGTATGACAATGTAGAGAGGAAAAACTATATAGAACATTTTGTCTCTAGATACCATGTAAGGATAATATTTAAAAATTAAAATAAAAATCAGTGAATCTGTCAGGTGTCAGAATGTGCCCAGAGTGTAGTTATAGCAACACTGGACACTTAAGGTTTCAGTTATAATCTTTCAAAAATTGTGAAACTTGTTCATGTTTCCATGTAGAAACAGTTTTGTCACAATATAACTATGTGAATCACAAAACTTCAAAAATACTTAACTAAAAGTCTAATAGACCAGATTACATATAGGAGAACACGAAGGGAAGAAAGCTTAATAGTTTACCTTCAGATGTAAAATGCAAAGGTGAGTGAAAGATAAACTTCCTAGACTAATATTTCAAGAGGAGAGATCCAACATGGCGGCGGGCAGAGAGGCTGCACTTTCAATACACCCCCAGTGATGGGGTCATAAAGTCGCAAGGATAACGCTTGCATTCTACCAACTGAGAATCTCCTAGCAAAATTACACTGAAGAGAGACCAGTCGGGAGCTACTAGGATTTTTTTGAAGCATCTGTGTGACCTGGTTGAGCAAAACCCTACCACGAGACGCGGAGTTCCAGATCCACCAGCCACAGTCCACGCGCCGCGGGTGCAGCTGCAGATCCTTCCACCCACCCGCAGCCAAAGTGACTGGGTCCTGCTAGACTCTGAGACGCAGCTTGGCAGGAAGAAGTCTTTAGCCAAGCCTTCACGAGCCAGGAGCTGAGGCCAACTGGGCCGGACCAGTCCCACCCCTCCCTTTGGACACTCTGGCAAGGAGCCTGGGGCCCGCCATAGCAGAGGTGACGTCATCAGTGTTCGGCCAGCGGAATTCCTTCCCAGCAGAATCCACTTTAACAGGTGCGTGACTCCCCATTCTGATACAAGCAGCCAGGAAACTTCATTGACTTCTCAGGGGTCGTGTCCGTAGGGAAGCAGAGGGGATCCCCGACCCCCAGCCCCCCATATCACCAGCGGTGACTCCTAAGGTCTTAACCACCAGTTTACCACAGCACTGGGGCTTAAAAGGGACATGCGGTGGGGCTGCAAGTGTAACTAGATCTCTGGGGAATCACTTCTGGGGAACAGGACCTGGCTGGCAGGCTGACAGGAGGAAGGGGGTTAAGGGCTGGAGAAGTGAAATGGCTCTGGACTGACAAGTCTGAGAGACTCCCAGTAGATGCCTTACAGAGCTAGCTCTCGGCAGGTAGAGAGCAGAAGCTCCGCTTGGAGGGCACAGCTCCGCCTACTGGAAGAGAAGAAGGTGGATCTCTAAGACTTTAATTTTTTGTTGTTGCTGTTGTCGATATTTTTTTTCTCTCCTTCTTCTCTCTCTGTTCCTTTCTCCCCTTCTCCTTCTCTCTTTCTATCCCATTTCAAGTTTTATTGTTCTTTTCATTCCCCTCTAATCTATCTCTCTCTCTATCCTTTTTTCTTTTTAACAGCACCTTCATTCCCCTACTCCCCAACTTTCATCCCAAGCATTACATCTTCCATTTTGTGTAATTGTCTAAATGCAAATAGGCGAATGTCTCGAGGCTGTCTATAAGACTCCTAAATACCTAGCTACTACAAACACCCTGATCCAATTGCCTGGTAGTATCCACCTTCAGTGGAGCAATCTTCTAAAGTAGCCAAGACATACTAACCGTCGAACCACCAGAGCACCTAACCTAAACATATAGTCCTAAGAACAAACAACAAATCACTATATGCATACAGAACCTAGAAGCCTTATATGAATTGAATGAATCAGCTTTAAAGTACAACAAAGTCCAACATTTCTAGGCATAATCTCCCACCACAAAAGTGACACAACAGAGATATACAAAGCCAAAACAAATGTATAGGAGAAAGCAGTTACAAAGCAGTCAAAGAGAGCTGGAAAGCAACGTGAACAATATGAAAAAAACAAGGGAAAAAAGGGTTACAAACAATGCAGGACAACCTAAATATACAGGAGGACCTAGAAGAATCAGAAACATGGACAGGGAAAGAAATCAAGGCACACCTAACTCAGATGGAACGGAATATTAGAGAAGACATGAGACAGCAAATCCAAGCATTGAAAGTATATTTTGAAAAGAAACTAACCACACATATTCAATCCGCAAAGAATGAGCTTTAACAGGAGATAGAGGTGTTAAAAAAATCAAGCTGTAATCCTAGAAATGCAAGAAACTATAAATCAGATTAAAAGCGCTAATGAGAATATTACAAACAAACTAGATCAAGTAGAAGTCAGAACATCAGATAATGAAGACAAAGTTTATCAACTTGAAAAGAATATAGTCAACACAGAAAAGATGCTGAAATCTCACGAGCAAAATATCCAAGAGACATAGGATCTCATCAAAAGACCAAACTTGAGAGTCATTGGGATAGAAGAAGGCACACAGGTTCAGTCAAAAGGAATGGATAGCTTATTAAATGAAATAATACTAGAAAACTTCCCAGAGATGAAAGATGGAATGGATTGCCAAATCCTGAAAGCCTACAGGACCCCAAACATCCAAAACCATAATTGACCAACTCCAAGACACATAATTATGAAGATAGCTAACATACAGGACAAGGAGAGAATACTAAAAGCTATGAGAGAAAGGAGGCAGATTACATTTAGGGGTAAACCAATTAGGTTAACGACTGATTTTTTATCACAGACTTTGAAAGCAAGAAGATCCTGGAACAACGTATTTCAAACACTGAAAAATAATGGATTCCAACCAAGAATACTGTATCCAGCAAAACTAAGCTTCAGATTTGACAATGAAATTAAAATATTTCACGATAAACAAAAGCTAAAAGAATTCGCAGCCAGAAAACCAGCACTGCAAAGCATTTTGAGCAAAATATTACAAGAAGAGGAATTGAAAAATAGCACCCAAAACTAACAGTGGGAGGTATCTCAGTAAAGGGGGAGAAAAATAACCAAAGAGGGAAAACTACCCAATCTAAAATAAATAAATAAATAAACATGACTGGAAGTACAAACCACATTTCAATTGTAACCTTAAATGTTAATGGCTTAAATTCACCAATCAAGAGACATAGGCTAGTAACCTGGATTAAAAAAACAAATCCAACAATATGCTGCCTTCAGGAGACTCATATGATAGGAAAAGACATACACAGACTGAAGGTGAAAGGTTGGGAAAAATCATACCACTCATATGGCCCTCGGAAGCAAGCAGGAGTGGCCATACTCATATCGAATAAAGTCAACTTCAAACCTAAGGTAATCAAAAGAGATAAAGAAGGACACTATATACTGTCAAAAGGAACCATCCACCATCAAGACATATCAATTATCAATTTGTATGCACCAAACAATGGTGCTGCAACGTTCATAAAACAAACTCTCCTCAAGTTCAAGAGTCAAATAGACCACAACACAATAATTATGGGGGACTTCAACACACCGCTCTCGCCATTGGACAGATCCTCTAGACAAAAGCTGAACAAAGAAACTATAAAATTCAATAACACAATCAATAACCTAGACTTAACCAACATATATAGAATATATCAACCATCATCAAGTGGATACACATTCTTCTCAGCAGCACATGGATCCTACTCAAAGATAGACCATATATTATGCCATAGGACGACTCTCAGTAAATATAAAGG
Organism: Callospermophilus lateralis; assembly: GCF_048772815.1. Classification (NCBI taxonomy): domain Eukaryota; kingdom Metazoa; phylum Chordata; class Mammalia; order Rodentia; family Sciuridae; genus Callospermophilus; species Callospermophilus lateralis. The sequence continues at coordinate 51,333 of NW_027512964.1, forward strand.
TGTGGAGATAATACCATGCACCATATCTGACCATAATGGAATGAAACTGGAAATCAATGATAAAAGAAGGAAGGAAAAATCCTGCATCACCTGGAAAATGAACAATATGTTACTGAATGATCAATGGGTTACAGAAGATATAAAGAAGGAAATCAAAAAATTCCTAGAGATAAACGACAATACAGACACAACATACCGGAATCTATGGGACACAATGAAAGCAGTTTTAAGAGGGAAATTCATTTCCTGGAGTTCATTCCTCAAAAAAAGAAAAAAACAACAAATAAATGAACTCACACTGCTGGGAGCCACAGCCAATTAATATGATGCATGGCATTTTTGATTGAAAGGTGATGCCAGCTAGCCATTGAGATGATACGATTATGTTAAAAAGTACATTCATATGGATACCGGACTCCTGCTGCGGGACTCCTGGAGAGTTCCCATTGGTTGGGAAAGTGCAGTAGGAGGGAATTCCGGGGAGGCGCTTGCGCTAGAGTTCCGGGAAGGAACCAGCAGAACGCCGCGTGGGTGGATCGGGAAGCTTCCTGGGCGGACGTGTTATTGGCGGTTCTTTCAAATAAAGTTTGTTCCTGTTTGAGTGGCTTGTGATCTTGTGCCCAGCCAGACAGCGGCAACTGGTGGCCCTGTACGGGGAGCGCCTGAAGCTTGGAGGTGAGTAAAATTGCTCGCCCCTGAGGGAAGGCGACAGAATGGGTGACCATTTCAAAAAACAATGTGTTCTTCTTTTGATTTATTTTGTTTTTGTTTCAAGCTGCCTATCCCTAGAATTTTCTCAGGCAAACTGGGAAAAATGGTTGGCTCAAGGCTTGAAGTTGTTTGGCCCGGAGAAAGAGAAAATTGATACAACTATTCTTTGCTCCGTTTTTGTTTCATTCTGTTTCGGCTTTGTTTTATGCTACCTTACTGGGTTGCGTTACCTTTATAGTAGATTAGAAACTAGTAAAAAACAAACCGAAAAACTGTTAAGTAAATTGTTAGAGGTCCAAACTGTGGTAGAAAACATGTCAGGTCAAGCAAAAGAGAAGGTCTCTCCAGCTAGTCAGACAGAGGAAAATTTGAAGAAAGAAAGCTTAGAGGAAAAACGACCATCAGTTGGGGAGTTACAACAGGAGGCTGCTACTAACTCCGTTCTATCACCAGAGGGCGTAAGAGCTGAGCGGCCCTCAATTCCTGTAGTTAATGCACAAAATCCTAAGGCAAGATCCCAAAGACTAGCATGCCCTGTACTTGAGCAGGCAGGAGGGCAACGAATTCATCGCGCTCTAGATTTCAAAACAGTAAAGCAATTAAAAGAGGCTGTAACAACCTATGGCCCGCAAGCACCCTTCACCATAAGCATGGTTGAATCTATTACCAACTTAGACATGACACCAGCAGATTGGGCTAACATGTGTCGATCTGTGCTAAATGGAGGACAATATTTGTTATGGAAGGTTGCCAATGAGGAATTCTGCATGGAGACAGCTAGGCGAAATACAGCAGCCGGTTACCCTCAAAGAAATCTGGAGATGTTGTTAGGAAAGGGACCTTATGAGGGTCAACGGCAACAAATTGAATATGATCCTGGTGTATACGCACAAATTGCTGCAGATGCAGTTAGGGCATGGAAAACTTTACAGGGGCATGGAGATTTACAAGGACAGTTATCTAAGGTAATACAAGGAACTAACGAACCTTACGCTGAATTTGTAGATAGGCTTATTCAGACAGCTTCTAGGATATTTGGAGATGTAGAACAAGCAATGCCATTTATAAAACAACTGGCTTATGACCAAGCAAATCGTTGCTGCAGAGAGGTCATTAGACCATGGAAACATGAAGATTTAAACACATATATTAAATTATGTAGAGACATTAATGAACAAGGACAAGTCTTAGCAGCAGTACAACAGGCTTTAGATGCCAGGCCAAAAACATGCTACAATTGTGATCAGACAGGACATTTTAAAAGGAATTGCCCCATAGGAGGAGGGTTTAACAAAGCTAGGTATCAAAGGAATAGAATACCAGGTATTTGCCCACGATGCCGTAGAGGGAGACATTGGGCTAATGAATGCCGTTCTCAAACCACCATAGAGGGCACTCCGTTATCAAAAAACGGACAAGGATCAAGTGTTTACCCACGATATCGTGGAGAAAGGCATCAGGCTCCATTGCCAAAAAACGGACTGGAGGGCCCAATGCTCCGGGGCCCAAAACCACAAATATACGGGGCAATGGAGGAACCCAGCAGCACCATCAAGGTAGTGCCCAGGACACATTATCCATTAAATCCCTCATCAGACAAACTAGAGGGAGCGCAGGGCTGGACATCTGCGCCTCCGCAAGAGCAGTACTAACTCCAGAGATGGGAATTCAAATCATTCCCACAGGAGTAAAAGGACCTCTTCCCCAAGGAACGGTAGGCTTATTATTGGGACGCAGTTCTTCCACACTAAAAGGACTTATGATAAGTCCCGGGGTAATTGATCCCGATTATGAAGGTGAAATAAAAATTATAGCTAGTTCTCCAAGAGGCATATCAGTTATCTCACCAGGGGATAGAATACCTCAGCTACTAATAATACCCAGCCTACATGATAAATTTTCTAGTCGTACTGTAGAAAGAGGTACCAGGGGATTGGGCTCCACAGGTGTAGATTGGGCTATGCTGTCTTTAAATTTAGATTCTCGCCCCATGCTAAAACTAAATATTCAAGGATACGACTTTAATGGGCTACTGGACACAGGTGCAGACCTTAGCATCATATCTAGTCAGGAATGGCCAAAACATTGGCCATTACAACAAGCCACTCAAACGCTTCGAGGCCTAGGAGTGGCTACTAATCCCCATAGAAGTGCAATGGTATTAGATTGGAAGGATCCTGAAGGATGTGAGGGAACTATACAGCCATATGTATTGGATCATCTTCCTATAAATTTATGGGGACGAGATGTCCTAGATCAATTAGGTTTAACGTTAACAAATAACATCAATCCTAATGCGCCCACTACTAGGGCTAAACAAGGTTTTAAAAAAGAAAAAAGATTAGGAAAACAAGGACAAAATATAGCAGCACCAATTCAAATAGATCAAGGAACAGACAGACATGGGTTGGATTTTCAGAAAGGGCCACTGAGACAATAAAAATTACTTGGAAATCAGAAAGACCAGTGTGGGTTCCTCAGTGGCCCCTGACTAAAGAAAAGATACAAGTAGCCCATGATCTGGTTAAACAACAATTAGCGAAAGGACATATACAACCTTCCATATCTCCCCATAATACTCCCATTTTTGTTATTAAAAAGAAATCTGGTAAATGGAGATTATTACAAGATTTAAGAGCCATTAATAATGAGATGGTTATTATGGGACCTGCTCAATCAGGGATTCCCCAATTGTCTGCTTTACCAAAAACCTGGTATGTTTTAGCTATAGATATTAAAGATTGTTTTTTTTCAATTCCTATTCATCCTGAGGATAGTCCACATTTTGCATTTACTATCCCTGCACTAAATCATGAAGGTCCTGATCAGAGATATGAATGGAAAGTACTCCCTCAGGGGATGGCTAATAGTCCAACTATGTGTCAAATTTATGTTAACAAAGCAATCCAACCACTTAGAAATCAAAATCCTGAACTACAAATATTTCACTATATGGATGATGTATTATTGGCACATAAAGATAAAAACATATTGCTGGAATGTTATGCCACACTTACAAACTTATTAAAAAATTATAATCTAGAGATAGCAATAGATAAAGTACAATTAAATCTTCCAATTAATTATCTAGGAGTCCTGTTATCCTCAACCATGGTCCGTCCACCAAAAATTCAAATACGAGTAGATCAACTCAAATCACTTAATGACTTTCAAAAGTTATTGGGAGACATAAATTGGATAAGGCCTTATCTAGGCATACCAACAGGAGAGCTAGGACCTTTATTTGATATCCTAAAAGGTCCATCAGATCCAAATTCACCCCGCATGCTAACGCCTGAAGCAAGAAAGGCATTAAAAATCATTGAAACATATATGGAAAATATGCACTTGGATAGAATTGATATAAGTTTGCCTTTATTATTTATTGTACTACCAACAAAAAATATTCCTACAGGAGTATTTTGGCAAGAAGGTCCATTATTGTGGATACATTTATCTTATTCTCCTAATACTATTCTTACTAGATATCCTGAGGCTGTAGGACAATTAATACTCAAAGGAATAAAAGCAGCAAAGGGAGTGTTTGGGATTTCTCCCAATAAAATTATTACTCCATATACTATGGATCAAATTGATGAGTTAGCCAATGAGTTAAATACTTGGGCAATAATCATGTGTAAATCTAATGTTTCATTTGATAATCACTTGCCATCTAATCCTTTGTTGTCTTTTTGGTCTAAGCATCCTGTAGTTTTTCCAAAAATGACAAGAAAGACCCCTATCATGAATGCTCCAAATATATTCACTGATGGGTCAAATAATGGTACAGCAGCAGTAGTTACCCCTGATCAAACTTTTACATTTTTAGTACCCAAACAATCAGCTCAAAAGGTAGAGCTTAATGCAGTATTACAAGCTTTTATGATGTTTAAAGATTCCGTATTTAATTTATTTTCTGATAGTCAATATGTAGTTAATGCTATAGTATCCCTTGAAGATGCAGGTAGGATTTCCCCTTCTTCTACTGTTTTCTCTTTGTTTTCCACTATACAAAGTCTAATCTGGGACAGAAAAGATCCATTCTTTATAGGACATATCAGGGCACATACAGGATTGCCTGGAGCCCTTAGTTTGGGCAATGAATTAGCAGATAAATCTACACATGACATACATATTTTCTCCACAATAGAAGAAGCTATAAATTTTCATAAAAGGTTTCATGTCAATGCTAATACTTTACAAAAACGTTTTAAAATAACTAAAGAACAAGCCAGACATATAATAAAACAATGTCAAAATTGTGTGACATTTTTACCACAAGTTAATCTTGGAGTCAATCCTAGAGGACTGATACCTAACCATATTTGGCAGATGGACGTCACACACTTGCCAGAATTTGGAAAATTAAAATATTTGCATGTTACAGTTGATACTTCTTCTGGATTTTTGATGGGCTCCCTTCATGCCGGAGAAAAAACTAAAGATGTTATAGCTCATTGCTTACAAAATTTTGCCACTGTGGGCGTTCCAAAACAGTTAAAAACAGATAACGGTCCCGGTTATGCTTCTACCTCTTTTAAACAATTCTGCTCATCATTTGGCATTACTCACATAACAGGAATTCCATACAATCCACAGGGACAAGGCATAGTTGAAAGAGCTCATCAAACTATTAAAATGTACTTATTAAAACAAAAGGAGGGAATTGGAAAGGGGTATATATCCCCCAAAGATAAACTTAAAATAACCCTCTTTACTCTAAACTTTTTAAATTTGGATTCATCAGGACTTAGTGCTGCGGAAAGGCATATGTATCCAAAAAATGTGCATAAGCCTAAAGTTCTTTGGAAAGATATTCTAACAGGACAATGGAAAGGTCCTGACCCAGTAATTGTCTGGAGTCGGGGCTCTGTTTGCGTGTTTCCACAGGGAGAACAGCAGCCGATTTGGATTCCAGAAAGACTAACTAAAACGATTTCTACAGATCAAAAAGAAGATAATTTGACTCAAATCCATAACAGCTGATATCCAGAACTCCAGCTTGGCCATTCTTACATCTGCGACTGATTAACCAGGATGCTTTTTTCAATATCTATTTTATTATTGCATTTTTCCATATCATAGGTTCTATTTTATTTTTGAGCTCATACAGACCTAGGTTGATGTTTTTCTGATCAGTTTTATTTTTTAACTGTGGAGTTTTTAACATTGCAATGGAGATTTCACCTAGGTGAAACTACAAGGCCTTTACTATTGTCTTATGTGTTGTATGTTATATGTGCACACTTCTGTTTTGTGTTATGTGTCTATATGTGCGTATGTCCATAGATCATATATGAGGAGTGCTCAAAAAAAAAAAAAAAAAAAAAATGGATCCAAGTACTTTTTATTATTCACGTAATTTTAATGGTTTAATTTAAATTGGGTAAACAGCTGTTAAAAATTATTTTAATATGTGTACAAATAAACAGGTTAACAAATCTGTTTGTTTATTTTCATCTTTCCTTTTCATTATATTTAATAATTCTGTTCAAGATAATGTAAATTGTTCTAAAAAAAAAAAAAATGTTTTCTTAGTACCTGTTAAAATGTTACATTTTTTTTTTTTTTTCTTTCTCTCTTTAACATCATTGTCAGAATTCTTATTTTTCATCCCAGTGCCGGTGAAGACAAAGATGAAACCAAACTACAACTTCTTCGATAATTATCACAACAAACTGTATAAACTGATACATCAATGATCTTGGGAGGAAATGGACATATTGATAGATTCCTCCACTTTGAACTGCTTACAAAACTTGCCTGGACTATGTATCACTTGTATGCACTGTGATCTATCTGTTGATACAACAAATTATGGTAATGCTGGCGTATCTTTGCTGATGTGTCACCAGTGATGCAATTTTCCCTAGGAGTCGTCAATTGATTTGGTGTTGTGGCATTTCTGTATCCTCCTCCCTTCTACTAGTGATGGTCTAATTTTGGGGGCCAACAGAGGTGAGGCAAAGAACCTCACCCCCCCACTGGCACCAAGGCCAAATCTGGGGGCCAACAGAGGTGAGGCAAAGAACCTCACCCCCCCACTGGTGCATAGGCCTATCCACAAGTATGGCTATATGCTGGATCGGTAGTCAGTGACGGGTATGATCCAATTGCAATGGTATCAACCTAAGACAGGAGGCTGACGCCTAAAGGTCAGTTTTCCAATGACGGGTAAGAACCATATGTTGAATTGGACAAACCTAACAGGCACGGTCCCTAGCCACATTACTTGTTGCTTAATTAAACAGAAAGGGGGAGATGCTGGGAGCCACAGCCAATTAATATGATGCATGGCATTTTTGATTGAAAGGTGATGCCAGCTAGCCATTGAGATGATACGATTATGTTAAAAAGTACATTCATATGGATACCGGACTCCTGCTGCGGGACTCCTGGAGAGTTCCCATTGGTTGGGAAAGTGCAGTAGGAGGGAATTCCGGGGAGGCGCTTGCGCTAGAGTTCCGGGAAGGAACCAGCAGAACGCCGCGTGGGTGGATCGGGAAGCTTCCCGGGCGGACGTGTTATTGGCGGTTCTTTCAAATAAAGTTTGTTCCTGTTTGAGTGGCTTGTGATCTTGTGCCCAGCCAGACAGCGGCATCACACTACATCTTAAAACCTTAGAAAAGGAAGAGCAAAACAACAGCAAATATAGCAGAAGACAAGAAAAAATTAAAATCAGAGCGGAAATCAACGAAATTGAAACAAAAAAAAAGCATTGAAAAAATTGATAAAACTAAAAGTTGGTTCTTTGAAAAAATAAATAAGATTGACAGACCCCTTAGCCATGCTAACGAAGAGAAGAAGAGAGAGAACTCAAATTACTATCATACGGAATGAAAAAGGCAATATCACAACAGACACTACAGAAATACAGAAGATAATTAAAACGTATTTTGAAACCCTATATTCCAATAAAATAGAAGATAGTGAAGATATCGATAAATTTCTTAAGTCATATGATCTGCCCAGATTGAGTCAGGAAGACACACACAATTTAAACAGACCAATAACAAAAGAAGAAATTGAAGAGGCCATCAAAAGACTACCAACTAAGAAAAGCCCTGGACCGGATGGGTATACATCAGAGTTTTATAAAACCTTCAAAGAAGAATTAATACCAATACTTTTCAAGCTATTTCAAGAAATAGAAAAAGAAGGAGCTCTTCCAAATTCATTCTATGAGGCCAACATAACCCTGATCCCAAAACCAGACAAAGACACTTCAAAAAAAGAAAACTACAGACCAATATCTCTAATGAACTTAGATGCAAAAATTCTCAATAAAATCATGGTGAATCGAAAACAAAAACATATCAAAAAAATTGTGCACCATGATCAAGTAGGATTCATCCCTGGGATGCAAGGCTGGTTTAATATATGGAAATCAATAAATGTTATTCACCACATCAATAGACTTAAAGATAAGAACCATATGATCATCTCCATAGATGCAGAAAAAGCATTTGACAAAGTACAGCATCCCTTTATGTTCAAAACACTAGAAAAACTAGGGATAACAGGAACTTACCTCAACATTGTAAAAGCTATATATGCTAAGCCTCAGGCTAGCATCATTCTAAATGGAGAAAAACTGAAGGCATTCCCTCTAAAATCTGGAACAAGACAGGGATGCCCTCTCTCACCACTTCTTTACAATTTAGTTCTTGAAATACTAGCCAGAGCAATTAGACAGACAAAAGAAATTAAAGGCATAAAAATAGAAAAAGAAGAACTTAAATTATCGCTATTTGTGGATGACATGATAATATAATTAACAGACCCAAAAGGGTCTACAAAGAAACTGCTAGAGTTAATAAATGAATTCAGCAAAGTGGCAGGATATAAAATCAACATGCAAAAATCAAAGGCATTCCTGTATATCAGCAACAAAACTTCTGAAATGAAAATGAGGAAAACCACTCCATTCACAATATCCTCAAAAAAATAAAATACTTGGGAATCAACCTAACAAAAGAGGTGAAAGATTTATACAATAAAAACTACAGAACCCTAAAGAGAGAGATAGAAGAAGATCTTAGAAGATGAAAAAATATACCCTGTTCATGGATAGGCAGAACTAACATCATCAAAATGGCGATATTACCCAAAGTTCTCTACAGGTTTAATGCGATGCAAATCAAAATCCCAATGGCATTTCTTGTAGAAATAGATAAAGCAATCATGAAATTCATATGGAATAACAAAAGACCCAGAATAGCAAAAGCAATTCTAAGCAGGAAGTGTGAATCTGGAGGTATAGCGATACCAGAGTTCAAACTGTACTTCAAAGCAATAGTAACAAAAACAGCATGGTACTGGTACCAAAACAGGCAGGTGGATCAATGGTACAGAATAGAGGACACAGAAACCAATCCACAAAATTACAACTTTCTTATATTTGATAAAGGGGCTAAAAACATGCAATGGAGGAAGGATAGCATCTTCAACAAATGGTGCTGGGAAAATTGGAAATCCGTATTCAACAAAATGAAACTGAATCCCTTTCTCTCGCCATGCACAAAAGTTAACTCAAAATGGATCAAGGAGCTTGATATCAAATCAGAGACCCTGCACCTGATAGAAGAAAAAGTTGGCTCCGATTTACATATTGTGGGGTCAGGCTCCAAATTTTTTAATAGGACACCCATAGCCCAAGAGTTAATAACAAGAATCAACAAATGGGACTTACTTAAACTAAAAAGTTTTTTTCTCAGCAAGAGAAACAATAAGAGAAGTAAATAGGGAGCCTATATCCTGGGAACAAATCTTTACTCCTCACACTTCAGATAGAGCCCTAATTTCCAGAATATACAAAGAACTCAAGAAATTAAACAATAAGATACAAATAACCCAATCAAGAAATGGGCCAAGGACCTGAACAGACACTTCTCAGAAGAGGACATACAATCAATCAATAAGCACATGAAAAAATGCTCACCATCTCTAGCAGTCAGAGAAATGCAAATCAAAACCACCCTAAGATACCATCTCACTCCAGTAAGATTGGCAGCCATTAGGAAGTCAAACAACAATAAGTGCTGGCGAGGATGTGGGGAAAAGGGTACACTTGTACATTGCTGGTGGGACTGCAAATTGGTGCGGCCAATATGGAAAGCAGTATGGAGATTCCTGGGAAAGCTGGGAATGGAACCACCATTTGACCCAGCTATCGCCCTCCTCGGACTATTCCCTGAGGACCTTAAAAGAGCATACTATAGGGATACTGCCACATCAATGATCATAGCAGCACAATTCACAATAGCTAGACCGTGGACCAAACCTAGATGCCCTTCAATAGATGAATGGATAAAAAAATGTGGCATCTATACACAATGGAGTATTATGCAGCACTAAAAAATGACAGAATCATGGAATTTGCAGGGAAATGGATGACATTAGAGCAGATTATGCTAAGTGAAGCTAGCCAATCTTTAAAAAACAAATGCCAAATGTCTTCTTTGATTTAAGGAGAACAACTAAGAACTGAGCAGGGAGAAAGAGCATGAGGAAAAGATTAACATTAAACTGAGATGAGTGATGAGAGGGAAAGGGAGAGAGAAGGGAAATTGCATGGAAATGGAAGGAAACCCTCATCGTTATACGAAATCACATATATGAGGTTGTGAGGGGAAAGGGGGGGGGGAGGGAGAGAACTGAACAACAACAGATGAGGTAGAGAGGGAAGATGGGAGGGGAGGGGAGGGGGGATAGTAGGGGATAGGAAAGGCAGCAGAATTCAACAGTCACTAATATGGCATTATGTAAACATTGTAAATGTGTAACTGATGTGATTCTGCAATTTGTATTTGGGGTAAAAGTGGAAGTGCACAACTCACTTGAATCAAATGTATGAAAGATGAAAAAAATAAAATAAAAAATAAAAAAAAAATTTCAAGAGTACATTCATTTCCTAACATTACTTCCACAAATTACAGGGTCTAGTTAGCTTTTGCATGCTACCAATCTCATCAACCTGGCTCAAAGTTATGCAGTAGACACAAATTAAGGAGACTAAGTTGCTCTCTTTCAGTCTAGGTTTTGACATACTTGTGGAATCTGGATTGTTCTATATGGAAGTGCCTATATTCTCTCAGTTGCACTTCTTAGAATTTTCAGTTCAGATTCCAGATGGCTAATTCTGAGTTCCATCTGACTTCTTATTGAAGTAAAATTAGTCTTTCTGAACTGCTCTGTAATTTCCGGAGCTGCTTCTTGTGTCTAAAGAACATAAAAATAATATATTTTAAAAATTATTAGAACCCAAATAATTATTATGTAGTTATTTTATTTAGTTCTGAGTCAAAAATTCAGACAGCAATTTTAAATGTGAAGAAAAAAAATATTAGACTGTAAACTTCTGTCATCAGTATCAATTACATTAAATCTGAACCAATAATAATTGAGTTCTTCCTCTCCCCCTTTCCCTCCTCATTCCCTGCCCTCCTCCTCCTCCTTTCTACTGCGAATGGAACCCAGGGCGTTGCACAGGCTAGGCTATCTACCATTGATCTGTGCTCAAAGTAATGAATTATTCTCATGTTAGCACTCAGATCATCCAACAATTTAAAGAATAATAGAATCAATTCAAAATATGAAAGTTGAAATTTTTAACTTAACAATTCAAAAGTATATTTCTGCATCACATTTTTTTTTCTCCTCATAGCCCACTATTATCAAATATCCAACAGTTATCTGATGAAAATTATTACTCAGATCAAATTAGCTGAAAGGATGATGTAAATTGTGGTATTTGAAGGGGCATCAAATGTCTTCCTTCTCTTAGAAATCTACACAACATCTTTCCTCAAGAGATATAGAATACACCTATAATACGTATATCCAAAATACAGTTTACAATGAAATGAATTAAAGCAAATTGAAGATAAGTAAGATAGCCTGTAAAATCATAAATACTTGTGTTTGCTTCTCCTTTAAATCCCATCTTGCTCGATGTTCAATGTCACATTCCCACCACACTCCTTGGCCTCGTTCTACTCGAGTGCTCCGTGTGTGCCTTGGAAAGTTTACTACATTTTCTTCCAACTTCTTTTGATTCCTTTCTATTTTTTCAAATGTATCTTGTATACTTTTTATAAAAAACAAGTTCTGCATAAAACAATCATAGTTTGTTCTCAAATGTAAATGCTTTGAAGATGCATTTTTCATCTTTCTAGTAAGATCATCCATCTGCATGAACAAAAGAAGTATGGAAAACACGATATGAAAATAAGATACTGAAAATATTCGACACCAACTCAAACAACAAATTTTACATAATTTCAATTGCAACAAAACATAATCTATACCAGCATTATGAAGAGTAGATTAAGTTTCTATAATAAGGTATATTAGCTTTTCAGTTGGTAAGGATTACACCTCTATAAATCCCAATTCTGGCTACATAATAAATGTTGAGGAAATCTATATAGAAGATGATTTTTTCCCATACTGAATTTACTATTGGATTAAGTGCATTTAATTTTATATTTTGTCACTGAAATATAGTTAGAATAAAAGTCTTAACAGGCCAATCTACTAACAAAAAATATTGATTGATATCAAATAGTAATTTTGTTAAAACAACTATTAGGCATTAATATTTTCCATTCATTCTAGAATAGGTATGGATATCAGATATTACTCTCACCTTGGAAGAATTTATATCTCAACAAGATAATCACCATGCAAACACTGTTGGTGACAGAAAAGTCAGAGAAAGTGCATGAAAAATAAGAATTCATTTTATGTGATCTCTGAATAAACATGATCAAGTGAATAAAAACAGAAGAGTCAGAAAGTACAGCATGAATAAGACAGAGATATGGTACAATCAGCACAATTCATGAAGACCACAAAGAGGCAGGGTAATAAAAGCATGTCCAAATATTAACTTGTAAATAGATGCCCCCAGTCATGTAGTACTGGAGTTGTCAAAAGGTGGAAGCATTTTATGGTTTAGCAACTGATAACTGGCTAAGTGACATGGTCATAAAACAAAATTCTACTAGACAACAGAAAGAAATAAAATAGTGATGCTTGCTACAACACAGAGGATCCCTGAAAAAAGTATTCTAAGTCAATGAAACTGCTAAAAATCAAAACACCTACTGTTGTATAAATTCACTTGTATGAAATATCCATTACAGAGTAATTTTAGAGTTAGAACTATAAGCCAACTTCCAAACAAGATTTCCAAAAAGCAAAAGTTAATATCAAGAATCAGCAAATGGTGGCTGGTAGTTCAGTGGTAGAGTGCTTGCTTAGCATGTGTGCAGCTCTTGGTTTGATCCTCAGCACCACACATGAATAAATAAAGATAATGTGTCTACTACAAATAAAAATATTTTTAAAAAGCATCAATATGGGGCTGGGGCTGGGGCTGTAACTCAGTGGTAGAGTGCTTGCCTTCCATGTGTGAGGCATTGTGTTTGATCCTCATCACCACATAAAAATAAAGATATTGTGGTCTATATACAACTATTTTTTCTTAAAAAAAGGATCAATAAATGGGTTGGTATCAAACTAAAAAACTTTTTCACAGCAAAGGAAACCATCACGAATTATAAACAGAGAGCCTTCAAAATGTGAGAAAATCTTTGCCATGTGCACCTCAGATAGAACATTAATCACCAGGATGTACAAATAATTCAACTTTTTTAACACCAAAAGAACACCAACCAATAATCCAATCAAAAAATGGGCAAAGGAACTGAAAAGGCACTTCCCAGAAGAACGTATGCAAATGGTCAGAAAATATATTTAAAAAAATTTAATTTGAGAAATGCAAATGCCACACTGAGATTCCATCTCACTCGGGTCAGAATGGCAACTGAGAAGAATAAAATAATGATAGATGTTGGTGACAGTGTGGGGAAAATGTTCACTTACACATTGCTGATGGGACTGCAAATTGGTGCAATCACTCTGCAAAGCAGTATGGAGAGTCCTCAGAAATCTTGGAATGTAACCGCCATTTGACCCACTTATCCCACTCCTTGATTTACACACAAAATCCTTAAAATCATCATACTACAGTGACACAGCCACAACAATGTCTAAAGTGGCTCAAATCACAATATTGAAGCTATGAATCCTTCAACGGATGAACAGATTTTTAAAATGTGTCATGTACACAGGATGGAATATTAATAAGCTGTGAGAAAGAATGAAATTATGGTATTTGCCAGTAAATGGATGGAACTGGAGATTATCATCCTAAATTAAATAAGCCAATCCTCCAAATCCAAAGGCTGGAAGTTCTCTTTCATAAGTGAATGCTAACACACAGTAAGGAATGCGGGAAAAAAGAATAGAAGTTCATTGAATTAAGACAAAAGGAATGGGAATGAAAATGGAAACAGAAAAGACAGTAGAATAAATCTGAAACAACTTTCCTATATTCACATGTGAATACATGACCAGTGTAACTCCACATTATGTACAAATATAAAAATGTGAAGTTCTAATCTATGATGTAAATATTCAAATACAGTCTACTGTCATATATATCTAAAAAGAACAATAAAGAAACAGCGTACTACAGGGACATAGCCACATCAATGTTTATCGCAGCACAATTCACAATAGCTAGACTGTGGAGCCAACCTAGATGCCCTTCAATGGATGAATGGATAAAAACATGTGGCATATATACTCAATGAAATATTACTCAGCACTAAAAATAATGAGACCATGGCATTTGCAGGGAAATGAATGGCATTAGAGCAGATTATGCTAAGTGAAGTTAACCAATCCCAAGAAAAACAAATGCTGAGTGTCTTCTCTGATATAAGGGGGGTGACTCAAAATGGGGAAGAGAGGAAGAGCATGGGAAGAAGATTACCTCTACATAGGAAAGAGGGGTGGGAGGGAAAAGGAGGGAGAAAGGGAATTGCATGGATGGTGGAAGGAGACTTTCATTGTTATACAAAATACATGTATGAAGATGTGAGAAAAAAAATAATAGTGTTACCTTAGATTAGGTAGAGAGAAGTGATAGGAAGGGAGGGGAAGGCTGGGGAGATAGGAAGGATAGTAGAATAAAATGAACATTATTATTACCATGTGTATATGTGAATGCATGACCAATGTGATTCTGCAACCTGAATAGTCAGAAAAATGAGATATTTTATCCCATGTGATTCAAATGTATGATATGTCAAGGTCATTTTATTCTCATGGGTAGCTAATTAAAACAAATTTAAAAATCACATAAAAGTAAAATAGAGTCTTGCCTAAAGTTAAAAAATAAATAAATAAGTAAAAGTACTATTGTTTACATTAGTAAATTACTAAAATAATATATTGGTAGTTTTCTAGGACTTTGGACGTGTAGGGATTAGAAAACTGATAGCTAAGAGGTTCCAGGTTTCTTTTCAAGAACATGAAAATGTTCTAAAATTGACTGTGTAAATGGTTACATAACTCTGTTAATGTACTAAAAGACACTGTATTTTACATGTTATATGGGTGAATTCGATGTCAGGTGCATTACATATATCATAAAAGTGCCTTTTAAGAGATGTACTGAAAAAAAAAACTTAGCTAACATTTTTCATTGTCTAGGTTGGATATCAGTCCAGACATAATACAAATATTTATATGCTTCATAATGTATCTAAATAAATGAAACAAAATAAAAAAATAGCCTAAGTATTTCAATAATTAAACTAAAACCTAAAACATATCTGTATTTTGAGAAAAGCATAAAACAATTTGTACACATTTTTAAAGTCAATTTAGTAATTACTTGCAGATTTTGAATAGATGCACAAAAATAAAGTAAAAATAACAAATTTTCCTGAAACATTCTATTAAATAGTACCTCTAATTTAGTTTTTCTTGTTGTACCATAGAAGTAGAGACAGCATGAAAAGCTGCTGGGTTATAGAAAAAATATCAGCTTTCCTCAGACTAGATATTTTAATGAAAGTTGCTGATTTTGTAAGAAAAAAATTCTAAAAGAAAAATTTAAGTGTAAGAAATAAGTGCAGTATAAAGATCCCCAAATATAATAAAATCAATTATAATGAAAATATAAAGAAAGCTGTTCATTGAAATTAGTATCCCAGAA
Organism: Callospermophilus lateralis; assembly: GCF_048772815.1. Taxonomy (NCBI): domain Eukaryota; kingdom Metazoa; phylum Chordata; class Mammalia; order Rodentia; family Sciuridae; genus Callospermophilus; species Callospermophilus lateralis. The sequence goes on from NW_027512964.1 coordinate 67,120, forward strand.
TAACTTTTATTACTTAAGCAGGTGTTGATTTACAGATGACATGTTCAATTTTCTACATACTTGACTTGTCATTTGTCTTAGTTTCTTCATTAAATCCTGTCTTTATATTTTAAATTTATGTGAAAATGTGCTAAATCTTCTAGAGAAGACTCTGATACACGTTGTAGTTTCAGTGTACCAGCTGGTTGTTTTTCAAGATGTCTTGCAACTACCTGATATTTCTGTTAATGATTTTGTTACTCAGCTCACTTTAAAAATTTATTATTATTATTATTGTTATTGTTATTATTATTACTATTGTTATTATTATTATATAATGATGTTTACTCTGAAAAAAATATCACTACACACAACAGAAAGCTGCTGTTTATTTCTGAATTCCCTTAAGAAAATAGAAGATTGTGTACTCCTGCTTAGTCACTATCACATTCCTTACACAACAGGGTGGGCCCTGTATCTCTACATACTGCCCTTGATAAAGTTGCAATATTTAACAAACTACTGAAATCTCAATCAAAAATGGTTACACAGGTCTCATTGGTAGTGGTGAATTCTACAGAGGTTATTATCCCTCTCTTATTAGAGACTCAAGTTAATACTCCACATCCTCACATCTTTAAAGCTTTGCTAAAATAATTCCAATATACTTTCACAAAGAATAAAGGAGATGCTAGGTAACCTGGTCTCCACCTCACTGCCTGTCCACATCTCCTAGATTTCTCACTGGTCCTCACACCACTCCTGCTTTACATAAACCCTGCCACCCTCATTAACCTGGACATGGGGGTTCAATGCCAAATTAATGAATTTTAGATGGCTACAATTATCTTTGTCACAATATAATAGGAATTAGGCCATGAAATAAAGAAAACTATTAGCAAGTTATCATGAATATATGCATCAAATTACAGATGAAATCAACTGTGGTTTTGCTGCAATTCATCACATTAGTCCCAATTTATGATAATGACAAATAGATGTTTTTAAAGAGGTGGACAAGACATGAATGAAAACAAAAAAAATATATCAGGACAGTTATTTTCAGATTTATGTTAAACTTAAATGACTAAAAATAAATTTATCAACTAGAAATATACAAAAATATACTGAAGAAAGTCTATTACAAAATACAGCATATACATTTCAGTTCAACTGTAAAATCTGAAATGAACTTTAGAAGTAACTAATTTATTTGAAACTAGGTATGAGCATTTCCATTATGTGTTTCATTGTGATCTTCAAGTATAGCAACAAGAAGACATTAAAATTGTTATTCGGTAATGGGATGTAGCTCATTGGTAGAACATGTGTTTAGCATGTGCAAACTTTGGGTTGAATTAATAGCACCAAAATTAGATATTGTTTCAGCATTATTGAGACCATATTACTAATGTCAGCATATAAACCTACAAAAAAATCTTAACTCAACCTCTTAAATCTTTATAAGAAACAATTTCTTAAATTGAAGGGTCAGGCCCAAGTTTTAAAAATTTCCTCCTTTTTAAATATTAAAATACATTTTAACTAAGTCTTTTGTGTTTAGTTGACACATGAGTACCTATAGTTATTTTAAAATATGTACACAATGTGTAAGAATCAGAGCAGGGAAATGGGAATACTCAGCACTTCAAACACAGATTACTTGTGCTGCAAATGAGGTCTAAGTTATTTTTGCTGGACAACAGGTTGTAGTTCTGTGTTGATACAGAAACACATTCATAATATCTACATTTTTATATTCATCAAGATTCAACATTTAGCCATAAGCAGATATCACTTTGAGTATTCCTTTGAAGACTCTTTATAAAGATATCTTGCTTGATACTTACTTCTTCTGCTTTCTCCTTTCCATATTGATCCAGTTGTTCTTTTAAATGATTAGTTTCGTTGATTAATTCCAAATATTTGTTTTCCAGCATGAGACGATATCTGTCATTCCGAGCTTGAAGTTTTTTTATAACATTATAAAATTGGGTTTGGACATTAATAATTCCATCTATTTTATTTTCACCTTTGTTCTGATAGTCATGCAATTGGTCTTCACGCAATATAGTTTCTCTTTGTAGTTTAGGTACCTTCTCTTTAGAAGCTTCCTGCTTTCTGAGGTGTTCATTCCTTTTTCTTTCTTCGTTTTGATACCTGTGTTCCATCTCCTTCAGTTGGCAATGTTTTTGCTTTTGGTGTCTGTTTACTTGATCTGTAGCCAAAGTCATTACTCTCGTCTGATGCAGCTCGTTTTCTAGGTCACTTGTTTTTATTTCAGACTTTGGAACCTGTTGGGAAGGAATCTCACTACTACCGTTTAGGTTAGATACATCAATATTCTTTTTTTCCTGTGAACTAAAGTCTTTATCTCTGCCTCTCTGGAAAGCAACTTCTAGATTTCTTTTTGGTGTTGGACTTTCACCTTGATGGGGTGGAGCAGGATCAGATCTGGCAGGGTGAGATTCGACATCTGTTTCTGGTCTGTCTGTGCTTTGTTTTTCACTCTCAGGTGTGAAATTTTGCAATGTATTCTCAACTTTCCAAATACCCAACTGTTCATTGTCCTGAAATATTTCCATAAGTGTTTCCTCATTCAATTTTTGTGTCCATGGAAGTCTGGTATTCTTTTCTCTTAAAATTTCAGTATTCTCAAAGCACTTCTTTTCCTGGTTCTGATATTTTACTGTGTCCATTCCCAGTCTCTTCATAGAGACCTCATCCTTCTTCTTGTGATATTTATGCAATAGCTTGTTCTCTGTCCCATCACTAGGAGAAACCTAAATAAAACCAAGGATACATTTAGCTAGCACTCAATAAAATGATGTTTCATAATTTTCACTGAATTTAAAGAAAAGCCTGTTTATTTGTATAGTGAAAGGGTTTCAATAAATTGATACCCACAGAAGAAAAATTAGGTGTAAACTTCTGAGCTTATAAAAATATAAATTCCCAAGAGTTCAAAAGTTAATTCAAGAAGATGGATCTATGAGAGTAAAGGAAAATTATAACTTAAAGAATATAAGAACTGCCAGGTTCAGGGGCTCATGCTTGTAATACCAGTGTCTCAGGATACTGAGGCAGGAGGATCACAGGTTCAAAGCCAGTCTTCAGCAATTCAGTGAGACCCTGACTCATTCATAAATAAATAAATAAATAAATGGCTGGGATGCATCTCAGTGGTTAAGCACCCTGGTTCAATTCCTGGTTATAAAAAAAGAAAAAAATTAAAGATTGAAAAAATCTGCATTGTACCAGAATGAAAGAATAGATTAAGTGAATAGTTAGTTTGCCAATGTAAAAAAAAAATAACTTTGCAGAAGAGAAGTGACAGAGAAAACCCCACACATATAGTTATCTAATGCTAGACGAACACACTATAAAACATGCATTGGGGAAAGGATAGGTTCCTCAACCAATTGTGCTGGGAAAACTGAAAACCCATATGTCATAGGAGAAATTTAACCCCTATTTCTCAAAAACAAAGTGGATCAAGGACCTAGATAATAGATAAAAGACCCTAGACCTATTACAAGACTAGACAGGCCCAGCGCTCCATCTTGTCAGTGTAGGAACTGAATTCCTCAAAAAGACACTTAAAGCACAAGAAGTAAAATAAAGAATCAATAAATGGGGTGGTATCTTTACAGCAAAGGAAACCATTAAGAATGTGAGTAGACAGCATATAGAATGGGAGAAAATCTTTGTCACTGCCATGTCAGATAGAGCATTAATCTCCAGAATATATAAACAACTCGAAAAATAACTCACAAACAAAAAATAACCCAATCAATAAATGAACAAAAAACTGAGCAAGCACTTCAAAGAAAAATATGTACAGTTAACAAGTATATGAAAAAAATGTTCAACATCTTTAGTGATTAGAAAAATGAAAATTAAAACTACACTGAGATATAAAGAATGCAAGTAACAATAAGTGTTGGTGAGAATGTGGGGAAAAGATTCACTCATACATTGCACCAAGCAATTTTTCAGGAAAGCAGTATATAGATTTCTCACAAAACCTGGAATGGAGTGACCATTTGACCCAGTTATTCTGCTCCTCAGTGTATACTCCAATGAAACTATAGTGACACAGCCACATAAATATTTATAGCAGCTCTTCACAAAAGTTAAGCTGTGGAACCAACCTAGGTGCCTTTCAACACATGGAAGTATAAAGACAATGTGTCATATATACACAATGGATTCAGCCATGAAGAATGAAAATATGGCATTTGCTGGCAAATGAATGGAACTGGACACTGTCATGCCAAGTGAAATAATCCAGTCCTTCAAATCCAAAGTCTGAATATTCTCTTTAACATGTAGTTGCTAACACACATAAGGGTGGAGGATAAAAGAATAGAAGTTTGTCGGTTAGACAAAAGTGAATAAAGGGCTGAGAGGGGAGGGGAATATAGTAGAATGAATCTGACATTACATTCCTATGTTTACATATGAATACATGACCAGAAAAACTCTACATAGAAGAAGGTATATGCTGTGTATGTGTAATACACCAAAAGAACTCTATTGTAATGTATACCTAAAAACAATAAATAAAAATCAGAATTCACTATTTCTCTGTTGATCCACTTTTAGGATCATATGATCTACCCTTTAAACAGTTAAAAATTCCAAATATTTTATCATGTACCTATCTGTTGGAATGGCTTCAGTGGCAAATAAAAGAACACTTAACTTTAAGAAGAATAAGTTTGCAATCTGACACCTCATGTATTCAACCAGACCATAGTAAGAGCCTTAGCTCTAAATCTACTGAGACATACAAAAGTTCTCCAAGGTCTTTTCCTAAAAATATTCCTAGCATATTCTGTTTTCTAACATTTTGTAGCTGAGAATGAGAATTACATCTATTGATAAATTATAAATGTAGAAACAGCATTAAACACATTATCTATATCAATGAACAATGTATCACAATTCTTAAAAGGAGCACAAGGCTAAAAACATAGGCAAATTGCATGATTTTTCTGCAAGTCTTTTGCCTCTGCTTCTAGTGCTCATCCACAAAGCCAGTTACTTCTGTCCCATGAATGAATAAACACCAAAGAAGGCCTGTGTCTCCAATTACAAATGACAAATAAGGCAAAATGTGTAAGGCTCTACTGAGAAAATCCTGAGATTTCTACTCAGTAGCATTTGTTTCATCTCAGTGAATATTGAAACATGAGTCAATATAAAATAAAGGAAACAAACAGATCTTATGTATTAGGAACAAATACTTACCAGTAATTTATTTCTAAGAACATATTATGGTATGCCATTTTTTCCAAAGGTGTTTTGTACTGAAGTAGGAGATTACTTGAAGCAAAGTGTTTGTTTCTCTTCTTAAAAGTGAGAAAATGATTTGCAAAACCAGAGTATTTGCTGGCCCCACTTTTCCTCCTTACTTAACAGTGGGAGTAGTAATGCACATTAATACAACAAGAGAGCAAAGTCACTTCCCCAAACTAGAAGATCTACTATTAGAAGCAAGGGTTTTGAGATCATAGAAAAATCATCTATTCCTCTGGAAAATATTAAAAGTCTTTTCTCTTTATAAGGCTACTCTGAAAATCATCATGGGACTGCTGTGGAGAAATACAGTTGAATTAAGAACATTATTTAATTCAATGGGACAAAAATTGCACCCCTCACCTCCAAAATATGTACATTATGGTTATAAGTATATGGATTCAAAACCCTCTATACTTTCCCATAATTAATAAATTTACTATTTAACTATGTTACACACACACACACACACACACACACACACACACACACACACTCAATCATTTGAAAACAGAAGAAAATAATTCAGGAAACATGTCCTTTCTGCACATGTCTATCTTTTTTGTTTGCAAAGATGTGTTACTGAAATTTCATATTGTAAATTCTGGCATTATGGTCTCATGGAAATTGTCTGTAGGTTTCATTTTGTTCTGCTAAAATCTACAAATTTATTTCAGCAAGGTTTTGGCTGTATATGAGCAGGTGACAGAAGTCTAAAAGCTTAATTTAAGAGTGGGACCTTCAAGATTAAAAAATAATTCCAAAAGGTAGATTTATTCTTTATGAGTAAATGTCTTACATTTCACCTGCACAAATGACAGATAAATTTGGGTGAGTGAAAACATTTCTTGGGGTGGGGATGTGGGTCAAGTGGTAGCGCGCTTGTCTGGCATGCGTGCGGCCTGGGTTCGATCCTCAGCATCACATACAAACAAAAATGTTGTGTCCGCCGAAAACTAAAAAATAAACATTAAAATTGTCTCTCTCTCTCTCTTTAAAAAAAATTTAAAAATTAAAAAAAAACATTTCTTAAATGCAGACAGAAATGCAATTGTGAAACACTTTTTTAAAAAATGATTTAAATAGGTGCATAGATATTTAGTTTATATTTTAACATAAAACACCTACATTTGTATTTATGTTAGTGATCAAACTAAACTTCTTTATTCGAAAAACAAATGCTGAACAACTACCAGATGCTAAGTTTTGCTGTAACTAGTTTTGTCATAAATATCATATTTAATTTTAGAGTCAGATAACATTGTGTTTTTTTTCTGGTTTGTCAGATCTTTTTTTATTTCTTTTATTGCCAAATAATGAACATTGTGTTTTAAATCAAAATAGTAGTTCACACCTTACATACCCATGCTTTGGGAAACAGCAGACTGCATATAAATGGAGGTCCTATAAGTCTGTGTTTCCTGGCATTGTGGGAGATGTCTGAAGTGTGTGGAAGTACACACACATGATGACTGCATGTTGGTGAAATTGCCAAACAGCACATTCATCAGACCACATTGCCATCACTAAGTGAAACATGGCCACATACAATAAGTTAAAGGGATTTTATAAATAATTTAATGAAATACAGTAAAAATTTGAAACTTTACTGAACATTCATTTACCTGATTAAAATGATTTCTTGCAGTCTCCAATTCTGTATCTATTGTACAAACAGAGATTTCAGCTTGCTTTCTCACATGATCCTCTTCGTTAAATTCTCTTTCTTTTTCTTTTAATGGGTTTTTATTTTTTTCATGTAACATATCATCATTTTTTCTCTTCACCTCATCTTCTTTTAAGGCATATCTGAAGTTAATATGGATGCCTTTTAATTGATTTTTGCCAAAAATGTCTTTTTATGTTCTGGCTCTTTGTATGCTGATTTAGTATCTTAATAAAAATTCTATGTTCTCTGAAGCTTTTATAGTTTAACATTTTAAATTTCTCCTTTAATCTTGTGTCAAACATACATAATTGAAATTCAATAATAAAAGATTGTTTTGTTATTTGATAAGTTTCTGTTACTAGCAAATCTTTTAGATACCACAGAATAGGAATTTAGAAATGATTTGGTAAATTGACAAGTTTAAGGTAATTTTTTTTGCACAATCATAGGTCCTCGCCAGTTAAAAAAATAATTTCATCTCAAATAAGTTTTAAAGATATTGTTTATATACAAACTTATGAATTCAGTAGTAATATCATTTATCTTCATAAAATATGTCAGGTGTACCTATAATTGGCTTACAGTGTAACAGCATATTCAGACATTCTTTTTTCAATATGTGTCTTTTGGGGCTGGGGCTGTAGCACAGTGGTAGAGTGTTTGCCTAGCATGGGTAAGATGCTGGGTTTGATCCTTAGCACCACATATAAATAAAATAAAGATATAAAAAATATGTATCTTTTGTATTACTATAACCCTGAACTGGGATAAATAATCTAATACCTGTTATTATACTTTTTATGTTTCTTTTATGGTAACACTCTCAACTTACATTTTTGATCATTATGTATTTTACAAAAAAACTCAAAATCCATTTTTGAACAAGATGGGACCTAATATTTAATCCAATAATGAAGAGTAATATTCTTCAACAGATGAATGGATAAAAAAAATATGTGTGTGAGTGGGCACACACACAATGGAATATAAGACATAACAAAAATAAATTTATGCCAACATATAGTCTACTGTCATGTATATCTAAAAAACATAAAAAGTATGAACAAATTTATGAATGAGAATGAATTTGAATAAAAATATGAACAAATTTATGAATGAAATATGAACAAATTAATGAATGAGAATGAATTTGAATAAAAAATAATCTGTTTTAATTTCATTTTTAATGAATGTTTATATTAGAAGTGTAGCCAAGTGTCTAGCTCAGCACTAGCACATCACACTAGTAACACAAAACCCTGAGTTTGATCCCCAAAATCAGCCTAAAAACTATAAATGTATAATAACATGTTTCAGGGCAGTGAAAAATGCCTCACTGGTGGAATACAAACTTTCTTGAGAGAAATTTAAAAATCCTGTAATCTTTTTAAAGTTTCCCAACTTTAACCAAATAACTCTATATTGAACTTTTTTTCAAAAGTAAACAGAAATATAGAAAGTTATTTTTTTTCTTTTCTTCTCATCCCCAACTTTGGTACCAGGGATTGAACCCACAGAAGCTAAATCCCTTAGCTACATCCCAAGGTCTTTTTCTTTTCTTTTTTTTCTTTTTTTTTTTTTGGAGACAGGGTCACATTAATTTGCTTAGGACATTGCTGCTATGTTGATGAGGATTATTTTGAACTTTTGATCCTCCTATCTTTGTCTCCCAAGCTGCTGAAATTATAGACACATGCCATAGTATCTGAGTAGGAAATGATTTTTTATAAATGATATTTCTTGAAATATTAATTGTAATAAAAAGTTAAAAATATAAACAAATAACAATCCCAAATTATGCTTGTTAAATAAATAGATTACTAGCAGATGGGGTTCCATAGAGCCATTAAAATTGTGATGGGGAAAAATATGAACTTAACTTTTAGAAGTAATCACATTTAATAATATGCTTTCATATTTGTAAGAATTTTATAATTTATTCATGTTTTTTCCTTCGCAAAGTGCTAACAGATGAGGCAGTAGTTAAAAAATTTTGTCCTTCTTATTTTACTGGATTAAAGGAAAAGATTCCACTCCGTCTTTCAATCTAGGATATAATACCTCAAATTGTGGACTTGTTGTTTCAATTCTATATTTTCTTGCTTAAACTCTGATACCCTCTTTTTTAGCTCATGAATCTCATTTTCCAGTTGTGCATTTTTTTTAACATGTAGTGAACACTGTGTGCAGTGACTTTTTTTGCTTTTTATTATTCTTTGGAGTGATAGAACTGCTTTCTGGGTTTTCGACAGGCTAACAGAATCTGTCAGAAAAAAGAAGATAGAAATAAAGTATGTGACTATTTTAAATATATGAATGCTGTATATTTCACATGCATTATTTATACACTAAAGCAATGAGTGCATAAAACACGTGACACAATATGCTGAACTCTGAAGATATAGCAGATGAGATTAGATCCCTATTGTTCTTTAGCTTAAAGTCTAATGGAGAAGACAGACACAAAAAAAAGATCATTATAATTTTAGACAGATGATATTAGAAAAGAGGTTTGTGATCCAATACATAAATCTGATCTATAGAAAAGATTCCCTGAGGAAAATGAAAATACACTGAGAAATGAACAGAAAGCAGGTAGAATGTGAAGAACATTATTCTTTCTAACATAAAAATTCAAGTTTTCCAACTCCCCTGTGGTCTATACTTGTCTTGTACAGAAACTAAGAGGGACACTCCCACTATTACCTGCTCCTGGACTTTGGTCTTGAGAGAGACAACTCTTTATCTTTCTTGCTTTTTCTTTATTCCCTGTTTACTAGGTTCATTTCTCCCAGTATTAGAATATATCAGCACTCATGTTATAAATCAATATTCTATCCAAAGAACTGTGTAGAATATGTTGTTCTTACCATGGACATGTCCATCTTCTTTCTCTTTTGCTTTATGATGTTTCTCTCCAGATGAGTGAGAAACACACATCTGTGGATGATCCTCAGAAAATACCTGCAAAATAAAGGACCTCAATGAGCTGCATGAAGACTTCATTATCATTCTTTTAGACAACACCCAAATTTTGGTCTTGAAAGCAGCTAACTAACATGTAGATAACTACAGACTGAGCAGTCATACTTTCCATAGGGTGTCTTAGCATTGTGTTCCAGATGAAGCTGAACACTTATTTTCCAATGGCTCCTAATTTGGTAAAAGCAGGGTGGATGTCACAGAAAAGGCATTCCTTGACAACATGCTAACAAAGGTGTATACACCCCAAAGGACGGGAGGAATGATATTCATTGTAACTCATCCGACTTTGCATTCACCATCAAATGTGAGAAGGTTTTCAAGTCTTATTTTAAAGAATTTTGAGGAGTATGTTTCATATTAAATAGGATCACACTTTTTAAACAATGAACTAACAAAGTTTTTGTTTGAAAATATGAGACTTAGGTGTTCAGTTGGGGATTTGACACTGAGATATGGCCCCTGCCCAGGATACACCCCAAAGGGAAAGCTGTAAACCCAAGAACCTACATATGCCAGCCAAATAAAATAAATCTAGATGTGTGCTAAATCTCACACCAGGAATGTTGGCAATGTGAGAAAAAAGATGAGACAGCATCTCTAAATTCCATCATTCCCCCATTAATGCACACAAATACATTTCTTTAATATACTAAGACATTTTGATAAAATTATTCAACATATTGACTGAATTTTCTGCAAGGATGAGAAATAAAATGAAAAGGTCACTTTAATTGGCAACTGGAGTCCTCTGAGTGAACTGAAAAATTGTTTAATACATGTAAGAAGACAGAAATTGCATCAACATACTTTATACAAAACCAGAGATATAAAAAATTGTGCTATATATGTGTAATAAGAATTATAATGCATTCTGCTGTCATTTATTTTTTAAAAAATCAATAAAAAATAAACAAAAAATAACAAATAAACATTAACCAGGATGTAAGGTATATATATATATATATATATATATATATATATATATATATATATATATATATATTTCAACTTGTAGCAAATAACTACTAATTTTCACTAGAATTTTGAGCCTTTGACAACATCACACTTTCACATGAATGCAATCAGTGACCATTACCATTCATAACCCAGGTGGTTATTCGTCGGTCTCAAATTTAGTCTCAACTTTTTATTTTTCAAAATGTTTATGCAAGTGGAAGCACAAGCAACATTTAGAATTGTTTTGCCTCCATTACATAGTAAATTTAGCTATAAGTTGACAGGACTACTAATGCTATTTTCAGATTCTAACCAGTTCAGAGTGGTTTTAGATGTAATTAATAATATATAATGCCTGGATTCCAAAAGACTATTTAAAAGGTATTTTCATTTGGCCTCCTTTACTTTCCTCAAGAAAGGAAAACAAGAAGAAACAGGAAGAAATGCTTTATATGTTGACATACCTGAGACTGGGTACATTGAGCATCATCAAAACTTTTGTGCTCTTCTTCTGAAGTCATGTCAAAATGGGTCTCTGCTGATAAATGAATACATTTACTCACATTCCTCAGAACTGCATTAGAAAGCGTGAACATCAATCCAAATAGAAAAGGTAATTGTAACACCAAAATAACTTTATATTCCCAAATATGATTTCCAATTAAGTTTAAGATTTGGTGAATAATTACTGGTTTCAACTTTCCACAGTTTTTCTTTTTTTCTTTTTCTTTCTTTGTATATACACCTTGGGAGTGGACCCACAAACTTATGCATTCTTGTCAAATACTCTACCATTTAGTTCTATCCCATGGCCACTTTAATTGGCAACTGGAGTCCTCTGAGTGGACTGAATACAGCCATCCTTCAAGGCTTGGACTTCCAAGTAGTTGTGAATAAATATGTACCCATTTGCACCCAACAAACATTGAGTTCTCAGGGAGTATTTTTTTCTTGATCCAAATCCTCAACACACATCTTATAGAGACATGACATGATACAAGGTTCAGTGCAAACCATATTGCCAAGATTTGTCTACTCAAGATCAATGAAATTTTCTCAGAAACAAGCTTGAAAATACACATGGAAAGAAGGGCTGATTCTGGGAAAATGTTAGTATAGAGTAAGCTGCATTCTAAGCTGCACTATTGCATGGAGACCAAAGAGTTGGTGAAAAGCTTCTCAGCAAAGTGAGTGAAAGAGGGATTTTATTCAAATCCCTAAAATTTCTGAACACTGAAAAGGTCCAGAGATTCAGTAATCTGTGTACCATAAACAAAAAAAGCCTACAACCTGCATGCAAATATCAGTGCAGATCTGCCTCAGACAAAGGGGGAGAGAGAAGAGGAAGTTGCATTCTAAGTTATACCATGATGTGCCCTGCTAAGGCGAAACCTGAGATCAAAAATATTGCTTAAACTGATCTGACCAAAAGTTGCACTATGCACTGGTGCTTAAAAAGCATGCTCTTCTCTCAATTGGTGATGGAAGTGCTGAAGCCATAGCCATCCTTGGAAAGAGTTCAACAGTAATTTCTTTGATTCCTCTAAACAACACACACACACACACACACACACACACACACACACACACACACACACACGAGGATCCTGGAAGTGCCTATCAAGGGACCTAGGTTGTGCCTGATGGAAGGTAGAAAAAACTGGTGCAGGCTAGACTATACCTATGTGACTCCAGTGAGAAGGGCAAAGGGGAACCTATGTGTCTGGAAGCTAATGTGACCAGCTGAAGTGTCAGAGAAAATGACCTAAGAAGGAAGAGAAAATGTGCCCCCAGGGATGGTGTTTTTTCTGGCTAGTCACTCCTCAAAAAGACAGGTGAGAGGTGAGTAGCCAGAGAGCAGGAGATGGTGAGAACATGAAATGCTGTAGGCCCACACAGAGAAAAGTATGAAATAGGTCAGGATTTGTCTCAGAATAAAGGGATAGATGAGGCCTAATGCCAGAGGACAGTTGAGGCAGAGGAAAGGTATAAAGATACAGAATGAGGCTTGGCTCATGTCAGAAAATATTTCTAAGAAATTTCAGAAGGTTGACCTTTCACATTCTAAAAAGATGCTTATGGTGACATTTGCATGGTAGCTAGTTCACACCAAAAACTGGAAATAGGGAGAATGTAAAAGTATGATATGTAGGGGAAACAATTCAGAATTGAGGGGATATTCCCAGAAACACAGAGGAGAAGTCATTTTCTGTGACTACTGATGACATTGTGAGGAAAATCCTCCCACCTCTTTGAGAAAACCACCTTACATGTGAGAACACTAGTAGCATTTGAAGTGTCTTAACATTGTGTTCCCTGGAGTGTTGTAATGTGAAACTTACCCAATTTGACTGTCTTTTCTTTCACCTTGCCTAATCCTTTCCGTGGAAGTGCCTCTTTTATTGTGATGGGATCGGTGCGCTTAGAAAGAAGATAGTACATAAAGAGTGTATTTTTCATTGACTACAAAGTTAATAATTTAGAATAAATATAGAATTTTAATTACCTTTCTGAAATCAGATGAATCCCTAGAGGCTGAAAAACAAAAGGGGTATATAATCAAGCAAAGTTGAAGAGGACAAAACAACTCATACATTACAGATGCCTCGACATACATCTGAGGTCCATGGTTCAGCTGTGCTAAAAATTATGCTATCTCCTGGGTTTCTGTGCTGGCTGGTTTGGCTGACAACGATCATGTGACTAAAATCTGCCAAAGGAATTTTGTGAATAGGTTTTGTGAAACATGCTGTTCATTTCACAAACCTGAGATTATTTGTCCAATGACCATAAATAAAACAGACAAGGAAATATATACCAATGCAAAGATACAGATTGATGGAGAATCCAACAATCCTCTAGTGGAGAAGCAAAGAAGGTCCCTAATAGATTCAATGGCAAAGGTGACGTCAAAACAAAAACAAGTCATAGAACCTATCTTACTGAAATACTATTGAAAAGATTTTATCTTTATAATTTTAAATATATATATATATATATATATATATATATATATATATATATATATATATATATATATATATATATTTACTGCATTTGTCCTTTCATTTTTGTTTAGTAAGGCCAAAGCTGTGTTCAGATCCCAGGGAAATGTTAGGTTCATTTCTCAACAAAGATATCTGAAGGAGTCAGTTGAAATACATATTTTGACACTGAAAGCTATGACACCTATTGTTTGTTTCTTATATTCAGGTGGGATGCTGGTTCCTCTTGTGCATCCTCTATTCCTGTATTCTCTGGTTTAAACAGATTAGATTTTCATGATCCCCTTGTGTGAGAACAGATAGTTTCCACATCTAAGAAATAAGGTTTAATTGGTTTAAACTTTTGAGACATGAAAATTTAAAAGGAAAGCTGAAATGGAAGAGCACAGCTTTATCTGATAACAATAATATATTATTACACACACAAACACAGGCATATATGACAAAGATTTTGGGTATTCAAAGAGTAAACTGTATAAAGAGTTCTGTTTACAAATGAGTTTGGTTTGGTGTGACTTGCCAGTGTTTTAAGTGTATTCATAAAAGGCCAGGCCTATCAAAAAATTATAATTAGCTTTTGAAGGATGAGGATGTACCTCTGTAATGAAGTGAATTTCTAGAATGCCCATGATCAAAATTTTATTTTCAGGCAAATAGGAAAGAAATACAGAAAGTAATTATGTAAGGAAAAAAAGACAGAGAGGGAGGGAAGAGAGTAGAAAGGAAAGAAGGAAGGAAGGAAGAGAGGAAAGAAGAGAAAGAGCAGAGCTGTCATTAAAAACCATGAATGATTCTGAAATGTAATTTTGCTCCTCAGAATGACTCAATTTAAACCACAGCAAGCAGTATGTCTGATAGGTATGGAGAAAAGATGGTCATGGCTGGAATCTTTCCCCAACTTACAAGCCCCTCATGATTCAAATGATGGACAAGTTACAATCTCTCACATATTGTGAAAGATAGATATACTGATAGCCCCTGAATTGCATGCTCTCAGTTTCCCTATCATTCCCTCCAAGATTACCCAGCTAACTTATTTTGTTTCTTCCACATTTCTCCTTCCCAGGAACTTTTCAAAAGCAACATCTTGATCTCTGGTCTTGATTATTTATATTTTCCATTTTGTCTATGAATTATCCCCACTCTTTCTTTTTCATTTCTTTTTTTAGTTGTAGATGGACACAATGTCTTTATTTTTATTTATTTATTTATTTGTTTGTTTGTTTATTTATTTATTTATTTATTTATTTATTTATATGTGTTGCTGAGGATAGAACCCAGTGCCTCACACATGCAAGGCAAGCACTCTACCACTGAGCTACAACTCCAGTCCACCAGTCTTTCTTAATTCCCAATTTAAGGATTAGACCTAAGAAATATAAATTCTGTACTTTCAGTTCTTATCACTTGCCAAGAGACAAGATCAGAATAAAAACTAGATGTATGCAATAACTTTATTACATTTGATGTTCCAGTGGCTCTGCATTTAGTTTTGCTAAAAGGAAATCCTTTCCTGACCTCTTTACATGGTGGCTGGCAGATAGTGATCATTGGAATCACCTTACATGGAAGAAAACATAGATGTGCAGGCCAGGTCAGTCAGAGTATGCATTTTGAATAGGGATCCCCACAGATGATCTACTAGAATCTGAGAGTCTGGGTCTGCACTTAGCCTGCTTCTCATTTCCCTGCCTTCAAATGCCTTACAATAATAGAGCAAGTTTTTCACCCAATCATGTTAACAAACCTGAACGATGAGAAGAAGTCCTTTCTCCTTCACTTACTCACTGTATTCTCTCTGCTTTTCTCAGTGTCTATTCTCCCTTCTCCTTTCCAAATTGTCCAAAGAATATTTTAAAAACCTATGAATTTAGGTATCAGTCCATAACAATTTGCACATTTTTCCACTTCCCATACTTCTGTGTCTGCCATCTGTGCTCCATCCCAGGTAGTGGCAAGAATGTCTATGATATAGGTATTTTTATTTTTTATTTGTTTTAATTACAATATTGTTTTATATAAATTAATGACTAGACACATGGATTTACATTTCACTTAAAAAGAAAATAAACTTCCTTTCTTCATGATCAGTTCTTCACGTGTCAATTCCTTTCTAATGACAACTCAGAAATGAGTGGTGAGAAAAAATATTCACACCTTGAGTCATTTGCACAACTGGAAACTCCCATTTTTCTTCCACATTTTGAACAGGTGGTCTTTTTATTCTGGTACATGACTGAAATTTATCAGCCTTCATGGCTTCTTTTTCCTTCATTTACTCACTGCACTCACTCTCTCTGCCTTTCCCAATGTGTATTCACCCTTATCCTCTCTACTTCACAATTTCCAACTCTCCTATGATCTATGCATGTTTTGTATAGAAACTAAGAGGGACACTCCCACTATAACCTGCTGCTGGACTTTGGTCTTAAGAGAGACAACTCATTATCTTTCTCACTTTTTCATTATTACCTGTTTACTAGGTTCATTTTTCCTAGTATTAGAATAAATCAGCATTCATGTTAGAAATCAATATTCTGTCCAAAGAACTGTGTAGAGTATGTAGTACTTACCATGGACATGTCCATCTGCTTTCTCTTTTGCTATATAATGTTTCTCTCCAGATGAGTGAGAAATGCACATCTGTGGATCACCCTCAGAAAATACCTGCAAAATAAAGAACCCCAATGAGCTGCATGAAAACTTCACTATCACTCTTTTAGACATCACCCAAATTTTGGTCTTGAAAGCAGCTAAATGTAGATAAGTACAGTCATATTTTCCACAGGGCAACCTAGAATTTGTGCTTCAGATGAAACTGAACTCTTGTCTTCCAATGGCTCCTGATTTGGTAAAAGCAGGATGGATATCATAGAAAAGGTATTCCCTGAAAATTTAATAACATAAATGCATGTATGTATTCTAAGAGTGTAAACAACCATATATCACAACCCCACAAGATGAGAATGCATTAAATACTTAATTAAACATTCTTGAGAAATATAATTAATATTATGTTGCATTACATGTTTTAAATAACAGACTTATGAGACTCAGTGTGATAAGAGATTTGGAATTATGTGATGTTGAGCAGGAATAAGACTTTATTGGACTTGCCTCATTTTGGTCATCACAGATTCTCACAGGATCTAAAGAGCTTATAGTAAGTGTTTCACTGAGAGAAATTCCAGTTTAACAAAATGACAAAGTAGGGTGAAGAAATGTTTCTATCATACTGTTAGAAAGCAACACACAGGATCTGGGTAGAGTAAACAACATGTTCCTCTGAGAGAGAACTAAAAAGTACACCAATGAAGAAAAATGACAGCACAAAAATGTACAGCACTTCCTGACTATTTTCAGAGCTTGAGTCATATTGGCTCCTGTGTGCATTCTGGATTAAAAAAAAAGAGCAGCTATGGAAAAAAGAAAACCTGGAGAGGCACCGTAGAGTGCCTCAGACCAAATGAAACCTAAAATTTTGGCTTTTAGAATAGTAAATGAATTCAAGGATTTCACCAGCCATCCATGGGCTGGGTGTGTGAGCTATGCACATTTGAGTGTATGAGAAAAACTGGTCTGAAATTGCTGTCTGATTAGCATCTGCATGTATGTGTGTCTTTTCACTAACTCTGCCTGTGATACCCACAGAGCACATGAGATGGATGTGATTTTCCATGTTTATATGTAACTAAAACTGAGCCACTGGGAAGGACAATCTTACCATAAATGTACTCAATGACCATCACCACTATATATGTTCATTAATTAAAATGGTTATTAGCAAAACCACTAATTTCAACTTTTTCATCATTTTCAGGGGTTAAAAAAATGTAAACCCAAGTAATATTCAGAAAAAAATTCTGCCCGAATCACAAAGATAATATTTATCTACATGTTATCCTGAATTTTAATGCTATTTTCAGATTCATAACCAGTTAAATTCTATTAGGTTTCAATATTAAATTATCTTTGGATTTCAAACCACTCTTATGAAAGGTAATCAAATCTGCTCATATTGACTTTCTTAAAACAAGGAATAAAGTAAGAAATCAGAAGTTTAAAAAAAATATATCTGAGTGAACACACCTGTGGCTGCTTATTTTTGGTGTCATCAAGACCTTCCTCCTCTTCTTCAGATGATGAGAACCAAAGTGGTTCAGCTGAAAAATGTATGTAGATTTACATAAACAACTTAGAACATTTAGAGAGAATGATAGTCTGCCAAAAATAAAAAGTAATAATAAGCTTGAATTTTAGGTGCTATTACCTGTTTAACTATTTATTGGTGGGGTATACTTGTGTGTACTCAGTGATTTAACCCTAGAACATTGCAACATTGGCAAGAGCTCTACCAGAGTTGTATATTTGTTTATTTTTGGAAACTGGGTCTCTCTAAAGTGTTTGTTTTGGCCTGAGACTTGCCATGCTCTTGTCTCAGTCTCCCAATAGCTGTGTTTAGAGGTGATCCACTGTACCCAGCAGAGAATTTTTTTTCAGGGAATGTTTTTAGTGGTATAAAACTTCAACAGTCTACCTGAGGAGACACTATGTATCACCAGGTTTAAGAAACAAGAATATCTCAAAGGTATATCCACTCAAGATGAATGAAAATTTGCCAGAATTAAATTTTAAAAACACTATAGAAATGTGGGGATACACACAATTTGGTATTCTCTTCCCCATAACAGTAACTTTTAAAAACAACTATTCATCAGTAGTCATTTCCACAGTGACTTAGACTCTCTCTACTGTTATCAATGAACATCTTGCATATGCAAAGTTTTTCTACATTACTCTAAAAAATGTGTTCTTCTGTCTTAGTCTGTTCAGTCCTGCATGATTATCAATCTCCTTGTCATAAACTGCTTTTTACCCCCTTGAGGTATCTCAGCATTTCAGCCACTGTTCAACTGGATATCTATCAGTTGACTTGTAAATTACTCCTTCCCCTGTCTAGCCCTTTGGCTCCTGAAATTGAGAAGACCTCTTTTATATCACCTTAGCATCAACAGTTTATTTGAACCAAGAATTATTATGTTCCCTATGAGAATAGAGTAAAAAGGTGCCAGGAATAGTGGCTTTCCTAGAGCTAGGATTCAGCAGAGACTAAAGGAATGAGGTTACCAGTAAGAGGCAGAAAATGGGGAAAGCTTAAAACGCTGTAGCTAGACACAGAGTGAAGCATTAAATGGGTCAGTATTTGTCTGAAAATATAGGGACTGGTGAGGAGCCATCAAGATGACAGTAAAATTAAGGGAAAGGAAAAAGTGTTAGGCTGAACACATGAAAGATTTCTGGGTAATTTTAAAAGCTGGCCTTTTATCTTCTAGAGAGGTTCATAGTCACATTTGCATTTTAGCTAGATGGCTCCAAATGCTGAAGACAGGATGAGTGTGGAGAGCATATGCATGAGCAGAAATGAATAAGAAGGTGGCAGGAGTGCCAAATAGAGGGAAGCAGGCCAGAATGGAAAAAATGTTCCATAAAAAATAAAGGATATATCATTTTCTGGGACCAGTGTAGAATGAAGTTCCATTAAGTAATAAAGGACAAAGCTGGGTCTCTGGAATAAGAGGCTCTGTACTGTTACACAAGGTTTCAATTAACATGTAGAATAAAACACACCAACTGTTTAAGTTCTTTGTGTTTACCATGTAATATATGAATTTCTCATTTTTGTATGTTAAGGGACTCATTTTAGTGCTTGGGGGTCAGTTTCCTGAATCTTGGATTTACCCAACCTTCCAGTGAATAAGAGAAAAAGCTTTGTGGCAGAGCCACTGCTTAGCATGCCAAAGTATCTGTGTCCAGTCCCCACCACTGAAAAGTAAACTAAAAACAAAAGCAAACAAAGAAAGAAAGAAAACCATGAAGAGGGAATATATAAAGTGGTTTGTGTAAGTATTTTTGAATTTACAACTCTGGGTCAATAAAAATCATAAAAGAGTAATTTCCTAAAAATACTCTATTAGTTTTATAGAAAATGAATAATATAAAGAATATATAATAATACTTTGTATGGTTAATACACAGATAATCACAACTGATGAAGGAATAGAATCCACAACTGCATAAAGTACAACTCAGGTTCAATGTAATTATTCAATAAAGTGGGTATTATATTAGAATTAAGATTAAATTTTAATTGGGTCTTGTTTCACACACTATACTTAATCTCTGGGTTCAGACACATATTTTTATGTTCATCTCCCAAGATTTGGAAATTATTGGCAGCTATGCAATAAGTTTTTATAAAATTTTGGAGGAAAATAGAGCCTCATAATTCACCTATCAGGTATAAGAATTCTGGGAAATTTAATTTTAAAAATGTCTGAGATAAAGATTTTTTTAGAAATTATTTTGTTGTGACTTTAAAGGTATTATTTTAAACTTCTATGCCAATAAAGACACTGGAATGTGTATGTATGTGTGTATGTAAGTATATTTTATATATTTTTTACCTGATTTGCATATCCTTTCTTCTGTTGTCCCCACTGTATTCTTTTGAAGAAAATACCTCCTGTCTAAGATAGGCTGTATGGGTTTGGAAAGTAGATATTAAATACGTGTTGTATATTTTATACTATACACAGTTAATAATTCAAGATAAACATAGAAGTTTATAATTACCTTCACAACAGGATGTGTGAAATTCTGAAGTACTGAAAAGCAAAAGGGGTACACAATCCACAAAACATGAATATGACAGAATCACCCACACCTTCCTGCTGAATTGACATGGAGTCAAGTTCCATGGGTTAGCTTTGATAAATAATATTTTAACATTTGGACTTCTGTGTTTGCTGGTTTTTGTTGAGTACAGCAGCATGATTCAAATATATTGAAGAAAAACATCCAATATTAGTTTAATTAAGCATAGAGTTCAGTTTTCAAAAGTGAGATTACATTTCCAATTACCACAAATATAATAGGGAATGCACACATACCAAGTAAAGGTGCGGATTGATTGAGGGAATGGGGATATCTAATCAGAGGAGCAAAGAAGAAATTTTGGGGCATCAATATATAAAATAAAGAAAATAATTTAACAGCAGGTGTGTTTAATGTAGCCTATCACAATCATTTCATTAACTTTATTACAGGTATGTATCCTGTTCCTCCATTTGTCCTACAATATAGTAAGTCCAAAGTTGTGAAAACCGTCAAGTGGAAAGTATAATTCATTTGCATTGAGGAAAGTTCTGAGAAATGATCAGCTGTGGTATACATTTATTAAAATAATCATTTTTTCATACCCATGGAGGACAGTGGTGTATCTTCTTTTAATATATCCTCTGGTCTGACCCACTCAAAGTTTCTTGATTCATTCATTTGAGAAGACATAGGAACTGTATCTAATAAATAATTTTTAATAAGCATAAAATATTAATATATGGTAATCCAAAGGGGGAAAGTGAACTGAAATGCAAAAGAATTATCAGACATGAATAACCTTTTATATTTCAAATTCATTAGCATATATACAAAAAATAACAGCTTTGGTATTCAACAAATTAACCTAAAGAGTCTGCTGTTTACAAAATGAGTCTTGTTTCATATAACTTCTTAGACTTTCAAAGATTTTCATAAAATATCTGTCATATCAGAATACTAGCTATTTAGAGAAAAGGACTTCACAGAGTAATTGAGTGCATTCCTAGCATGCCCAAAGCCATGGTTTCATTAAAGAAAAAAACTAATTGTCTTTTAAAATGCCCCATGTTTCTTAAATGCTATGTTTCTGATCTCAAATACTGATATCAATACATCCCTATACTTGGTAGTTATGGAGCAAAGGAATTAAAGTGGCTGGTTGCCCCAATTCTAACAGTTTTCCCTGCTTAAAACCATCTCTGGACCAGAAATTCACACTTTTGTTTGAAGGCAAATATAATGAAACCAGCTGAAATGCATTACACCTCAGTCTCCTTATTATTACCTTCAAAATTACCTAGCTAATTTTATTCCCTCCTCACTACCCCCTCCCTTTGATTTTCAAAAGCTATCTGTAGACCTGTAGTCTTGATTCTTTTTTTGTTGCTGTTGTTGTTTAGATTATTCCCACTACTTTTTCTTCATAATGCAGTAACTGTATCTTAAAAATACAATTTCTAGGAGCTGGGTTTTGGCTCAGTCTTAGGGCGCTTGTCTAACACATGTGAAGTACTGGGTTTAATCTTCAGCACTATATAAAATAAATAATATAAAGGTATTGTGTCAATTTACAACTTAAAAAATCTTTTAAAAATACAATTTGGGGGCTTGGGTTATGGCTCAGCAGTAGAGTGCTTGCCTTGCATGTGCAAGGCCCTGGGTTCGATCCTCAGCACCACATAAAAATAAATAAATTAATAAATAAAGTTATTGTGTACAACTACAAAAGATATTTTAAAAAATACAATTTCTATGTTTCATCCATTTGTTCTTCCCCTTTGCCAACAGACATAATCAAAAACAAAGCAAGATTTATGCTATGATTTAATATAATTATACCATTAACTAAGAAACAATGGCTCTTAATTTAGATTTTCTAAAGGGCAATTCATTCAACTATTCTTGCAAATCAGAATGTAGTCTGTGGATCAAGGAGCATTGGAAGCATCTTTGAATGTATTCAGGATGTAGAACCAAAGACCTGCTGAGTCAGAACATACATTTTGTACATGGTCCCCAACATATGATTCAATAAAATTTGAGAGTTCTTATGCATGCTTAATCTTCTACCAATTCCTCTAACTTAACATGCCTATTTGATGTTTCTTTTTGCTTTGTTATTTGTTATTGGTACTGGGGATTGAACCCATGGGTGTCTAACTACTGAGCAACATCCACATCCCTTTTTATATTTTATTTAGAGAAAGGGTTTTGCTGAATATCTGAGGGCCTCATTCAGTTACTGAGCTGGCTTTAAAATAAAAATTATTTCTCCGTCTTCAGCCTCCAGAGCCACTGGGAATAGAGGCATGCACCATGTGCCTGGCCATTTATTTCACCTATTTAAAATTCTCCCTATTTTGTACTCTAATTTGTAGATGTATTATAAGTCATAATCTTTCCAAGGAATATTTTATCAGGCCATCATCAATGTGCATCTGCTTATTTTTTTCTTTTTCTTTCTTTTTGGTTGTTGTTGTCTATAGTCTTTTCTCATTCTTCATTTCTGAATTCTTCTCTCCCCTTTCATATGTCTCAACTTTCCTCTAATTTCAGCAGGTCTGTACCTAATAACTCAACTCCTCTAGGATCACTCCAACTTACCCTGTGGTTGCAACTTGATAAGATACACTATTTCAACTCCCATTCTATTTATTATTTTCATTTCTTCCACTATTAAATCATACTAGTGCTCATGTTTTAAACATGCATTATATCCAATGATTTTATAATGAGTGGTTCTTACCTTCTGTATGTCCGTTTATACCATCTTTTTCTCTTTGATGTGCATCACCAAATGAATGACCAACACTATTCTGAGGAAGAATCTGAGAGATAGTCGTCTGGTAAAATTAAGCAACCAATGAATTATATGAAGATTGCCTAATCAGTATTCTAAGGAGACACCTAATTTTCCAGATTTTAAATAAATTAGATTTAAAAACTAGAGAAGTACACATTAAAATTGAAATATTTTATATCACAGTGTTATATATACTCTGCAAATCAGCCAAATATTATATTCATTTGTCTACTAACTCTATAAAACCAGGATAGAAGGACAATAGAGAACTTCATCTTATCAAGATGAAGGCTAGGGTTTTGGATTTATATATATATATATATATATATATATATATATATATATATATATATATATATATAATGGGGTTCATTATAACTTACACAGAAATGCATATAACATATTTAGACAAATCTTACTGCCCAGTACATTTTCTATCCCTTCCAATAACCCTCCACTAATCCACAAAAAGCAGTTTTATGAGGACAGTTTATACTAAGGGCTACCTCCATTTTAAAATCTAAGATATTTCAATTTAAAAACCTCATAATGCATCCCAAGGTCTAAGAAAAACCTCAGTAATGAATTCTAAAACCAATACAAGAAAAGAATTAATTAAAGTCAGAGCCAAAATTATAAAATAGATATTTTAAAAAAATAGTAATAATGAAACAAATAGTTTGTTTTTAAAATGGTAAATAAAACTGATAAACCCTTGGCCAAGGGAACTAAAAGAAAAAAGAAGATACAGATGAATAAAGCTAGAAACAAAAAGTGAAATATTAAAACAGATACCACTGAAATCCAGAACATCTCTAGAGACTATTAGAAAACTTATATTTCAATGAATGGGAAAAATTTAGACTATTTTAAAGAATAAAATTGAAAGATAAATAAATCTAAGTGATATTAATGAAATATGTCATAAAATGTTGAATCAAATAGCTAGAGGAAAACCATAGCTCAATAACAAGCAATTAGGTTGAAGCAATAATAAAAAAGCCTTATGGACCAGAGGTTCAGAGGTGAATACATGGCTAAATTTTATCAGATATTTAAAGAAGAACTGATATTAATCCCCCATTACATTTAAGAGCAAAGGAAAGATGCTTCCAAAGCAATTCTGCAAAGTATTACCCTGACTGGAAAAGTGAATATTGGACAGAACAAGAAAAAAACAGATATCAATATCCTTGAGGAACATAGTATAAAAATTCTCATAAAATCTTTGCAAACCACATTCAACAACACATTACAAAATAACATACATGTCAGGCATAGTTGTGTAGGTCTATACTCTCAGAAAAGCATCAGGTTGTTTGAGGAACACTGTAATTTCAAAGCCAGCCTGGGAAATTTAGTGAGACCTGTTATCAAAGTGAACAATAAAAGGTGCTGGGAATGTGGTTCATTCGTACCATGCTCCTGGTTTGAGACTCTAACCACATACAAAAAAAAATCCATAAAAGCTGATTTTGATGCAGGATGATTCAATACATGCAAATCAATAAAACTAATACATCACATATAGAATCAAGAGCAAAATTACATGATCTTTTAAGAAGCTGCAGGAAAAGCCTTTGACAAATTCAATGGCCCTTATGACAAAGCCCTGAGAGATTAGAAATAGGAGAATTTTATTAAAAGATAATAAAGACCAAGTATACCAAATCCAAAGCCAATAGTAAAATCAAGAATATTTTCTCTAAAATCAGGAAATACACAAGGATGTTCATTGCCACCAATCTCACTAATCACAGTACTTAAAATTTTAGAAAAAGAGAAAGAAATAAAAGGGATTCAAATAGGAAAGTTAAAATGTTAAATTATTTCTATATGCAAATGATTTAGTCCTATTCTTAGAAGAACATAAATAATATATTATGAAAATTCTACTTTGATGAATGAATTCATCAGAGTAACAGGATACAAAATAAACATATAAAAATAAACTGTTTGTCTATATACCATAGCAAACCTAGAGAGAATAAAGCAAAAGTAATAGCTCATTCAAATAACTTTAAAAATAGCTAGGAATAACCCTAAACAAGAAAGTGAATGGCTTCCTCAAGAAAAATTACACATTGAAGAAAAAAATAAGAAAACAATAGGAAGTAAAAAGATCTGCTATGTTCACAGAGAAGCAGATGAATATTGTAAAAATGGGCATAGTACCATAAATGAATTATAGATTCTATGTATTCCCATTCAAATTCAAATGGTATTGTTTGCAGAAATGGGGGGGGAAATAACTACTTCTCAATTTGTATGGAAGAAAAACAAACAAACAAAAATATACTTAGACAAAGTGATACTGATCATAAGAGAAACAATGGATAAACCACAATGCCCAATTTCAAAATATAAAACAGAGCCATAGTAATAAAAACCATGGTCCTGGTGTAAAGAAAGACCCATAGACCAATGGATAGAAAAGAAGTCAGAGAGCAAACCCACACTGGTACCGTCATGTGATACTAGGCAAAGACACCAAAAACATATTTTGGAGATAAGACAAACAACATTTTAGAAATAGTGTTGGAAAAACTAGATATCCGTATGTAAAAGAAGAAACCTAGATGCCTATTTTCTAACACTGTACAAGAGTTTATTCAGAAAGGACTAAAGACATATGTACCAGACTAGAAGGTTTACAAATACTAGAAGAAAATATATGGAAAACACTTCAGTATGTAGGCAATAACTTCCTGAATAGAGCCCCCTACAGCTCAGAAAATAAGAGCAACAATGGATAAGAGAAGGTGCATCAAACTGAAAAATTCCTGCGTAGTAAGTGAAACACAAAACAGTAAGAAGTGGTAGCCTCCAGAAATGGAGAAAAGCTTTGCCAGCTATTCTTCTGACAGAGGATTAATATCCTAAAAATATTAATGCAAATATCTTAACACCACAAAAACAAAAACCTTTTAAATAAATGAGCAAATGCACAGCTAGTTCTCAAAATAAGAGATACAAATGGCCAACACTTCAGGGAAAAAAAAAAAAAAAACATAACATCTTTAGCAATCGGGAATATGCAAATCAAAACAACATCAAGTTCCCATTTTCCACCATTTAAAAAAGCAATCATCAAGAAGGCAAATAATATTGGGAAGATGAGGAGAAAAATCTCTTACATGTGAATGGCAGGAACATAAATTACTATATCACTATGGAAATTCATATGACGGCTACTCAAAAACTGAACATAGAACTACTTTATTATTCAAATATACTACTCAGTACTTACCAAAAAATATTAAAGTCAGCTTATTTTAGAGATATACATATGCCCATCTTGCCATGACACTATTAATAATAGGCAAGTTATAGAATCAGGCTAGATGCTAGTTAATAAAAGAATGGATAAAGAAAATGTGGTATATATAAACAAGGAAGATTTCTATGCTTAGAGAACAACAAAACTAAGTTAATTTTAGGAAAATGAATAAAACAGGGAAGCATAATGTTAAATAATATAAGCCAGACTCAGGAAACAAGTATCATATATTTCTCTCACATGGAAAACTAGAGGTGGAAATGTTCAACATAAAAATAGATGAATAATAAATTTTATCCATTAGCTCTTCATAACTGAAATAAAATTAAAGTAATTTCAAAAACAAAAGATATCATTTACATTTAACCTTATTTTAGCTTCTCCAGGATATTTGCAAATATATTTCCTAACCTGGAATAGTTCATAAAAATAGTAGTGTTTTACAATAAACATTAAAGTAAGTAAATAAAGAAACATCTAAAATTTGAAATTTCAAAATTTGACATAGAATTTATATATTTTAAGAAACTATAATGGAAAAACAACAATTCTGAAACTAAACTATTACCATACAATTATTGAGTGTTTCTGCTTCCAGAAGTGGTAATTACTTTGCACACACCATTTATTCTTTGATTAGATTAAGAGTAAATTTTTAGAAAATTTCATTACCTCAAATTTCTTTAAAATTTTTATTGGATCTTTTCAGTTATACGTCAAAATAGAAGTCATATACTAGAATATAATGATAAAAGCATAGAATATAATTTGTTCTAATTCAGGACCTAGTACTTCCTTCTGTTCTTCTAATCTTTCTGCTATTTACTTATGGTTTTTTTTAATTACTGTCACTTTTAGTAGAAAGACTCAAAGTATGGATATGCAAGCCTTTTTAATACAAGTATTAAGATACAGATTCTAGATTTCTGGGTTGCCATAATTCCCAATATTACTTTAGTATAAATATGGAGCCACAGAAAGAAATAGAGAATATAGGTCTCCTCAAATGCTATGATACCAAATTATCAAGGGTCCAAGTAAAAAAAGAAAAGTTATGTGCAATGTATATTATATATTCCAAACTAAAGGTACCAGGGAAATTCCACAATTTTATAAAAATTAATTTAGGCATGAGTATTGTAAGTCATGTAAGAATGATTTAAAAATCCCAGGAATAAAAACTGATACAAAAAATCCTTGAATAAATATTATATTTCCTGTACAGTTAGAAAGCTGTTTTTAATGCAATTTTTCTTTCACTAGGTATTTCACAGCCCATTGTTACATCCAGCCCCCACAATCCCCAAGTACTTGAGAGAACAGTGATACAAAAAGCATTTTTTTAAAAAAATCAACATAATTCTTTAAAATGGATTCTTAGCAAATATTCATATAAAATATAAGAAAAATATAGCTAAATTTTCAGCATTAACATCTTAAAATACAAAATTCAGAGCAAGAACATGAGGTTTTTTACAAAAGATCACTTTACCTTAATAGGAGCTTCATAGCTGTCCTGAACCATTGCAAACAAAGAATCACCTGAGTGTGATTTTTTGATAGATCTTTAAAGCAAAAATGTATAACAAAAATGGTGAATAGTTTTCTTTTTAAAATAAACTCTGTTTAATTTAAGGTATAACTTATTAAATGGTGTTTCTTGATTGATTCATTAAAATATGACCTCCAATTTAACAAAATAGCTTGTGTTCACCTCTTTCTGACTCTACTGCTGTGAATCTATAAAATATTCAATATAGATATTAAGGCACTCTTAGTTCCAATTCAGAGCAATAGCCAATACATGAGCAGAAACAGATAAAAATTTGTTCTTGCAAATTGCCTGTCTTAAAGGCTGAATTTAAAACCCAATTAATGGCTGACATTTCTTTTTCACCTGAACTGAAATAAACCTCTGGTAACACAAGACAAGATAACAAGAGGCACAGTTCTCTCTCGTGAATATCCAGGAGTCAAATACTAAGCAATGTTGTTCTTCAGCATTGAAATCACCAATAATAATACAATATTTATTCCCTCTACCCACAAATAATGCACAGAGTTCTCTGGAACTTTAAAAATTATTGAAATTTAAAGAGTGAATATATATGTTATTTAGAATACCTTTGTCAGAAACATTGAAATAAATTATAAAATTGATTTTTCCTGTATAGGTCTCACTTTATTCAGGTCCTCATAAACTAGCAAGCCCTTTAAAACCTTTACAAGCACTCAGACACCCGGGGGGAAAGACTGCCAGAAAAGCAGAGTCTTGGTATTTGTACCTCTGTTTCCCTAGCTATTATGTAAATACCCTCCTTTCTCTGGGAATCCATTTCCCAGTCACTCATCTGCAAAACTCAGTGGCAGTCTGTAAACTTGAAATCTACATCCCTTGAATATTCAGATTCCCGACACAAGGTTAAACTAAATGGAGTCTCAATCATTGGCCTGTCTGAATACCTTTTCAACTACTCAACTGAAGATTTGTAATAACTTTCCCTGCCCATCACTCCTTTGCCCAGCACTACATGTACATTTTAAGGACATCAGCAGTTTGGAAAGAAAGTGAAGGTGAATGAAAACCTGTTTTGTGCCACAGATTCATGTATTCTGACAATTTCCACAGTTTGTTTCACTACTCTCTAATCCATTCTTGCATCACAGAGATGAAAACAGGCAAAATACATGCTATTAAGACTTCCTTTAATTTTGTATTAATATGCCTTTATAGAGAGCTTTTAATATTCTGTGTCCTTCATTCCTGTTTTGTGCTCATCAAACTAATCACAAACCCTAAGATTTTGATCTCTTTTTTAAAATGCTTATTCCTACCCAACACAGTGTTGTTACTCTGGGTGAATACTTTTATAGCCCTTTCCTTCACTAGTTAAATTTTGAACCTCTACCAATGTGTTCACTTAAAAATTCTAGTCTTGTCCTCTTTAGTTTGATTCCTATAGTCAATCTTCAATCTATTATTTAAAAAATCACCTTAAAAATGATAACCAAAAAATGTACTGAGCTCAGAATTAAGAAACTGAAGTTTAAATCTCATTGTTCTCATTGTTTGTACCCAGAAAACTCCCTTTAATATATTTAAGTTTCCGGTACATCCTCAAAACTATCATTTGGCTGGCATGTAGAACACATGCTGAAAGATAAGAAGGTTTCTAAAATTCCTTAAAATTCTTAAATTTCATAACTTTTGATCTGTCAAAAGAAAAAAATATTCAATTGACAAAAAAAAACAGAAACACAAAGAGAACAAAACAGAAAATACAAATAGAAATTAGATAAAAGTTTATAGTCATAAAAAAGGAAAAAAAATATAAAAGTAAAAGTCTTCATAAAATTGTTAGGGGTAGTAATTGAAGAGAAACTATCAGGAAAATCAGGAAGTAGAGAAATTAGAATGTCCTCTAAGGATTAATATAAGTAATACAACATTGTCTAAATAATGTTATTCATAACTTTCAGTAAAATAATTTCTCTACAGCACTTGACTGATCTTCTTGTTTACTAGAAACCATGAGGCCATAGCTCTGTGAGATTTTCCATAAAAGCTTTTGATATATTAAGAAAAAATCCTGATTACTAGTGGAACTGTCAATATCAGGACAAAATCTTGGACTACAACCTGGCTTATCAGGTAAAATATAAATCAGAATTAACACACAACTGACTTTGACTTTCTAAATGATGATACACAATTTGAAAGTTAAAATGTGAATATATTTGTTATTTAGAATACATTTGTCAGACACATTGAAATAAATTGTAAAATTGATTTTTCCTGTATATGTCCCACTTGGTATCAACCTGTACAGTGTAACAACACAATGGAGTTGTCAGCCAGGTAAGACTACAGTCTAAACACAGGCCTGAAACTTATTAATTACACAAATATGAAACAAATAGTCAACCTCTATGAATGACAGCTCTTTATTAGTAATTAACAGATTATAATAGCACAGATACTTTCAAAGTGCTTATAAGATAACTTTAGGAAACAAGTGTTAACTGAATGTGGTGTCTGTCCCACACTAGAATACTCAACAAATCCTTCTACCTTCACTCTCCACTTAGTTAATAGACATTTTTTATTTAAAATCTATAAATTCATACCTTCTTAATGAGTCATCTTTAGGACTTTCTTTAACTATTAAATAAAACAGTAAAATATATAATTAATCAAAAACAGAAATATAAAATATAAAATTTTACGACTCTGATGTTTTGTTATAAAATGTTCCTCCAGACCCATAGTCATAGAAATTTTTAGAATTAATATTAATTGTATTTATGACAGGTAAGTAATGAATGCATTAACAACTCCTATGCTTCCAACTTTGTACTTATCAAATGCAAGGAAGAAACAACAGGAATTATCAAAGTTTGATACTTAAAAGTAAATCATTGGTCCCATAATCATAATCCTTATTAAAAGTTGCAAAAATGAAAAAAAAAAACCTTATCATTGTCAAATAAAGTAGCATAAATATATAAGTGTCAAACAAGGGGAGACATGATGGTGAATTAGCAGGAAGTGGATTTTCTCACAGCTCCACCATATGGAACTCAGAGAGTGAGAAAACTGCTTCTCTGTGAGGTGGGAGATAAAAGCATGTCACTGATACTCAATATTGGACAGAGACCTTGAAAACTGGGGAATTTGGGGTATATCAGACAAAGGTGAGAAACAGAGCTGGAGCTTAGGATCTGATGTGATTGGGGGAAATCTGTACATTAGGACAAAAAAAGACTAAAAAGTGATGCAGACAAGGGGCTAGGGTTGTGGCTCAGTGGTCGAGTGTTTGCCTAGCATGCATGAGGCACTGGTTTCAATCCATGTAAAATAAAATAAACATACTGTGTCTACCTAAAACTAATTACATATATGAAAAGTGCAGCAGTCAGTCTTGGAATGCAGAATGTGGGACCACAGGGTCAAGCTATTCTACTCATTAAACTGTGCATGAAAGTCACCACCAGTCTGCCTGGAATGTACAGAGAGCTGAAGCTGGAGACATATTTAAACATCTGCACTGCAATGGCACCAACTCAGACTGGAAATTTAGATCCATGTGTTGGGGCTCAGTCCGATATATAAATCTGGCAGACACCATCCACAAGACATAAACTGAGCCTAGCAAATCAGGAGAATTTCTGACATGGACAGTATTTCTCCTGGGGGTAATAATAGTCAGACAGGCCAAAGAGAGCCTGTCCTCCTCTCCCCCCTTGACACAGCTATGCCCAAGACCAGTGGCAGTTGCTTCAAAATCTCAATGAGCAGGAGTGATGAACCTTGGTGCTTGAGGGCAGACCTAAGGAGGTAAGAAAGAACAGTACCCTGAAAAAACAGAACTGGTAAAGGACTGGCTTCCCTGTCCCATGAATGTAGCCCTGGGGAGAAGAATAAAGTCCTAGGTGTGCACTGATTTATTTATGCCCAGTAACTCCACATGAAATGAAACACCTGGGGCAAAGGCAGAACCTCACTGCCTCCCCTGAGAACATATTGTAGAACCTAGCATGACCTATACCCTGGGGGTGGAGCTGACAGCACCTTTCACAGCTCCCCATACCATCCCATGGAGAATAGAAACTGAGAGATGAAAAGACACTTTGGAAGAGACAGCAAGCACATACTCTCAGTAACAATCCTGTTTTTTTTTTTCTCTTTTTAGTTTTTGTATGTGTACTGATGGATACATGAAGGACATTCATACACTTGTACATATTTGTTTATGCTTTCTCATTTGTACTATTCTGAAACAGTTATTTTTCCTTACTCTGTTGTTAAGGGTTAAAGTTTTCAATTAGCCTATTTTGGATTGAGTTTGTGTTCTGTTTCAAACCTTTTATTTCTTTTTGTTTCTATTTCTTTTCTTTTAGAAACAGTCAAATTCCATTATTCTCACTTTACTCTTTATTTCTTTTACTTGTTTTTCCTTCTTCCTCATAAACAATACATCGTATATCACTTTGCTTCTGCCCTACTCACATCTTGAAACCGCTAATCCTTTTCTATCACCATTGCTTTTTTCTTCATAATGAACTGTATTTTTAATTTCTCACAGAACTCTTGGTTTATAAAATTCCACACACCACCACTAATGCTAAAGCACCAATTAATACAATTGAAGCTATAGAAAACACTTATTCTTTTATTTTATGAAAGATATAACTCATGATTACTTACTGTTGTTACTGATATAAATTGATACAGTTCTGTTTATTGTGCCAACTAACTTTGTGTGAAAATAAAAATTAAGTATGCAATTTAGTCCTATATTTTTATGCACAGTTGGTTGCAATTATTTGGCTCCCCCCCAATCTGTGAGCCACAAGATAACTACAGGATCACTAGAAATGCACAGAATAGAAGTTCTGTTACTAGAGATCCATTTTGATACATGAATAGACACACAAACAATATGAACAAGCAAGGGAACAAAGCATCCCAAACAAACCAGAATGACCCAAAAGCAGATTCCACAAAAACCACAGTGAAGAAAATATCAGAGAAGGAATTTTGAAACTTTATATTTCAACCAATCTATGAGATAAAAGACAAGGTAAAAAGTAAAATCACAGAGAAGACACAAGAAGTAAAATATCAAGAAGGAAATAGAAGTTCTAAAGAAAAATCAATCAGAAATTTTCAAACTTCAGAAATCAATAAACCAAATTAAAAATGCAATGCAAAGCATCACCAATACACTAGATGACTTAAAGGACAAATATTCAGGTAATAAAGAAGTAGTGCATAATCTTGAAAATAAAGTTCATCATGGAGAAAAGATGTTACCAGACCATGACCAGAATTTAAATATATATATATAATAAGAAAAGGCCAAATTAAAGATTCACTGTGATAGATGAAGGTATTGAATTTCAAAACAAAAAATGAACAATCTTTTCAATGAAATAATTGAAAATTTCCAAAATTTAAAGAATGAAATGAAAAATCAAACACAGGAGGTATATACAACTCCAAATATACAGAATTATAACACTCCTAGCCACAATAGTATGAAAATGCCTAACATACAGAATAAGTATAGAATTTTACTTATAATAGAATTTTAAAACTTGATAGTGAAAAATGATTGGTGATATTCAGAGGCAAACCGATCCAGATCTCAGCTGATTTTTCAAAGACCCTAAAAGCTAGGAGGTCTTGAAATAATATATACTAAGCTCTGAAAGAAAACGGATTCTGCATAGAATACTAAATTATATCAGATTTTAATATGAGATAATAACATCCATAATAAACAAAAGTTAAAAAAAATCACAACTAGAAAGCTGGCATTATAAAACACACTCAATAAATATTTTATTAAGAAAAAATAAAATATGCAAATAAAAACGTACAGAAACTAAAATTAAAAGAATAGTTAATCAAAGTAGAATCTATTTCAACTTGATAACTAGAAATGAACCAAAATAACAGGAAAAATAAATTATCTCTCAATAATAACACTGAATGTTAATGGACTCAACTCATCAACACACATACACTGGCAGATTGATTGGGAAAAAAAAGAAACCAACAGTAGCCTGTCTCCGAGAGACTCACCTCTTAGACAAATACATACACAGACTAACTGTGAAAGAATGGGAAAAACATATCATTCACATGGATCTTATACACAAGGTGTATCTACTTTCATATCTGATATAATGGACTTTGAGCAAAAGTTCATCAGAACAGATAAAAAATTCCATTTTCATACTGCTTAGTAGAGTAATACAACAGGAAGAAATTATAGTGGTAAATATATATGCTCCAAACTATGAAGCATCTAAGTAATCAAAGAGCTCCTTCCCAATATAGAGAATCAAACAGATCACAACACAATAATATTGGGAACTTTAAGATGTGTCTCTCATCACTAGAAAGATCATACCAACAAAAGTTAAATATAGAACTAAAATTACAATAAATAATTTAGACTTAACAGAAATGCACAGAATATTTTACTCATCAATGACTGAATACATTTTCTTCTTAGCTGCACAGGGAACATTTTCCAAAATAGACCATATTTTAGTACATAAAGCAACATTTCACAAATACCAAAAATAGAGCTAATACCTTGAACTCTGTCAGACCATAATGGAATAAAACTAGAAATCAACAAGATGAAAATTTAAAAAAAAAACTAACACTAAGAGACTAAATTCACTATTGAATAATGAACAGATAGATGAACAAATCAGAGTTTAAATAAAAAAATTAAATGTAAATGAGAATAGTGATACAATATATAAAAACCTTTGGGACACTAGTAAGGCAGTTCTAAGAGAAATGTTTATAGCATTGAGCCCATACATTAAAAGAATAGAAAGTTACTGAGTAAAATAATCTAACATTATATCTTAAGGACCTAGAGAAAAACACTAAAATCAGCAAAATATAGGAAAAAAATAAAAGTCAAAGATGAAATTGATAAAATCAAGATGTAAAAACTGAAAAAGAAATGAATCAAAAATTTTTTAAATGAACAAAATTGATAAATATTAACCAAGCTATCAAAGAGAAATGAAAAGTACCAAAACCTATGGTGAAAATGGAAATATCAGCACAGATACTACTGAAACAGATCATGAATAGAAGCTATTTTTCAAAATCTATACTCCAATAAGCTAGAAAATCTAAAAGACATCTGTAAATTCCAGGTGACATGAGCTACCCAAATTTAACCAGAAGTATATAGAAAATTTAAAGAGATCAATTTCAAATAATGAGAATAAAAAAGTCATCAAGACTCTACCAACAAAGAAAAGCCTAGGACCAGATGGATGCTCAGCCAATTTCTACCAAACCTTTAAAGAAGAACCAATACCAATCCTTCTCAAATTATTTCATGAAATTGAAAAAGAGGGAATTCTTCAAATTAATTAAATGAAGCCTATCTCACACTGATACTAAGTCCAGACAAAGATACATCAAGAAAAAAAAATTCAGACTAATATCCTTGATGAACATAGATGCAAAAATCCTCAATAAAATACTGCTAAATCTCATACAAAAAATAGATTTTAAAAAATAGTGCACATGACCAACTGGGTTTCATCCCAGGAATGCAACACTGATTCAACAAATGGAAATCAATAAATGTAATTCATCACACAAATAGATACAGAGATGAGGACACTTGATTATCAAAATAGATGTAGCATCTATTTTTTACATAATACCCCATCTATTCATGCTTCAAACACTAGCAAAAGTCGGAATGAAGGAATCATACCTCAACATTGTAAAAGCTATACATGACACACCCAAGGACAACATAATTATGAATGGAGAACAACTACAGAATTTCTTCTAAAAACTGCAATGAGACAGGGATGCCCACTTTCACTACTTCTATTAGTACACAATGCAACTCTTAGCAAATACAAAATGTAGAGATAATACTCTGCAATCTATTGGATCATAAATGAATAAAACACCAGAAGACCAAATTCACGACTGAATGATGAATAGAGAGATGAACAAATCAGGTTCTTTAATCTCTTGCCAGAGCAATTTGGCAAAGGAATGTAATTAAAGAGATATGAATAGGAAAGAAAGGGCTAAAACAAGCACTGTTTGAAGAAAATGTGATTCCATATAAAGAAGATCCCCTCAAAAAATACTCACTAGAAAACTTCTAGAACACAAATGAATTCATCAAATTTCAGGATACAAAAGTAACATTCATAAATCAACTTTGTTTCTATAGTCCAATAAAAGATGAGCTAAACGAGAAATTAGGAAAATTATCCTATTCAAAATAGCATAAAAAAAACACTTAGGAAACAATCTAACAAAAAAGGTAAAAGACCTCTACAATGAAAATTACAGAACACTCAAGAAATAAATTGAGGAAGGCCCTAGGAATACAAAGACTTCCCATGTTCTTGGATAGGCAGAATTAATATTGTCAAAATTACCATACTACCAAAAGTGCTATATAATTTCAATGAAACTCCCTTCCAGAGCCCAAAGATGTTCTTCACAGAAACAGAAAAAGCAATAATGAAATTTACTTAGATAAACAAGAGACCCGGAATACCCAAAACAATACCTAGCAAGAAAAATGAAGCAGGAGGTATCACAATAACAGACTTCAAATTACACTACATAGCTATAAAGGCAAAACCAGTATGGTATTGGCAACAAAACAGATAAGACCACCAATGAAACAGAAGACAGAGACAAACCCACATAAATACAATTACCTCATACTAGACAAAGGCATAAATATCGTATACTGGTGCAAAGATAGCCTCTTCTATAAATGGTACTGAGAAAATTTGAAATCCATATGTAGTAGAATTAAATTGAACCCTAATCCTCCCACCATGCACAAAAACTCAACTCAAAGTGGATCAATTACTTAAGTATTAGACCAGAATCCCTGCACCAGATAGAAGAATACATAGGCCCAAAACTCCAACATATCAGCTCAGGAACTGACTTATTAATAAAATCTCTAAAGCACAAGAAGTTGTTGGTGGGCCTGACCTTGGGTCTACATGAAGGAATGCTCATCTTTCTCATTGTGCAGCAGGGATGTCCTAACATACAACACTATATTTTGGAACAGAGTGTTGTCAGAACACTGGCAAGCACCATTTGCCTGCTCCTTTGACAAGAAATTACTCCCCAGTTGCTAGACTCTTGGTGGCAGGACTCCCATAATATTATATGTTGTGTATCCCCTCTGGCCTATCATGACTGCTGTATGTAAATTGGAACATAGGCACTATGAAAGCTAGTTTTGCTGCATAATATAGCAGAAGCAATTATCTGCAACTGTCTTTGGAGGGGTTTCTGTATGCCCTCAAGCTCCCAAGAGTAGATGCTGAAAGGGCAGGCCCCTCAACACAAAGTAAAACCAATTTTCAATAAATGGTGCTCCATCAAACTAAGAAGCTTCTTCACGGCAAAGACAAAAACCCAGAACATGAAAAGTGAGCCGACACAATAGGAAAAAATACCTTTGCCACCTTCACCTCAGAAAACGCATTAACTTCCAGGATAGATAAAATAATAATAATAATAACAACAACAACAATAACAAAAACAGCTTAAAACTAATAATAACACCATCACCAACCTCCACCCATTTAATAAATGAGCAAAGAAATTCAACAGGCACTTCACAGAAGAAATTCAGATGGTCAACAAATGTATGAAAAAAAAAACTACTACAGAAATTACAGAAAAGCAGTAAACAGATCAGGGACAGAAAGCTTACAAAGACATTCCAGTGTAGGAGACAGCAAATATGCTCATCTCTTACTTCCAGCTACTTTTTCTAACTTATGTGTGGTACAAACAAAACTTTACTTCCCCTAGGGACAAAAGTGTTGAAAGATGACAACCTTCAGAGTTTATACACTCTCATCCATACCACATGGTCATAGGGAAATACAGAAAGAAGCACTAGGGAGGTAGCAGCAAGTTGTTATGTAGTAATAGCTGATATGATTAAATATTTAAATAGGCTATGAACTCACTCATGCTTTCAGAATGAGCCAAACATTGTCTCTCCATATAGAAGAAATTCTTTCCCACTTCATTAAAACTATAAAACAAAACAAAACAATACAACAACAACAAAAGAATAAGACATTTACTCTGAGAGAATCTACTGGTAGGGCAGAGGAAAGAGCTAAGTGGTAATGTATTGCATAGAATGAAGGAGCTCTGGCTTCAATCCCAACAGTGTAATAAATAATGATGGTGATGCTGACAATGATGGTGATGATGATGATGATGATGTGGAGGAGGAGAAGTACAAAGGACTTGTACTGTTAAAATTATATAGACTGAGTTTATATTCACCGCTCAAAAGAAGAGGAGTATTTCGATTCATGCATGCTATTCACATTCTAGTCTTATTTCACATGGCAAGGTAGATGTAAAAGACCATTTGATGACAATTTTATAAACTATGACTTTTTTAAAAATATTTTTTAGTTGTAGTTGGACACAATTTCTTTATTTTATTTATTTTTATGTGGTGCTGAGGATTAAATCCAGTGTTTATCATGTGCTAAGTGAGCGCTATACTACTGAGCCACAACCCCAGCCCAAACTATGATTTATTGAGACTTTTAAATTCCATAAAGAAGAGTTTAGCTGGTCCCAGGAGAGCAGGATGGTCTATTTAGTACTGTGTTATACAATGTGATGTCAATTTTCTCAATCCTCCTCATAAGTGGAAGATGTTTATAGACTTCACACTTCTTCAGCATGCAATCTGTATGCCCTCATATCCTATACTGATGTAAAAAAGTACTAAAAGTGGAAGACAACAGCTTTAAATGTAGCCCACTCACAGAGAATGTGCCTCAATTTCCTGATGTTATGGGTTCAATCACTGGCACCACAAAAGCACTGAGATCTATTTTTTTTCAAGTATACTTTTCCCTTTCCTGTTTGTTACCTGAATGATTCCTGGACATTTATACATATTCATAATTTTTTTCTCATTTGTAGTTTTTTTTTGGTACTGGGGATTGAACTTGGGGATATTCAACAACTGAGCCACATCCCATTCCTGCTTTGTATTTTATTGAGAGAAAGGGTCTCACTGTGTTGATTAGCTCCTAGCCATTCCTGAGATTTGCCTTGAACTCACAATTCTCCTGTCTCAGCCTCCCAAGCTGCTGGTATTATAGGTTTGTATCACTGAACCCAGAGATTTCTAGCATTATTGAAGCAATTTATTTTTCATAGATCAACATTTTGACCTACCAATAAAGAAAAGTCCACAACTAGATAAATTCTCTGCAATCCCTACCAAACCCTTAAAGAAGAACAAACACCAATACTCCTCAAATTATTCCATGAAATAGAAAAGGATGAAACACTTTCAAACTCATTCTATGAAGGAAGAATAAACCTGATACCAAAACCAGACAGAGATACATCAAAGAAATAAAACTTTGGACAAATATCCCCAATGAATATACATGCATCAACTCTTAATAAAATACTGAAAAAAACTACATACAAAAACATATTAAAAACATAGTGCATGCTGGCAACATGGTGGTGGGCGCGGAGAGATCAAGTCTCTGACCTCTTCAGCTGAGTGGGCATAGGGAGTTGTAAACCATCTAAATGCTGTTTGCTCAGGATCACTAGGCGATGCTGAGCTGATGTGGATCTGGGGCGAACAGTCTGGGCCTCTCAGAACACACACCAAGCCCAGATTGGCTGAATTCAAGCTCCTGTTCGCCTGCTTCTCACAGACAAACTGCTGTGACTCAGCACTAAACAATCCCGCTGAAACAACTGGTCGGCCCTTCTGAACCTGCGGAGGTTAATGCCAACTGAGCCTTCATAGGCAGTGGCCACAGGATTGAGATGGGACTTGGAAGAGCCAGTCAGGACCCACCCATTGCATTGGTCACCCAGCAAAGAAAATGAACTGTCGCCATTTGCATGGGATACCACCATGGCAGAGAGCTGACATCACCAGAATGCGGCAGAGGAGATAACTTCATTGAAACCAGCAGCGACAGGTGTGTAACCCCCTAGCCTTCCCTCTCCACACAGCAGGAAAACCTTAAGGGCCCCTCCCAGCTCTCCCTTGAGCATGATTGCCAGACCAAGGGAATCAGGAGTGGCGCGGGACCCCCGGCTACCGCTCCCACCAGTGCTGACAACTGAGGTCTCTTGCACCAGCTACCAGAGGCGTGGCTACCAGAGGGCAAGAAAAATTTGCTGAGGGTTCTCAGCCCCAAGCTCCACAACTTAGGGTCTGAGGGAATGGCAAACTAGGAGAGTGTGCCCAGTCGTTCATGAAAATAGGGCTCCCGGAAGCAGCAGACCTGGCATGTAGCCAGTATTGTGGTGAGCATCACCAGTGAGCAGGGCCTGGCTTGAGGAAAACTGGGGAAGTGACTAGACACAAGAGAAGGCCCTAGGCACTCAGGATTGGAGACCCGCCCAGTAAGGGAGGAGGAGCTGCTGTACACTGATTGGTTCCCGCATATTGAGAGGAGAAGCTTGGCCCGGTGGGCACAGCTCCAGAACTGGAAGAGAAGTTAATCAAACTCTAAGATTGCATTTATTAATTTTTTTTAATTTGGTTTTTTTTTATTTTCATATTTTTGTTGTTTTTTAATTTTTTTTTAAGTTTTTAAGTTATTTTTTATTTTTAATTTTTAATTATTTTTAAAATTTTTCTTTCTTTTTTATTTTCTATTTTTTTCTTTTGTATTTTAATTTCTTTTCAATTTCCATCTTACCCCTTCCTTGAATTCTCCCTGCTTACTCTCATTCTCTTTAGTGACTTCTTCCCTTCCCTTCTAATACCTTTCCTCCCAAGCATCAAATAAATTTATAGGAGTAAAAAGTAACTCAGCAGTCAAACAGAACAAGAAGTAACATGAGCAGCATGAAAAAGCAAGGAAGAAAAGGAGTAAAAACAATGCAGAACAGCCTAAATATTCAAGAGGACCTAGAGGCATCAGAAAAATGGTCAAATAAAGAACTCAAGGAATACCTTAGACAGATGGAATGGAACCTTAAAGAGGATATGAGACAGAAAATTAAAACAGTGAAAGAACACATTGAAAATGAATTACATAAAGAGTTAAAAGAAGAAATTAAGCATCTTTATCAGGAGATAGAGATTATTTAAAAAATCAAACAATAATTCTAGAAATGAAGGAAACTATAAACCAAATTAAAAACTCAAATGACAGTATCACTAACAGAGTGGAGCAAGTAGAAGCCAGAACATCAGAAAATGAAGACAAAATATATCATCTTGAAAAGAGTCTAGCCAACTCAGAAAGGCTAGTAAAAAATCATGAGAAAATCATCCAAGAGATATGAGATAACATAAAAAAACCAAACTTAAGTGTCATTGGGATAGAGGAAGGTACAAAGTTTCAAACCAAGGGAATGAGCAACCTGCTGGATGAAATAATTATAGAAAACTTTCCAGAAATAAAAAAGGAAATGGATATACAAATTGTAGATGCATACAGGACACCAAGCATACAAAATCACAGTAGACCAATGCCAAGACACATTGGTATGAAGATATCCAATATACAGAAAAATGAGAAAATATTAAAAGCTACAAGAGAAAGGAGGCAGAATACATTCAGGGGTAAACCAATAAAGTTAACAATGGATTTTTCATCACAGACACTGAAAGCAAGAAGATCCTGGAACAACGTATTTCAAACACTGAAAGACAATGGATGCCAACCAAGAATTTTGTATCCAGCAAAATTAAGCTTCAGGTACAACAACGAAATAAAAATCTTTCATGATAAACAAAAGTTAAAAGAATTTGTAGCCAGAAAATCAGCATTGCAAAGCATCTTGAGCAAAACACTACACGAGGAAGAAATGAAAAACAATAACCAAAACCAACATTGGGA
The DNA here is from genome assembly GCF_048772815.1 of Callospermophilus lateralis. Taxonomy (NCBI): domain Eukaryota; kingdom Metazoa; phylum Chordata; class Mammalia; order Rodentia; family Sciuridae; genus Callospermophilus; species Callospermophilus lateralis. Next base: position 109,182 of record NW_027512964.1, read on the forward strand.
AGTACCTCAGTAGAGACAGAGCGTGGGGGGGAAAGCTAATCATGGAGAAACAAACTAAATTTAAAAAAAAAAAAAGATAAATAATCAAACATGGCTGGAAATACAAACCATATATCAATAGTATTTCTAAACATTAATGGCTTAAACTCTCCAATAAAGCGACATAGGCTAGTAACATGGATTTAAAAAATGAATCCAACAATATGCTGCCTCCAGGAGACACATCTGATTGGAAAAGACATACACAGGCTGAGGGTGAAAGGTTGGGAAAAAATATACCATGCACACGGTCCTCGTAAGCAAGCAGGGGTGGCCATCCTCATATCAAATAAAATCGAGTTCAAGACTAAGTTAATCAAAAGGGATAATGAAGGACATTATATACTGTTAAAGGGAACCATTCACCAACAAGACATAACAATTATCAATATTTATGCACCAAATAATGGTGCTGCAATGTTCATAAAACAAATTCTCTTCAAGTTCAAGAATCCAATAGACCACAACACAATAATTATGGGTGACTTCAACACACCTCTCTCGCCATTGGACAGATCCTCCAAACAAAAGTTGAATAAAGAAACTATAGAACTCAATATCACAATCAATAACCTAGACTTAACTGACATATATAGAATATATCAACCATCATCAAATGGACATACTTTTTTCTCAGCAGCACATGGATCCTTCTCAAAAATAGACCATATATTATGCCATAGGGCAACCCTCAGTAAATATAAAAGGGTGGAGATAATACCATGCATTTTATCTGATCATAATGGAATGAAACTGGAAATCAATGATAAAAGAAGGAAGAAAAAAATCCTACATCACATGGAAAATGAACAATATGTTACTGAATGATCATTGGGTTACAGAAGACATAAAGGAGGAAATCAAACAATTCTAGAGATAAATGAAAATACAGATACAACATATCAAAATCTATGGGACACAATGAAAGCAGTTTTAAGAGGGAAATTCATCTCCTGGAGGTCATTCCTCAAAAAAACAAAAAACCAACAAATAAATGAGCTCACACTTCATCTCAAAGTCCTAGAAAAGGAAGAGCAAAACAACAGCAAATGTAGCAGAAGGCAAGAAATAATTAAAATCAGAGCGGAAATCAACGAAATGGAAAGAAAAGAAACTATTGAAAAAATTGACAAAACGAAAAGTTGGTTCTTCAAAAAATAAATAAGATTAACAGACCCTTAGCCATGCTAACAAAGAGAAAAAGAGAGAGAACTCAAATTACTAACACACGGGATTAAAAGGCAACATCACAACAGATACTACAGAAATACAGAAGATAATTAGGAATTATTTTGAAAACCTATATTCCAATAAAATAGAAGGTAGTGAAGATATTGATAAATTTCTTAAGTCATATGATTTGCCCAGACTGAGTCAGGAGAATACACACTATTTGAACAGACCTATATCAATGGATGAAATAGAAGAAGCAATCAAAAGACTACCAACCATGAAAAGCCCAGGACCGGATGGGTATACAGCGGAGTTTTACAAAACCTTTAAAGAAGAATTAATACCAATACTTTTCAAGTTATTTCAGGAAATAGAAAAAGAGGGAGCTCTTCCAAATTCATTCTATGAGTCCAACATCACCCTGATTCCAAAACCAGACAAAGACACCTCAAAGAAAGAAAACTACAGACCAATATCTCTAATGAACCTAGATGCAAAAATCTTCAATAAAATTCTGGCGAATTGGATACAAAAACACATCAGAAAAATTGTGCACCATGATCAAGTAGGATTCATCCCTGGGATGCAGGGCTGGTTCAATATACGGAAATCAATAAATGTTATTCACCACATCAATAGGCTTAAAGATAAGAACCATATGATCATCTTGATAGATGCAGAAAAAGCATTCGACAAAGTACATCATCCCTTTATGTTCAAAACATTAGAAAAACTAGGGATAACAGAAACTTACCTCATGATTCTATACCTAGACATGATTCTATACCTAGAAGACCCAAAAGAGTCTACAAAAAAACTACTAGAACTAATAAATGAATTCAGCAAAGTGGCAGGATATAAAATCAACATGCATAAATCAAAGGCATTTATGTATATCATTGACAAAACTTCTGAAATGGAAATAAGGAAAAACACCCCATTCACAATATCCTCAAAAAAAATAAAATACTTGGGAATCAACCTAACAAAAGAGGTGAAAGATTTATAAAATGAAAACTACAGAACCCTAAAGAGAGAAATAGAAGATCTTAGAAGATGGAAAAATATACCCTCTTCATGGATAGGCAGAACTAACATCATCAAAATGGCAATATTACCAAAAGTTCTCTATAGGTTTAATGTAATGCCAATCAAAATCCCAATGGCATTTTTTGTACAAATAGAGAAAGCAATCATGAAATTCATATGGAAAAATGAAAGACCCAGAATAGCAAAAGTATCTCTAAGCAGGAAGTGTGAATCAGGCAGTATAGCGATACCAGATTTCAAACTATATTACAGAGTAATAGTAACAAACACAGCATGGTACTGGTACCAAAACAGGCGGGTGGACCAATGGTACAGAATAGAGGACACAGAGACTAATCCACAAAGTTACAACTATCTTATATTTGATAAAGGGGCTAAAAGCATGCAATGGAGGAAGGATAGCATCTTCAACAAATGGTGCTGGGAAAACTGGAAATCCATATGCAACAAAATGAAACTGAATCCCCTCCTCTCGCCATGCACAAAAGTTAACTCAAAATGGATCAAGGAGCTTGATATCAAATCAGAGACTCTGCATCTGATAGAAGAAAAAGTTGGCTCCGATCTACATATTGTGGGGTCAGGTTCCAAATTCCTTAATAGGACACCCATAGCACAAGAGTTAATAACAAGAATCAACAAATGGGACTTACTTAAACTAAAAAGTTTTTTCTCAGCAAAAGAAACAATAAGAGAGGTAAATAGGGAGCCTACATCCTGGGAACAAATTTTTACTCCTCACACTTCAGATAGAGCCCTAATATCCAGAGTATACAAAGAACTCAAAAAATTAAACAATAAGATAACAAATAACCCAATCAAGAAATGGGCCAAGGACCTGAACAGACACTTCTCAGAAGAGGACATACAATCAATCAACAAGTATATGAAAAAATGCTCACCATCTCTAGCAGTCAGAGAAATGAAATCAAAACCACCCTAAGATACCATCTCACTCCAGTAAGATTGGCAGCCATTATGAAGTCAAACAACAACAAGTGCTGGCGAGGATGTGGGGAAAAGGGTACTCTTGTACATTGCTGGTGGGACTGCAAATTGGTGCGGCCAATTTGAAGGCCGTATGGAGATTCCTGGGAAAGCTGAGAATGGAACCACCATTTGACCCAGCTATTGCCCTTCTCAGATTATTCCCTGAAGACCCTAAAAGAGTGTACTACAGGGATACTGCCACATCGATGTTCATAGCAGCACAATTCACAATAGCTAAACTGTGGAACCAACCCAGATGCCCTTCAATAGATGAATGGATAAAAAAAAATGTGGCATTTATACACAATGGTGTATTGCGCAGCACTAAAAAATGACAAAATCATGGAATTTGCAGGGAAATGGATGGCACTAGAGCAGATTATAATAAGTGAAGCTAGCAAATCCCTAAAAAACAAATTCCAAAAGTCTTCTTTGATATAATGAGAGCAAGTAAGAACAGAGCAGGGAGGAAGAGCAGGAGGAAAAGATTAACATTAAACAGAGACATGAGGTGGGAGGGAAAGGAAGAGAAAAGAAAAATTGCATGGAAATGGAAGGAGACCCTCATTGTTATCCAAAATTACATATAAGAGGTTGTGAGGGGAATGGGGAAAAAAACAAGGAGAGAAACGAATTACAGTAGATGGGGTAGAGAGAGAAGATGAGAGGGGAGGGGAGAAGGGATAGTAGAGGATACGAAAGGTAGCAGAATACAACAGTTACTAATACGGCATTATGTAAAAATGTGGATGTGTAACCGATGTGATTCTGCAATCTGTATTTGGGGTAAAAATGGGAGTTCATAACCCACTTGAATCTAATGTATGAAATATGATATGTCAAGAGCTTTGTAATGGTTTGATCAACCAATAAAAAAAATAAAATAAATAAAATAAAATGCATGCTGAGATTAACCTTTATAAAAAAAATAAGACAAAAAACAAAACAAAACAAAAAAAAAACATAGTGCACCATGATCAAGTAAGGTTCATCCCAGAGACACAATGTTGGTTAAACCTACAGAAATCAAAACAGGATTCATTAATAGACTTAAAAAACATAACATAATTATCTCAATAGTTCAAGGAAGAGCATTTGACAGAATACAGCATACATTCATGTTCAAAATGGTAGAAAAAATAGGGATAATATGAATGTAACTGAACATTTTAAAATCTCTATACCAAAAAAACCCAAGAGTAACATGATTCCAAATGGAAAAAAAATGAAACATTCTTTCTAAAAACTAGAAAAAGACAAGGATGCCCTCTTTTACCACTTCTATTCAACCTATGAATATTGAAATTCTAACCAGAGCAGTTTGGAAAAAGAGATTAAAGGGATATGTATATGAAAAGAAGAGCTCAAAATATCCCTATTTGCTGACAACAATATTTTATATGTAGAAGACACAAAACTACACCACAAAATTTTTAAAACTCATAACCACACTCAGCATAGTAGCAGAATATAGAATTAACACTCATAAATCAATTATGATCCTGTACACAAATTATGCATCAGCTTATGAATCACAATGGATTCAAAACAATTTAAAAAATAAAATAATCAGGAAACAATCTAAGAAGTGAAAGACCTCTATTATGAAAATTACCAAACACTAAAGAAAGAAATTGAAGAAGACCATAGAAGATGGAATATTTCAAATGTTCATGGATTGGCAGGATTAATGTTACCAAAATTGACATACTACCAAAATGCTATAGTTTTAATGCAACTCCTATTAAAATGTCAATGATATTTCACAAAGAAATAGAAAAAGCAGACATAAAAATTCACTTGGAAAAACAAGAAGCCCAGAATATTCCAAACAATCCTTAGTGAAAAAAAGTGAAGGAGACAGCAGACATCACAAGGTCCGATCTCAAATTATACTATAGTGCTACGAAAAAAAGACATCACAAAGACAATAATCACATACATACTGTCTTGTTAATCTAGACAAAGGCACCAACAACATACATTAAAAGAAAAGACAGCCTCTTAAACAAATGGTACTGAGAAAACTGGAAGTATGCATGTGGCAGAATCAAATTGAACCCCTACCCCTATCCCTGCACAAAACTCAACTCAGAATACATCAAGGAACTAGGCATTAAACCAGACATCCTGTACCCACTAGAAGAAAATATAGGCCCAACTTTCCATCATCTTGTCTTAGGAACTGACTTCCTCAACAAGACTTCTAAATTGCAACAAATAAAATCAAGAATCAATAAATGGGAAGGTAACAAAGTAAAAAGCTTTCTCACAGGAAAGAAAAGTATCAAGAACATGAACAGAGAACCTACAAAATGGGAGAAAATCTTTACCACCTGCACCTCAGAACATTAGTCTTCTGGATAGATAAAGAATTCAAAACAAACCAGCACAGCAAGCTGAAAGAGGAGGATCAGAGTTCAAATCCAGCTTCAGCAATGGTGAGGCACTGAGCAACTCTATGTCTAAATAAAATGCAAAACAGAGCTGGGTATGGGGCTCAGTGTTAGAGAACTAGCCTTGCAGGTGTAAGACCATGTGTTTGATCTTCAGCACTACATAAAAATAAATAAATAAATAATAAACAAGTAAATAAGTAAATTGTGTCCATCTACAACAAAAATAATAAAAATAAAATAAAATAAAACATAGGGCTGGGGATGTGGCTTAGTGGTTGAATGCCCCTGAGTTGAATCCCCACTACTTGCCCCCATGAAAAAAAAATCAAAAACTTAACACACACACACACACACACACACACACACAGCCCAATATAGTTAATATTCTCTTCTAGTGGTCATAGGATGTCAATAAATGTGCAAAGGATCTGAAACTGGTTGTTTACAGAACAAGAAATACAATTGGTGAGCAAATATACTTTTAAAATGCTCAATATCCAACCAGCAGTGTATGAGGGTACCCTTTTCCCACATCCTCACCAGCATTTGTTGTTGTTTGTCTTCATCATGGCTGCCATTCTTACTGAAGTGAGATAGTATCTTAGGGTAGTTTTAATTTCTCTTTCTCTAATTGCTAGAGATGGTGAGCATTTTTTCATATATTTGTTGATTGATTGTATATCCTCTTCTGAGAAGTGTCTGTTCAGGTCCTTGGCCCATTTGTAGATTGGATTATTTCTGTGTGTGTGTGTGTGTGTGTGTGTGTGTGTGTGTGTGTGTTTAGATTTTTGAGTTCTTTGTATACCCTAGAGATTAGAGCTCTATCTGATGTGTGAGTGGTAAAAATTTGTTCCCAGGATGTAGGCTCCCTATTCACCTCACATATTATTTCTCTTGCTGAGAAAAAACTTTTTAGTAGGAATTCATCCCATTTGTTAATTCTTGGTTTTAACTCTTGTGCTATAGGCATCTTATTAAGGAAGTTGGGGCCTAGCTCACATGAGGAAGATTAGGGCCTACTTTTTCTTCCATTAGATGCAGAGTCTCTGGTTTAATTCCTAGACCCTTGATCCATTTTGAGTTAACTTTTGTGCATGGTGAGAGATAGGGATTCAATTTCATTTTGTTGCATATGGATTTCCAGTTTTCCCAACACCATTTGTTGAGGATGCTATATTTTCTCCAGTGCATGCTTTTAGTACCTTTGTCAAAGATAAGGTAGTTGTACTTTTGTGGGTTAATCTCTGTGTCCTCTATCCTGTACCGTTGGTCCACCAGCCTGTTTTGGTGCCAGTACCATGCTGTTTTTGTTACTATTGCTCTGTAGTATAGTTTAAGATCTGCTATAGTGATACCATCTGTTTCACTCTTCCTGCTTAGAATTTCTTTTGCTATTCTGGGTCTCTTATATTTTCAGATGAATTTCATAATTGCTTTTTCTATTTCTGTGAGGAATGTCATTGGGATTTTGATCAGAATTGCACTGCTGGTGAGGTTGTAAATTGGTGCAGCCAATTTGGAAAGCAGTATGGAGATTCCTTGGAAAACTGGGAATGTAACCACCATTTGACCCAGTTATTCCTCTTCTTGGACTATACCCAAAAAACCTAAAAACAGCATACTACAGGGACTCAGCCACATCAATGTTTATAGTAGCACAATTCACAATAACTAGACTGTAGAGCCAACCTATATGCCCTTCAATGGATGAATGGATAAAAATATGTGGCATATATACACAATGGAATATTACTCAGCACTAAAAAATAATAAGATCATGGCATTTGCAGAGAAAAGGATGGCATTAGAGCAGATTATGCTAAGTGAATTTAGCCAGTCCCCAAAAAACAAATGCCAAATGTCTTCTCTGATATAAGGGGGGTGACTCAAAATGGGGAAGAGAGGAAAAGCATGGGAAGAAGATTACCTATACACAGGGAAGAGGGGTGGGAGGGAAAGGGTGGGAGAAAGGGAATTGCACGGATGGTGGAAGGAGAGCCTCATTGTTATACAACCTACATGTATGAAGAAGTGAGAAAACAAAGGAATAGTGCTACCTTAGATTAAGAAGAGAGAAGTGATGGGAGGGGAGAGAAGAGGTTGGAAAGATAGGAAGGATATTAGAATGGAATAGACATTATTATTATTGGTGTATATAGGTGAATGCATGATCAATGTGAATCTACAACCTGTATACTCAGAAAAATGAGATATTGTATCTCATGTGGTTTAAATGTATGATATGTCAAGGTCATTCTACTGTCATGTGTAACTAACTGAAACAAATAAAAATAAAAAATGAATTGTAGTGCAAAAAAAGTATATGTAAAATGGCATAAATTGACATAAACATACTTTATATTCAGAGGTAAAATTGTGCTTTATATGTGTAATAAGGATTGTAGTGCATTCCACTGTTGTCGTGCACTTAAAAAATTATAAAATCAATTAAAAGTAGGAAAAAAACCACAAAATGCTAAATTTCTCTAGAAATTAGAAAACGCAAATTAAAACTACATTGATATTCCATTCTTGGTTCAGTCAAAATAGGAATTATCAAGAATACAAATAACAATAAATGATGGAGAGAATGTGAGAAAAAAGTTACACTCATACTTTGCTAGTGAGACTGCAAATTGGTGCAAGTACTCTGGAAAACAGTATGGAGATTCCTCTGAAAATTTGGAATGGAAACACCATTCAACCAGTTATCACCCCAGTTGAATCTTGATTTTATTTGTTGCAATTTAGAAGTCTTGTTGAGGAAATAAGTTCCTAAGTTGACATGATGGAGAGTTGGGCATATAAATATATATCTCCAAGGGACTTTAAATCAATATACTACAGTGACACAGCTACATCAATGTCTACAGCAGCCCAATTCACAATAGTTAAGCTATGGAAACAACCTAGGTGAGCTTCAAAAGATGAAGAGTGAAATTTATGGCACTTGCTGGTAAATGAATGGAACTTGAGACTACTATATTTACTGAAATAAGCCAATACCAAAAAAACCCAAAGGCCAAAAGTTCTCTCTGATCCTAAATAGAATCAGATGTAGCCCATGTATGTAAAAAATACACTCTACTGTCATACATATCTAAAAAAATAAAATAAAACCTGGTGTTGAAAAAAATTAAAAATAAGAACAGCGATAAAAAGCTTTAACCTAACATACACATTTAGTAATGGAAAGAGATGGCTAAAATTCAGTGGTCTGGACACACTAAAGCAAGACTAGAAATAAATGAAGAAACTCATACAGAATTATGCGAGTTTGAGATCTTCATTTATGCAGGTTCTCAGCCTAGGTAGCTCCCATATATTTGAAGACATCATATTATTAACAAGTATGGAGGAACCACCACAGAAAATGCATTTCAGATACTCTACTGCCTATATCACTATTTCACTAACATGACTCCACTATCACAACACTGACAAAGAAAGTTGTTACTTAACATTGCAAGCTATCACCACTCAGGAGTCACAGATAAGACATAGGAAACTACAATAGAGACACCATTTGGAAAATACTTCAACGTCACACACTTAATCAATAGCATAAGACACATCATCCAGGGAAAACAGTTTCCTAAGCAGACACTCAAATAAATGTGGAAAAGATATATATCCCTGAAGATGTACAAATTTCAATATAGAAATATAAGAAAGATAAAAAGCAAAGTAGCATGACTGTTTTATAGTTAATTACCCTAGAAACTATTTCCAAAGATAATGCAATATACAAAAATGCCAGAATAAAATTCAAAAAAATGTTAAAATAGTGAATTATTTCAAAGATGAAGCAAAGAGAAACTGAGTAGATTAAGGGAAAACAATGCAGGGCATGAAAGAACAATTCAATACAGATTCTGAAAAAGAATCAATTAGAAATCTTGAAAATAAAGAGCTCAATACCTCAAATAAATATATCCATTTTAAGTTAGACTCATAGACTAGATCAAGTGAAAGAAAAAAATACAGAGCTTGAAGTTGATGATGAAATATCACATTCAGACAATATCAACAACAATCAAAATAATTGTAAACAAATTACAAAACCACTAGACACAATTCATAGATACTTTTGTGAATCACTGGTACACATAATGGAGAAGAGGTACAGGCTACAGGCAATGAAAGCTTTCTCAGTGAATACAAGAAACTATTTCTTATATCTTGTGAAAGTTATGGACATCCAGGTATAAGATTTTAGAATACCAAATGGACATGGCCCGAAAAGAACTTCTTCAAATCATAGTCTATAAAATTACCAAAGGTACACTGAAATCTATAATAAGGGCCAAAGCAATTATAAACACATCAGAAAAATATTAGATTTCTGAGTAGAAATTTTAAGGCCCAGGAAATGGTATATTTAAAACCCCAAATAAAAATGTTAAAAAAGAAACAAAGACGATAATTGTAAAATGGATGGAAAGGGTGGTCATCATGTTAAGGTGAAAAAATCAGAAACAAAACCCCAATTATCACATTCTCTCCCTAACATGTGGAATCTGGGAAGAAAATAAGAATGACTAGAATATGATGGAGGGAATACTAAGGAAGAGGGAAGGTAACTGGGGATGAAAAAGGGAGTAGAGGGGAAAATGGAAGTAAGGAGAGTGGTCAGGATTCAAGTATTGTATATGTGTGTATAGAAATATCACTGTGAAATTCACTAATGTAGGCACTCAATAGGAGCTGATATTAACAGTCGACAAGAACACCTGGTTTTATAACAAGTCCAATCTGCTATCATGTGACCATATATGAAACAGAATGTATAATTTAAAAATATTCTTACTTCTGCAAAGACATAAAATTTCAGGGTCAAAATTAATGTAAAATTTCTTCAGACAATATCATTTAGATGATAAATTTCTTATAGTTAATTATTAAGATATCCTGGATTCTATATGACCAAGAAAGATATAAAAAATATGAATGGAATTTGAACATTTATTTTTTTCCACTCTTCTTTTGTGATCAAACATTCTTACTCTTATTTTCACAGGGCATGAACACCAAAAGTAACTCATTTTTTTTAAGTCTTACCTGGATTGAAATTTACTGATGTTCTAGATTGTGCTTTCATGTATTGAAGAATTAAATTCCTGTTACTGTATTTGAAAAAAGTAATAAAATTGGTATTTTAACACTCATATGAAAACACTGACCAAATATAATTCAATACTTAATAATGTTTTAGATCTAGTATCAGAACTTTTTCATATGCTCTCCTAATCTGTATGCCCTATAAACATTTTGTTAACTTGAAAATTATTTGTACAATGTTTGTTTTTTTCTGTTTTGTGAGATGGTATTTCATGATGATGGTCAGGCTGATCTTAAATACCTGGGCTCAAGCAATTGTCCTGCCTCAGGCTCTTAAGTAGCTGGGGTAAATGCATGTGTCACTGCACCCATAGCTTGAAGTTAAAGAAGAAAAAAGATAAAATGATCATTAATTGAGAACAGGACAGGTAAATATATTAACTAGTGTAGCTTGAACTCAGAAAATGTCTTGTCTCTGTAAAAATTAGTTTTTTGTTCTTGTGCAACTTCTTTCTCTTAGGCTTAAGGCCTTTTAAAAAATAAGGGTTGTATCACTTTAGTTCACCAGGTTATTATGGAGATTTACTAAGATAATATTGAAACATGTTAAGCAAAATAGTAAAATAATGGCATACTTAACAACTTACAATCTCAGCTAGAACTAATGTGCATTTTTCATAGGTTCTAATATTCAAAAGTTAAAATTATTTTAAAAAATGCTTGAGTCCTAATTTTCATGATCAATTGGGCTCTTCTTTGTGCTTTATAACTCAAAGCAAATCAGCAATTAATTTATAACTATTTATAAATATCTCCTTAAATTAGAGAATATAATCATCCCCTTCTGTGAGACTAATCAATAATAACAAAGGCAAGAAATTAACAAATGCCAAAAACTTGGACTACTACTATTTCTTCTCTACCTAGTTGAACAGAATCAGCAGATAAGTGTAGCTACATTTCCATGTTGATCTCCAACTGACTTGGAACACAAAATTTTCTTTAAAACTATGGATACTGAGGAGTCATGATGGGGCTTAGCTCTCTTAGATTCAATAAATCTGCTTAATCTATTCCTTTTGAGGCAGACCTTAATAAATGCTGAAAACTTTAGGCAGCGATTCCAACAGCTTGAAAATTGCCATTACTTGGGAAAACTACTAGAAATGCCAATCTAAATTGGCACTCACCATGGAAAACAGTGATGTGGAACCCCCTGCAGTCGAAGGAAATCTATTTCAAGGGATGGAAGGATTTGGGGCACAGATCTGTTAGCCAAGAAGACAGAAAACTCTGATCTCTTCCAGAGATTACTTGAAGCTTTACTTGAAGCTTTCTAATAGATTTGAATGATTTTAATTTTATGACAGAAAAAGACAAAGTCCTAAAAGGATAATGCACCAAAAAGGGCAAGGCTAATATGGGGATTCCACATAAGGTTCCTAAAAGGGGGACAGGGTCAGAGTGCTTAGTATTTGTTGGCCAAAGCTAGAGGCCAAGCTGTCAAAGCAGAGTGCTTCTGCTAGGAAACAACTGTTGAATAAAAAAGCATAAGTGCATGAGAACTAAAAAAAGTGTTGAGTCTAAGTGTGGGTTACCATGAAGGCTCAGGGATTGAATCAGTCAGGATATTTTGAAATAAAAGCTCTTCACTACCAGACTGCAGGTCCAGGTCTGGCAGAAACACCACAGCAACAGAACTGACAGAGACAAAGGAACAATTTAAAAATCTATTTATTCCCCTCCATCTGACTACAGAATTATCTTCCTTACACTTCAAGGATATCATTAGGTCCTTGATAAATTAAAGGGGGATGGTAGAATAGCTAACTTCAGCTAAACAGGGAATTTCAAGACTCAAATAGCAAATTATAAAATCATAGGTGTGATACTATCTGTCCCTGTGAGGAGGGGTTATGCTTGAAATGAATTGGATAATGCTGGAAACCCTAAGGATGAAGGTTTACAAAGTCCTAAGATATTAGGTAGAGGTATATCTCAGTGGTAGGAAAATTTCCCAGCATGCATGAGAAGAAAAAGAAAGGAGAGGGGAAGAGAGAAGAGAACAAACCTTGAAGGTGACTCATGCACACATCACTACTTATTTTTTTTAAAATAACTAATCCATTTTAATTATGTATATATGACAGTAGAGTGCAATTTGATTCATTGGACACAACTGCAACAACTTTCATTTCTGATTTTACAGGATGTACCATTGCATCCTATATGCAGTCATACCTGTACCAAGGTAATAATGTCTATCTCACTCCACCATCTTTCTTGCCTCCATTACCCCTCCATCCTTCTCTTTGCCCAATCAAAGTATCATCACTGCTTCTTGGCTACACTTTGAAGGGTTTCTGACTAATGAACTGTCCTAACTCACTACGGTTCCATACATAGTAATGCTATGAAATCTCACCTCATATATAAGATGCAACAGGTGTAACTATTGTGGATATACAGCTAATGTTGATTAGTATTGTAATGTAAATACTTACTCAGTATTTCCACTAGCAATGGCATAAGACAAGGCAATCTCTCCACAATTATCTGAAGCAGACACATTAACACCACATTGAAGAAGAAGCTCAGCTATGTGTGTTGATTTATGTTCCACAGCCAACATGAGGGCTGTTCTAAAATAAGAGAGATAACTTCAAATTTAGGTATTTTAATAAGTTTATTTAAAAAGCCATTGTAATACATTTTACCTCTTTGACATCTAGATTTACATACACTAACAGACATATACATCTTGGAAGATCAAATCTTTATCTTTCTTTATCTTTCTAAATCATTTGTAAGTCTAAAAGGAAAACAAACACATAAAAAAATAAATCACGAGTCCCAAAAGAGGAGAGTTACAAACTTAAAGTCCTTCAATGAACGTTAATTATGATGAGGTCATTCATCTGGAGTTGGCAAAGATTTCAATGAATAAAGCTCCATTTCTTTCTTAGAGTGATGTAATATATTGTAACTCACAGTCAGCCAAAAGTCAAGGAGTAAAAAAGGTATTTGCAGGTACAACATAATAACAGCAGCACTGGTGATAATAATAATAATTGTTGCTTCAGTCATTCACTCTGAGAAGCATTTGCCAGGCATTGAAATCAATGCTACGTGTATAATCTTGCAACCAGATTTCAAGCATATGTTACACTCTTTTTCATTATAAATGTTCAAAATTTGTCAAGACTAATTAGACGTCACTTAGGAAAAATCTGAAATCAATATTCTACAAATTAAGTAATTTAAAGCAAATAGTCATATAAAGGAAAAAATAATTTTCAATGTCTATCTATACTCAACACAGCATTTCCAAAAGAAAACTATACCAGGAGAAGATGAAATATTACAGAAAATTTAAGAAGTTCAATACTGAATAAAAGCACAAACTAAAAGTCTATATTTTACAAAACTAACATGAAAACTCTAGCTAACTCAAGATTATGTGATCAACAAAATCAAATAGTAATCATCAGCCAATAATTATAAGGGCATGTGAATCATACTACATACTCTTATTTGTGTTGCTCAGTTTGAATAATTGCTTTTCTCCTCAATTTTAGTTTATGTTCATGAATTTCACTCTATTCCAATGATTATGTCATTCCCATTAATTTAATATTTTTCACTTGAGTGATTTTACTACAATATTAACCCTTTTCCAAAAAATATAAAGTACTATACCTTCCCTTATCATCAACTGCATGTATGTTTGCTTTATTCTTAATAAAAAATTCTACCATCATCCGTCTGTTTTTCTTTATGGCGAGTAAAAGTGGTGTTTGGCCACTCTGAAAAACAATAAATATAATTTATTCACAAAATTACTACTTTTCAACTGAAGTTAACCTTACAAAATACTGAATGAATATAAGCATATAATAATAATGTAAATTAAGTTTGGCCACTCTCTTCTCTTCCCATTCTGCTTCCATATGTGCTGCTATTTCATTTTGAGATGCCTCTCCTCTGCCTAGAGTGGCCACATGAACTCCAGAGTTTCTAAGACTCCTTCATACGTTCACTGTTTCCATGGATCTTTGCCACTGTCCAGCATTCATCATGGCATCTTGGAGTTATGTAACATGAACCCTCCTCAACCAAGAGCATATTTAGGACATAAACTGTATTTTATATCCCAATAGCCCCATTCCCTAATGCATATTAGTAAAGGTTATAAGTATTATATTTCATTAACAAGCCAAATTCTCAACCCACTAGTAGGGTGTATAAATCATATTCTGAAGAACATCTACTTTTCCAGAAATACCAAGCAGTATAGAAAAGATTCCTTGTTTTACTGTTAGAAAAAATTTACACAACTGTGCATTGTGAGTCCAGAAGTACAGAAATAGCTTTTCCATTGCTTAACACCTACTTGACACCGATTTTTTATTGGAGATATTCACATGTGAACAATTGAAGTTACAGGAATATATTTCTGAGAGCTTTCCAGCAACATGGAAGTTTTCTCCATGTTATACAAGTCCACTTGATTCCTTTTTATTTATGAAATCAGAATCCCAGATTCCAATGTAAGGAATTTCTGCTTAAAATTGATAGAGTCTGAGTAAACTATGTTGCTTTTTCATAATTGTTCCTGTGTCTTCTCTTATTATAAGTTGAAAGATATTTATCTTACATGTCAGAAAGTTCAATACAAAAATATATTATTTTTATGCAATTGGAAAAAATTTTTCCAACTAATCCACTGAGAGGGGATTAACAAAGAGAAATAACCAACTCAAAAAAAAAATTATCGCAAAGCTGGGATTATGGCTCAGTGGTAGAGCACTCACCTAGCACATGTGAGGCCCTGGGTTTGATCCTCAGCAGCACATAAAATAAATAAAATCAATGTATTGTGTCCAATAAGAATTAAAATATAAATATTTTTTAAAACTCCAAGAAAACAAACAAAAAAACCACCCAGTCAATAACTGAGCAAAAGAACTAAACAGAAATTTCTCAAAAGAAACACAAATGTCCAAACTATATATAAAAAAGTCTTCTACATCTTTAGCAATTATGTTAATGCAAATAAAAACTACCCTAAGACTTTATCTTACTCCAGCCACAATGGTAATTATCAAGAACACAAACAGTAATATATACTGGTAAGAATGTGGGGCTGGGGATGTGGCTCAAGCGGTAGTGCGCTCGCCAGGCATGCCTGTGGCCCGGGTTCGATCCTCAGGACCACATACAAAGATGTTGTGTCTGCTGAAGATGAAAAAAGTAATAAAAAAGTAATAATAATAAATATTAATTCTCTCTCTCTCTCTCTCTCTCTCTCTCTCTCTCTCTCTCTCTCCCTGGTTAAAAAAAAGAATGTGGGGGTAAGGCACATGTTTACACTGTTGGTGGGACTACATACTAGTACAACCACCCTGGAAAAACTTTGGAGATTCCCCAAAATCTAAGATGGGAACCACAACATGAAACAGCTATCCCATGACTCAGTATTTTCCCAAAATTAGTAAAACAAAATTTTACATGTAACTGTATATTAATACCGTCACACGTGTGTTTACAGTAGTACAATTCACAACAGGTAAATTATGAAATTAAACCAAGTACCTGTGAATGGATGAAAGGATTAAGAAATTCTGGTGCACATACATACAATGGAGTATTACTCAGCCATAAAAATACATTATGTCATTTGTTGGTAAATGAGTTGGTATCCAAGAATATAATGCTAAGTGAAATAAGTCAAATAAGAAACTCAAAGGTAAAATGTTTCATATGTGGAAGCTGGAGTTAATTAAAGAAAAAGAAATGAAGAACAGAATATCAAAAGATGTAAAGAAGATCAGTAGTGTAGAAAAAGAAGATGGAGAGGCACAGAGATAATGAAAAAGGGAAGGCAATGAAGAAGGAAATCTTTAAAATTCATGTTATATGCATATATAAATATACCACAGGTAATTGCACCCTTATGTATAAGTAAAAAAGAATCAACCAAATATAAATAAATAGACAGGTGAAAGGAGGTCCAGGAGAATAGGAGGGGAGAATGGAGGAGTAGGGGTAGACAGATGGAAAAGAGGAAATCAATGACTCAACTGGAATTCCATGCATGTAAGATTTTGGGGGAATGAATTCAACTACTATGTAAAACTATAAACTCTAATAAAAATAACATTGAAAATGTATTCTCACTTGTAATGACAATCCTGGTAACATAATGATTGGTTATTTTCCAAAATTCTTTTTATTCTCATCTACTTTAATTGCTACTTAAAGTTACTTATAATTTTAGGCAAAATTTAATTCAGAAATTTTGTGTATCATCAAGATTTATGCTGATCTACACAGATTACTTGTAGCATCATAAAAGGCACTAAACATTTGCACTTTAAGGAACAAAGCTGAAGACTGATTCATAGTACAGCTGGTGAAATCCATGAGTTATCTACTTCTAGCAATAATTTATCCATTCTAGCAATGAGTGACATAATCAGCCTTTCAAAAATTCCAGTGGGAACATGATTTTTATAGTATATATAGAGAAAACTATTTAACTTCCAAATTCTAAATTCAAACACTTAATCCCATTTGCAAAAGATTCATAATATATTATGTAGTCCATATTCTTGTATATCAGTAGAAAACACCATGAAATCTTTATCACACTATATTTAAAAAGAGGAGCTGTAACCTCATTTATACAGGCAAAGTAGGTGATTGGGAGTAAGTGCTGCAGTTGCCAGAAGCAAACTGAAGAACATGTGTGCCCAGCATGTGGGAGGCAAACCATGCACACCACACCACACAGTACTATGGCTCAAGGGGACCGCATCAGGTTCCTTCACAGAAGCTTGAAGTTCAGATTTCTGCATGAGTCTCTTGAATTCTAAGTGTGGATTCAACTGATGGAGGCAAACTAAATACACACATGAACTACAAAAGAAGGAGGAAGAACACGAGGAGAACTCCCAACATTTAATAGTATTTTAATAAAAAGAAAATTTGCTTATAATCAGTATTTTTTAACATGCATTACTGTTAATTTTAAGAAAAATTTTAAATATTTTGAAAATAATAGTGATTGATTATATACCATGTTTTTGGCTTCAATATCTGCGTTGGATGAAAGCAGTTTTGTTGCTATTAATGTGTTCCTATAAAAGATAACAAAGTGGAGCGGAGTTTCACCCTTGTTGTTGTGAATATTTGGATTGGCACCATGTTCTAGAAGAATAATTGCACATTCCTCTTCCTCATATTGTAGGGCCTGTTGGTTTTAACCAAGAAATAGATTGTAAATTTTGGAAATCCAAGAAAAATATTTCACATTTTACTCATTAGTTATAACTAAATGGTATTAACCAATTTTTCTTCTAAGCATTTCATCAAATTCATTTCCTGCAAAACCACTGGTATATCTACCTTCATCAATGGTGTGTTGCCATCACTGTCACACAAGTTGACATTGCATTTCCTCTTCACTAGAAGAGCCACCACTGCTGGATTGCCATAGGCACAGGCATAATGTAGAGGTGTTCTGTGCAAGTAAGAAGCTTTATTAGGAATTCATAAGGTACCTTTTGAAATATACAACTATTTATGCAATTATAAACATTAAGTAGCTCATAATTCCTCTATTTTCTTATGAAGAAAGTACAATATTTAGTAGCTGTCATTACTTATTTTATTAATGAATGATCAGCCTATGCCACTGACATTTTCTTCTTATTTCTTGTTTCTGATACTGCTGGGGATTGCACCCTGGGTTACTCAACTAATGAGTCATATCCTAAGCACATTTTTATTATATAAACAATTTTCATGCAGGGTCTCACTAAGTTGCCCACTGTGGTCTTTTTTTTAATTAATTTTTATTGTTGGTTGTTCAAAACATTACATAGTTCTTGATATATCATATTTCACACTTTGATTCAAGTGGGATATGAACTCCCATTTTTACCCCGTATACAGATTGCAGAATCACATCAGTTGCACATCCATTGATTTACATATTGCCATACTAGTGTCTGTTGTATTCTGCTGCCTTTCCTATCCTCTACTATCCCCCCTCCCCCTTCCCCTCCCCTCTTCTCTCTCCACCCCCTCTACTGTAATTCATTTCTCCCCCTTATATTTTCCCACTGTGGTCTTAAACGTCCAATGCTCTTGCCTCAGCATCCTAAGTCACTGGAATCATGGGTATGTGTGACTGTGCCTGGTTCCATTGATTTTACTTATTTTTGTTTGCTTTGTTTTCATATTGCTGGGGATAGAACCCAGGCCTGAAGCATTCTAGGTAAGGAAGGGCTCTACCACAGAACCACATCCCCAGAGCAGAGCAGCCCACTTGCCTAGAAAGAAGATGAACTTGAGATTTAGTTCATCTTGAGTTTGAATTCTACTTTAGACTCTATGATGTACTAGTTATCCCAGAGTCTTACTCTCCCTCAATTTCCTAAAAAAGTAAGGATTAAAATGAGTATCTCCCTGAATACTACCAAAATGCTTTATGGAGAATCTATATAAAACATTTGAAGATTTTGTAGCAACAGCAACAGCTCCATAATTGGTAGCTATTGTAATCAATATTATTGCTTTTTATCAACTAAGAGTATTTCAATTAATAAGTTAGTAGTATTGTAGTGAGTTTTAAAAATATATTTTTAAAACTATGTATTTCAATGAGTCTAAGAGGATTTTTTTTTCTTATCATTTTAACAACACTGACAATGGAATCCCACTAATAATTTGGGCTGCATTACAACTATAATTGGCAGCATTTATTTTTTTCTTCATAAACAAAATAAAGAACCACCATAATTCATGGTGCCTTACCTTAAGTGAAATGTGAGTCAAACAATAGATTTATGGCAGTTCTCATGACATGGATGGCATTTAAATTCAGTTTTAAAAGTATGATAGGTAAAGTAGGCTGAATAATAACAGTAAAAGGCCAAACCGAAAGCAAACTTAATGCCAAAGGAAAAAGAACCCAAATGAATTAGTATGGTTAAATTAATTCAGTATTTATTTATATGGGATTTATATATAAATCAGGTATTTTCAATGTTCAGTATTTAATACTGTCTTAATTTTTCACAAGGGACTTTTACAATTTCTTACCTCTATGAATGCATGATTGAAAAGGAGGAAGAAATGTTTCATTTGAAATTGAGTCCTATCACGTCAGTTTTAATTAACTGGTCACACCTAGAAAGTTTTTATGTAAGAGTTCTCTGAGATAGTAGAATGTGTCAAATACAAAATAAGTAGCTGTGCCGTTCTTGTGCATTAAAAACGTATTCATTTTACGAGTACAAATGAATAGAATTAAAGAATAATTCTTTAATGCTTTACTTTATAAAAGTTTCACTTAAAAATACTAAAGTTGAGAAGTTTAGTATTTTTATGTGAAACTTTTATAAAGTAAAGCAATATTTTTTCAGGAGTAATAATCTTTCATACTTGCTCTCTTCTATACTCACCAAAACAAAATTATTAACCTATAATTGCATATGTAAAATAAAATATACATATATAAGAAATGTATGTGTAGTAATATATACAATAGATGAAATGCACTATAGGACATCTATATAGAAATGTACTAGAAGAAAACATAAATGCTTTCTTCATGTTGGCAAAGGCGTTCTAAAAAATAATGAATTTGAAAGAAGACTTCTTTTTTTCCTACCTCTCTTTTGAAAATTTATTATGTTGATGGTGATGACAATGTTATTGTTGTTGTTTTGCTGGTGATTGCACCCTTACCCTTTGCTTTGACATGCAAGAAGTGCTCTAACACTGAGCTACATTTCCAACCTTGGAATTCTAATTTAATCAGATAAAATATTCTTAATTTTACAGATGCTCAAGTGACAGTGACATATGAACATAGAAAAAATATTTATGTCCTTGGCAATAGAAGGAATTTAAGTCTAACAAATGAAATAAATTTCTCAGCTACAATATTTTGAAGATGAAGAATAGTGGTATTGGGCTGTTGATTATGGCTTGAGCTGTTTATTGCTCCTCAAATAGATGATTTAATGATAACTGCTGTGCCACATTTAAAACTCTGCATGCCACTACCTACCAATTCCATTTTACTCTCCTTCCAGATATTTGAGTATTCTTTTTATCCTGTTCCAGTCACTTATCTTTTGGCCATTGGCAAACAAGTAATTTGTGAAAGTTAATAATGTATTTTGATACACATAATGGCAAGTCTTTGTTCATTGCAAACATTTTCTTAGTGTCATCATGACCCTAAATGACTGCATGTGAAACTAAAAAATGTACAGATATTTTTATTTGTTTTTTGTGAAATTGATAACCACAAAGAGAGCTCACATTTGGTGTCAATGAGTATTCTAATGCACAAACCACAAGCAGGGCCTACCTTTGATACTCTTAGTCCCTTCAGAACAGAGTAGGGCAAGCTACAGTAGGGCAGCAGCAGGCAGCACTGTACAGACTAGGCACCCTTTGTGTGCTACCCCCTTGGCCCTGGTGACTGAGAGCTTGCACTGCCTGGATGCTCTCAACCAATGCTCTACTCTATATGCTTGTACAGATACACAGTAATGGATAACTACAGGAAAGGGTACTGGAACAGTGGAATCAGCAATTTTGGAATTTTGTGCAAGAAGCTTTTGGCAGATGCTTTTTTACTTTAGTCTAAAGTGATAACAAAATTGAAAAAGCATGCTGTGTTTGGTGTTTTGGAAAGTGTAAAAGCTGCCAGTGAACTCTAGTGTCCTCTGTGGAAAGGTAGTTAAAAGTAGTTAACTTCACTAACTGAAGTTAATGAAGTATTTGCAGAAAATTCAGGGCTTGTCAACACTGTTGTTATGAAAATGGTTAGATGATTAAGATGACACCAAGTTATCCTAAGAATTTCATAAATTAGTGAGTGAAGCATGTGAGAAATAAGTAAAATCTTATTTTTAGAGGTGGAAGACACACCCCTAAATATACTAGTGTGAAGGAATTTTAAAAATATAAAAAAGAAGAAAGAACATGGAGCCATCTTCCCAATTCAGAGTTCTTGTGAGGCTCTTGGGACACAACAGGTAATAGATTACATCTGAAAATTTTTCAATGCTTTTGAAAATGTGTACATTAAAATCTGTTGTGTGTATTTATTTAAAAAAAAATCAGTGACCTTATAGGGAAATTTTAAGTGTCTGGGAAACCAGTTAAAAATTTGGTTTTGTTTAGCTGCCCATTAGAAGTCCTGGGTACTGAACTTCCAAGGTGTGCAGGTCCTGGATATTGAGGACTCCACAGGATATTAAAGTTAAATATTCTGGTGAAAGGAGAACTGGTATCCTTTCTGCTCTGCTCCCATTGGCACAGCCTGGATGGTGCAGGCTTCAATTCCATCAGCCCATTGGTCCCTTACCCCTCAGTCCCTGGCCTCCCAAACCCTATTACCTATCTTTATGATCCGTGCGATCAACATGACATCCACGTCCCAGATAACGTTTAATTCTTCCAAGTTCACAATTTTTTGCAGCCTGGTGGATCTTCCCAAGAGGGTTATATCCGAAAAACTTGATTCCCAGGCTTATATAAATAAACTTTCTCCAGGCTCTATCCATCCTAAAGACAATTAGGTAAAACCTCTGTCAAGTGGCCTACCGAAGCAGGTTGCCACTACCTATCTGCCAACCAACTGGCAAAATAGTCGTTGCCAGGTGACACTGATAAACACAAATGCACATTCCACAATTTGCATGGCCCTAGGTGATTGGCTTCTGGAAGGTATGCCTCCTTTACTGTGATCAGCGCCTGGCTATTCTGTACAGACCCCACCAAGAACCGGGTGGGACTCCCCTGAGACCCCCCCAAGACCCATACAGTGAGTGAGATGCCCCACCAGAATCAGGTGGGCCTCAATGGTGGGCAGGTGAGAACCCCCCACACCCAGACCTGGGTGGGCAGGACTCATCCTCTCTGCCATTGCACAGCTGCCTATGTCCACAACAGGAAACAAAAACTGCACTCTTCCTATTACTTTATTCAGTAAATGGCAGAAAAGGAGATCCCTGACTTAAGATGTCCATTTAAAAAATCTGGAAAAATTCAGGAATGCATTTAACTTAAAACAACAGATTAGAAGAAAACAACAGAATAACTGCACCAAAAGCAATTTTAGTGTCACTCTGCTGCATCATCCTCTCCCTGACATAGCTCTGCTCAACACAAAGACGGAGTAAGCAGCCCACCAGTTCCACTCAAAAGCAAAAGGAGAATAGTGTAACAACCATCACCCTAGGCTTTCCAGTGTAGTACCAAAATGTCCTGATTCAGTTTCTCCCAACCCAGATTACTGAGCAGAGAAGAATAGATGAGCTATTTGGAGATGACCTGAAACAAAGAAGAAGTGGTGCAACACATGGATCAACTTGCAGCTGAAGAAATCATGAAGAAATTTCCCAGGAGGAGGACTCCTCTCCACCCATCTGTGGCCCACAAACATCGTCTTCCTGGAGTGCACAGCGGGGCATGTCCCTCTACCCCACCACAAGGGGGTGCTGAGGCTCCACTATAGAGGTAGGACCACATCCTCAGCCCTCGGTTACAGGACTCACCCCAAGGGCCTCTCTCCTCCCAGAAGCAGGGGTTGGGGTGGCACGTCCCTACCCTCTGCTCCATAGTGGTTTACCTGGGACCCGCCTCTCTGAAGCCATCTAGGGCTCACCAAGATTGTCCTTGTCAGCAGAAACTCAGTTTAGTTGGAGGGGGCTTCCTGTGAATAACAGAAGAAACCCCTGAGACCCTCCCCACAAGAAAGTTAGTAGGTGTTAAGGAGATCACGCTGGGACGAGGGAGAAGAAAAATATGTGGTTCTTATAAAACCCCAAAGCATTGGAGGTAAAAGTGTAAGCACACCTGTGGACTGACAAAGCCAGACTTCAAACTCAGGTCACACCCCAGAGCTCGGCAACCACCTAGCCTTTATTAGGTTATCAATGTCCACTCACTGAGTCACTGAAAGCACCCTCAAAGGCAGACATAATTACAAACAATGAACAGTGCAGCAGTAACAACACAGATGTGAAACACTGGTGCATATCAATGTCCACAGGACGGGCTGCCAGTCATCACACACATACACAGAGCATATGTAACTCTTCACGGTCACGATCAGCACACTCCCGGCCGGGCTCCAGCGCAGAATCTGAGTGCATTCTTCACGTCCCTGTTCCTCAGCGTGTAGATGAGGGGGTTCAGCATGGGGGTGGCCACGGTGTAGAAGAGAGCTATGAACTTGCCCTGCTCGTGGGAGCTGCTCTTGGCTGGCTGCAGGTACATGAAGAGGATGCTCCCATAGAACAAGGACACAACGGCCAGGTGGGAGGAGCAGGTGCTGAATGCTCTTCTCCGCCCTTCTGCTGACCGGATCTTCAACACAGCCTGGGCAATGTGTCCGTAGGACACCAGGATAAGGCCCAGTGGTAAGACCACAAAGATGAAGCTAGCAACGTACATCTCGACTTCGTTGAGCCTGGTGTCCACACAGGCCAGTTGCATAATGAGAGGCATCTCACAAAAGAAGTGGTCGATGCGATTGTGCCCACAAAGAGGCAGGAGCATGGTGAGCGTGGAGCCGACCATGCTGGTGGTCAGGCCCCCAAACCAGGAGGCAAAGGCCAGGCCAAGGCAGAGCTGTGGGTGCATGATGACAGTGTAGTGGAGGGGCTTACAGATGGCAGCATAGCGGTCATAGGACATGACGGCCAGGAGGACACACTCGGTGGCCCCCAGCCAGTGGGACACATAGAACTGCACCACACACCCTCCATAGCTTATGGTTTTCTGTGGTCCCCAGAGGTTGACCAGCAGTTGTGGGACAATGCTTGTGGTGAAGCTGATGTCTAGGAAGGACAGGTTGGCAAGAAAGAAGTACATGGGCGTGTGGAGGTGCACGTCCACACGGGTGACCAGGATGATGGTGGTATTGCCCAGGATAGACACCACATAGCACACCAAGACCACCATGAAGAGGATGGGCTCCAGTGAGGGGCGAGCAGAGAAGCCCAGGAGCACAAACATGGCAGGAGAACTTCCATTGGTCATTTCCAGCCTCTGACGCCCAAAGGATGGGGCCAAAAGGCCACCCACGCTGGGGGCACAGGACATGATGCAGGAAACCATCTCACCACTTAGGAGCCAGCCTGCTCCCTGAGCTCTCAGAATGCTCCTGGATGGCTTTGCGTGGTCTTCCTGAGGCAGAGAGTCCGAGTGAGAGGCCTGGACAGGCATGGCCCAGGGAGATGTGGAGGTTCATGCATGACATTAGCACTGGTTCCACTGGAAAGGTCACTTGTACCAGCAGCATCTGGCCTGTGCCTGAGTGTGCAGTGACACGGGGGTGCAGCACCGGGCAGAGGGTGGTGTTCCATGTGACGAATGCAGGGCAGGAGACAAATCAGAGTCCTGCCAATCACACAACCAGCTTTGTCCGTGACATCTTCAGACTCACCCCTCCTTGCCACCCAGGGTCCTGCCTTCTGGCCATCCTGCGGCCATTTTCCACCTGAGGTTTGATCTGATACCCTAACTTGTCTCCGTGCTTCCTTTCCAAGTCTTCCCTCAAAACCAAGCAGGACACTAAGATGTGCTAGGACCACAGGACCTGTACCCACCCCAGGGCCTTGGTGCAGAGATGGCCCCTGCTCTACGCTCTGTATCAGCCAGCCTCCCATACTCTCACCCACTCCATCGTGGCATTTTCAATGGTGGCCTGTAATGCAGGCCCTCTTCAGTGCCCTCTCCACCTCTCCTCGCCTGCCCTCAGCCTTGGTGGCTACCACCCTCGGCCAGCTGCTCTGCCAGTACGCTGGACCCTGTCTCACTCATAGACTACCAGTTCCCTGTGGGCTCAGTCCTTTGGTCTGTTTGCTTCTGGGTCCCCAGAGTCTGCCAGGGTCTGATGCAAAGTCACTTCATGTGTCTTTGTGGATGTGCCCTAATGGGTGGTCAGATGGCCTGTGGTCAGGGCAGTGCAGACCTGGAGTTGAGGGGCTGCTACCACAACCTCACTGGGGTTGCCAGGAAAGGTGTTTTGGGACTGCCAGCGGCTTGCAGAGAGGCTCAGAACATGCTCTGCAGAGAGGGAACCAACCAGCCACGTCTGAGCACCTGTTCACCTTGGTAACAGCTGGCTCTGATGGTCACTACCTGCAGTTCCAGGATGCAGAGTGGCACTCACCAGCCCTGTGTCTGGGCATGGTCAGGGGGGCAGGAACAACATGTTCACTGAGTGCTTTACCTGGGAACTCAGGGCTATGCAATACCTGCAGGTGGACCTGGGAGGGGAGAGCAGGGGCAGGTCACCAGGGCTGGAGAGCAGCCTGCCTGGAGGACAGGGTAGAGAGCCATCCACGGCACCACTGGTGTTTGGCAGGAGGGTCAGGTTCTGTCCCAGCATGTGAGTGCAGTTGACAACAGTGCCCTGTTTCCCTCCCAGAAGAGAGCAGTATGAAGGGACTCCTTGAGGAAGCAGCAGAGGCCACGGTGATGCTGTGCTAGTGACACTGAGGCCATGTCCACCCAGTGAGGACCTGAATCCCAGCTCCCAGGAGCCTCCCAAACACGCACAGAGAGTGTGCACCAATCAGTTAAGAGTACACACAGGGACTCCTTGGCACAGGTAGAAATGGGACTCAGAGCACCAGGCATTTCCCCTGGGAGACTGCCAGAGAAGAGTCTTGCCGAGACAGGGTCTGCTCTGCAGACAGCCGGCCAGCAGTGTGCTGGACCCTGGAGAGGGCGTCTTGAGGAATGCATCCCCACCTCCTCCATGTCACAGGCAGCTGAGGCCCTCAGAGCATGGCTGGCTTCATACCTGGGACGTGAGGATGGGGGAGCCTGGCTAGTTTTCTGCCACTGTGTCATGCAGGAGTCCCAGTGATGGGTCCTTGCAAGGAGGCCCCACAGCTGACCTGAAAAGCAGAAGGCTGGTTTGACACTTGCCCTGTCACTTGTGGAAGGAAGTGTCCCCCCTATGAACAGAGAGAAACTATGCTGACTCATAGCTGACACCCTGGCAAACGCAGAAATGTCACCACGAGATGGACGCCAAGGGGTGCCTGTGATGGGACAGTCTGGCTGACTCTTGGAGGCCCAGCAACCCTCCTGATGCTCTGGGCTGTTTCCAGCAACGTCCAGAGGCATCCACAGCCTGAGCTCCTGGTGACCCTGGAGCTAGCCCAAAGGCCACAGCCCCAGCAGAGGAAGAGGTGGCCCCTCCCAAGGTGACAACCACACTCTCACCTCAGCACTGAAGATGTCCTCCTGCAGAAATAAGCCAGGCACAGAGTCGAGGTCCCCATGTTCTCTCCTGTGTGGGGGAAGGGAGAAAGAAGGGGAGGGGCCACCCATGGAAACAGGGAGCTGGAGGAGCAGAGGAAGGGGCTGGGGGGAGGGGAGCAGCTGCAGCCTGGGGTTGGCCCAGGGATGCTCTGTGCACCCTGAGCACAGCCAGGGACCCAGCAGAGGCACACACAGTCCACTCAGAAACCCTGAGTCAGTGGAGGAAGACCAGCAGGGCAGGGGGAAGGTGAGGGAGCGAGGGGCACTGGCACTGAAGGCAACCAGTTCTGTCCCACACGGGTACGATCCTGTCACAATGAACCCCGCTGCCATGTTCAGCTCCAGTCCCCAGTGACACAGTCAGCAATCCTCACTCTGCGCCTCGCCAGCTTCCCTCCTCCATGCCATGTCATCAGAGAGTGGTGGCCCAGTGACCCTGAGAAGAGCCACGAGTCCTTGTTGGCCTGAGCTCACCATGTAGCCCCATGTGCCCCCAGTGTGTGGACGACCGCTAAACACTCTGGCCATGGAGGAGGAAGGCAGAGCATTTCAGTGATCCATGCCCCTCAGCCTGTACTGGACTTACCAGAAAGCCTGGGACTCAGTCCTCTTGTCCCCCACAAGGGAGGAGCAAACCCAAGGTCACTCAGGAGGGTGAGCCAGCAGCCACCTTCTGCTTCCTGCAGGGGACATGGAGGAAGAGAGACAACCTTGGGAACTGGTAATGCCCATGAGTTCAGAGCATGTGGGATCAGGAGGGGCAGATCAGCCCTGGGACCTCATCATCCCAGCTCTGGGAAGCCAGCTCAGTGGGGCAGCATACCTGGCTCTGCCCAGTGCACGTCCAAGGACACCTTCTTAAGTCTTAGATCAGATGCCTTGGAACTGAAAACACACCCCAGCTTTGCTGAGAAGAGAATAGCCCATGGAGGGAGGACAGCACGCCATGCTCCAGAAGGGAAACACAGGGGACCCCAGGGACAAACTGATGCACAGCCCTGCATGTCCTGAACCTGCTGCTCATCCCTGGAGCTTTCAAGAGGAGAGGAGGCTCCAGGGAGTGGAATGCAGGAGGGACACTCAGGAACTGTTCCCTGTGGACAGTTACACTCTCTGCAGTGAGGGCACAGGTGTGCTTCTTTTATGAACACTGGGGTTTGTTTTTGTGTCTTCCCACCCTGGAGCATTGCTTGCAGAGCCAGGAGTGAGTCTGTGCGCGGGGACGTGTGGGGTGTTGGGGGGAGTCTGACATAGTTGTCTCTTACACTGATTTTGGCAGAGGCTGTAGTAGACTCTTCTTTTTTATTAATCATTTTATTATTGTTCTATCCTTGCTTACTAGATAGCATTTTCCATGCTAGTGTGAGTTTATTTGTATTGTAATAATATACACCTGAGATGAAGACATTTTAAAGTGTAACAGTAGGTCAATTCAAAATAGTGTACAACCCTCAGTGCTACATAGTTTCAGACCCTTTTATTACTGCAAGCAGAAACTCTCTACCTGTTGGTGCCTCCCCTGCCTCTGCCAAGCCCCCAGTGCCCCGCAACTAGGGATCTTCTTTCTGTTTGTGTGGATTTGCCTCATGTGGATCCCATGTTAACAGAATCATGAAATATGCAGCCCTACCGTGCTACTTCTTCCACTTGGAGGAAGTGTTCAGGGTGGCGTGTGCTGCGTGTGCCAGTAACCCGTTCTCCTTGCAGGGGATTCCCGTCATCTGCCCCTGCCTTCTTGACTTGTTCATCTGAGGATGGTGTTTGTGTTCACCATGTGGTGACTGTGAGGGTGGCCTCCCTTTGGGGCTACAGAGAATAGACACACTGTGCACATTTACCTGCAGGTGTTGTTTGCCTTTCTTCTCAGGCACCTGGGAGTGGAACTGCAGGTCTCATGCATTCTTTGATGACCTCACGTGCCCCTCCTGGCTTTCCACAGCGTGGGATTGTACCCTCCTGTAAGGAGAGGTCTGTCCCCTGCGTTCCACACCATGACCAGCACTGACTGTTTCCTTCCCTCCTTCCTTTCTTTGTGCCTGTTGACAAGTCTCTACCACTCAGCCACATCCCAAGACCTCTTCTTTTGAGACAGGGTCTCAATAAGAAGCCCTGCTGGCCTTGACTTTGTGATAATTCTGCTGAGCCCCCTGTAGCTGTGATTACAGGAGTGGTCTGTCTGTCCACCTTCCTCTGTCCCTCTCTCTTTTCTTAAATAGCCGTTGTAATGGAAACGATATCTCTTTTAGTTTTTTTATTTTTTATTTGTTTTAATTAGTTATTCATGCATTTATGTTCTTTGATATATCACATGCAGATGGCAGGTACCTTCTCATTTTTCTGAGTGTACATGTTCATTTTCCTAATGACTAATCATGTTGTACATTTGGAAATGTGTTTGTTGGTCTCTTGCTTATTTTCTTTGGGGAAATGTCTATTTAAGTCTTTTGCCCATTTTTCCTTGATGTGTTTTTCTGTTGTTGAGACATAAGATTTCTCAAGTATGGTGGCTGCCAGACCCTTAGGAGGTGTCTGATTTAACAGTACCATCTCTCCCTCGCTTAGCCTTTTCCTTTTTGGACACCAGTCCCTAATTTTGCACTTCACCTGTTTCTTGTGTTGCTTGTGGCTTTGGTGTCATGTTTAAGACACTGTTGCACAACCAGGGTCCTGTGGACTTGCTGCTATTTTCTTCTGAGGGTCTTCCACTTTAGGCTCTCACCCAGGCCTCGAGTGTCTTGGATGTCATACGTGGTGTGAGGCAGGGATCCGATCTTCAGCAGGTGCACATCCAGTTGTCTTCTTGCCACTTTTTGAGAGAGGACACTTTCTCCACTGAGATCATGTCAGAGGTCCGTGTGGTCATCTCCACACTGATGGCTGGCCTGTCCTTGTGATGGCATCACACTTTTGATGACTGCAGCTTTGTAGTAAGTTTTGCAATCAGGAAGTTGAATCCTCCAACTTTTTTTTTTTTAAGATTGTTTTTGCTCTTTAGGGTCAAATGAATTTAAGAATTGGTTTCATACAAATTGAATACTGGATTTTTCATTTTCAAAATAGCCTTTGGCAAATGCCATTATTTCATTCTTCTTTAAGGATAAGTGATATTTCATTGTGTGTGTGTGTGTGTGTGTGTGTTTGTGTACACACACAGCACATTTTCTTTATCCATTCATCTGCTAAAATGATGGCATTTACCCGTAAATGGAGCTAGAGAATATCATGCTAAGTGAAATAAGCTCATCCCCCCAAAACCAAAAGTTGAATGTTTTCTCTGATATGTGGATGCTAATTCCCACTCAGGTGGGGAGGCCAGGGAAGAATAATCTTTAGATTAAATAGAGGGAGTGAAGGGAGGGGAGAAGGAAAGCAGGTAGGAAGGATAGTAGAATCAAGCAGGTATTATTACCCGATGTACATATTTGACTTCACCACTG
This sequence comes from Callospermophilus lateralis, assembly GCF_048772815.1. Classification (NCBI taxonomy): domain Eukaryota; kingdom Metazoa; phylum Chordata; class Mammalia; order Rodentia; family Sciuridae; genus Callospermophilus; species Callospermophilus lateralis. The sequence continues at coordinate 139,645 of NW_027512964.1, forward strand.
GTGTGATTCGACATCAGGTACAACCAGAAGAAGAGAAGTTGTACTCCATTTATGCATGACGGCTCAACGTGCATCCTACTGTCCTGTATAACTAATTAGAACACAAAAAAATAGCCTCTGGGATTTTGTTAAATTCGCTTATCTATCATAACTTGTTCCCTACGTCCTTTTTGTAACTTTGGATTATTTTTACCTATGAGGCTGTGTTACCTGTGGATGTGGATGGTCTTCTTTTCCCTCTCCATGGTGGAAGCTTCTGTTTTCTTGGGTGCTCCTAGCATGACCAGGACTTCCCAAGCAGTGTCAGGTGGAAGGGGCGGATGCTGGCCTGCGTGCCTCGTTCCTGACCTCTCGGGAGCTGGGTCTGTCACTCCAGTGTGACGTCGGCTGTGGTTTTCACGCATGGTCTTCACACACTGAGGAAGTTCCCTTTTTGAATTATGCCACTTGCTTTATCCATTGACCTTTCACATGTCGGTCACTGCTGCATTTAGGAGATAAACCCCTCCTCTCATAGTATAGAATCCTTTTCTAGTTCATACTGCATCTGTCTTGCTTTGGATTTGGCTTGTTAGCATTTTGCTGGGTTTTTTGTGTGTGTGTGTGTGTGTGTGTGTGTGTGTGTGTGTGTGTGTCTATTTGTAAGTCACATTGGTCTGTGATTTCATTTGATGTCTCCATCTGACTGTTGTGATCTTTTGTGCAGCATATAAGGACTATCGCCTTGAGTGACATTTTAGATTCTTCCAGAAGTGGACCCACGTTTCATGATGGCCGGTCTGCTCTTGGCTTTGTGTAGTGGAACCCTCCGTGGCTGGTCCAACTGCTAAGGGTTCAGCCTAAGAATCAGTCAGGTTTGCACACTGCCCTGTTCCGAGGCTGTTCTAGCAGCTGGCCAGGCCACTTGAACCTACTCGTCATCAATTTTCATATCTGTTCATGAAAGAATTTGCAATATGTGATTGTGACTCCTCAGTTCTATGAGGATAGTATCTGTGACTGTCCTAGAAGATTGTCCATTTCCCACTATCCTAACATAGGACTTGATGCCTGGTGTGCTGATGGCATCCAACCAATATTATTTTAATCATTGATTAAAAATTTAATCAAATTTTAATCATTTACATTATGATAATGAATGAATGATTCTAGAGCTAGTCTGTTACTTAGAGCACATAGTCATTGTGCTGACTGTGTGATTGAGGCGGCCTACTGCTGGCAAACCCCCATGAGTTGTTGCATAGTGATGATCATAGTTTGGGTGCTCCTTCAGTCTTCCTGGAGTTATCCAAGCTACTCTGACTCAGTCCCCCACATTACAGATGAGGTCACTGAAACTGTGGGTGGGCAAGTGACCTCAGGTCTCATGGCCACCAAGGGGTAGAACAAGGCCCACACACAGCTGTGCATTCCTTTTTCCTGCCTCACCTCCCCACTGATGTTATCTAGCTAATGGGCTCAAATACCAATGGCGTTCCTTAGACGCACTGCACTTCAGACTCATGCGCCTGGCTGCCATCTGCATCTGACAGTGTTGTGGGCTGGGTGGTCTCTCCCAGTGTGACTCTGTTGAGAGACAGGGCCTTTGAGAGACTGTTATTAAAGGACACCATGAGGGTGATGCCCTAACCCAGAGGTCTGACATCTTATAAGAAGAGGGACCACCTTCACGCTCCATGTGCACAGAGGGAAGGCCCGTGAGGACACCGCATGCAGGCAGCTGGCCACAAATCACGAAGGGGCCTCACCCAGGACCACAGCTGCACTGGGGTCCACAGCTGCACTGGGACCCTGGACCTCCAGCCTGGAGCCCCTGAGAAGGTCAATTTCTGCTCTGTGGGCGTGCTGTGATGGCACCAGGGGGCTAATCTTGGGCCTGCTCCAGCTGCAGCCCCACCTCCACCCCAGTTGATGGTGACCCTGTCTTTCCATTTGCTCCAGGAACCATGGTACAAGCTGTGACCTCTGTCCTTCTCCAAGTCTCCCTCCCTCTCATGCATAATCCATCAATAAATCCTCTTAACTCTAACTTTGAGTTATCCAGACTAGGATCCTTTCCCACAACGAAACCCTCTACCTTTCTCAGCAGATTAACAGCGTTAACGGTGAATCGGGTCACCTCTACCTTACCTGGAAATACCTCTCCATCGTCCACCGACTCGGGAAAAGCCTGGCCTGGCTGGGTCTTCCCCTTCCACCTCCATGACCTCTCTGAATCCAAACAATATTATTTTAATCATTGGTAAATGATTAAATAAACTGCTGTCTGTTAGGCAGCAGTCAGTGGAATGTGACCCTATAATGTGGCAGGTCGCAGGTTTTCTTTAAATTGCTTTTAAGGCTAATGAATAATCAAGTAATTTATAGAAAAATAATAGGTGTGCTAAGCCTGGGAATAAACAGGAAGAAACAAAGAAAGCCAATTAAGAAGTAGATCAAGAGGGGAAAGGTCAATAAGGCCAACCCCTGATAGGGTCAGCTGGGGTCACTGTACAGGTAGGATTTATGCCATGGGTTCTCTAGTGTATAACAAAGGGACATTTCTTCAGTAGTGCAGTCCACGTAGGTAAAGTGTGCCTGATCTTGCAGCCCAGTGCCTGCATTAACATAGGACTGACTAGCAGAGGAAGTCTCCAGGTTGGGATGGGCACTATGACAGTTCTGGAAAGGCATCAACTAGGGCCAACACCCCCACACCCCATGTGAGGGAGTTCAACATCTGATTAGTGGAGATGGCAGAAGGACAAACCTAAACAGCAACAGGTCTGGATGGAGCACTGCTCTCCTTCTCTGCTCAGAGACAACCACGTCTCCTCAGAGTGCTCCTTGCTGAGCCTTTCTTCACTTTCACTTATGACAAAGTTCTCTTGCGTGGCTTTTCCTGCCTGAATTTGAATTTTCTTTCATTAGAACACAAGAACCAAGATTTGAGGCTTCAGCTCCTCACCCTCCTGTGACAATTTCCCAGGGCCTTTGCTTGCTCCTCACATCTGCTGGGCACTCACTTCCACACACATTAGTCCTGGTGGGGACCAGGCAAGACAGGTGTGTTTCACAACTCTTGCTTGATCACATCTCTGTCTTCACATCTGCCCTCAAAGCTCACTCCAGGGCACTGTGCCCAACTGGGCATGCCTACTGGGGTTGCCCAGTCACCTGTCCCAACTCCTGCTCTGTTTCCTTTAAACCTCACTCCAAATGACAAACACTTGGTAGTGGGATGATTGGATTTTAATTGAATTGAAAAGAAAAAAGGAAATTGCAAGGTGAAATTTTATCTTTTTTAATGTATAATAATTTTATTCATTAAATGATGCCATTAAAAAGTACAAAGATGAATAACCAGTAAAAAAAACAATTTCAAAAATATGTGCCCCAAACAATAGATCATCTATGTTCATCAATCAAACTCTTCTCAAGTTCAAGAGTCAAATAGACCACAACACAATAATTTTGGGTGACTTTAACACACCTCTTTCACCACTGGATAGATCTTCCAGACAAAAGCTGAACAAAGAAACTATAGAATTCAATAATATAATCAATAATTTAAGACTTAACTCACATGTAGAGAATATTTCATCCATCAACCAGCAAATACACTTTCTTCTCAGCAGCACATGGATCCTTCTCTAAAATAGACGATATATTATGCCACAAAGCAACTCTTAGCAAATACAAAAAAGCAGAGATACTACCCAGCACCTAATGAGATCATAATGGAATGAAATTACAAATCAATGATAAAATAAAAAATAAAAGCTACTCCAACACCTGGAAATTAAATAATATGCTATTGAATGAAGAGTGGGTTGCAAAAGAGGAGATTTAAAAATTCTTAGAGATAAATTAGACACTGATACAACATATTAAAAATCTCTGGGCCACTATGAAGGCAGTACTAAGAGGAAAGTTCATTGCATGGAATTCATTCCTTAACAGAAGAAAAAGTCAACAACTAAATGACCTAACATTACATTTTAAAGCCCTAGAAAAAGAAAAGCAAATTAACACCAAAATCAGTAGAAAACAGAAAATTATTAAAATCAGAGCTGAAATCAATGAAACTGAAACAAAAAAAAACAATTGAAGAAATTGACAATACAAAAAGTTGGTTCTTTGAAAAAATAAATAAAATTGATAAATCTTTAGTCATGCTAGCAAAGATAAGGAGAGAGAAAACTCAAATTACTAACTTCCATGATGAAAAAGGAAATATCACAACAGACACAACAGAAATACAGAAGATAATTAGAAATTATTTTGAAAACTTGTACTCCAATAAAATACAAAATTTCAAAGGCATCGACAAATTTCTATAGTCATATGATTTGCCCAAATTGAATCAGGATGATATGCAGAATTTAAACAGATCAATTTCAAGCAACAAAATAGAAGACACCATCAGAAGCTTACCAACCAAGAAAAGCAGAGGACTGGATGGATACATAGGAGAGTTCTACAAGACCTTTAAAGAAGAACTAATACCAATACTCTTCAATTTATTTCAGGAAATAGAAAAAGAGGCAGCACTACCAAACTCATTTTATGGGACCAATATCATCCTGATTCCAAAACCAGGCAAAGACACATCAAAAAAAAGAAAAAAGAAAACTTCACACCAATGTCTCCAATGAATATGGATGCAAAACTTCTAAATAAAATTCTGGCAAATCGAATACAAAAACATATCAAAAAGATAATACACCACTATCAAGTGGGGTTTATTCCAGGGATGCATGGTTGGTTCAACATACAGAAATCAATAAATGTAACTCATCACATCAATAGACTTAAAGGAAAGAACCATATGATGATCAATAGATGCAGAAAAAGATTTTGACAAAATATAGCACCCTTCATGTTCAAAACACTAGAAAAATCAGGGAAACGGGAATATATCTCATTATTGTAAAAGCCATCTATGCTAAGCCCCAGGCCAACATCATTCTAAATGGAGAAAAATTTAAATCATTCCCTCTAAAAAACTGGAACAAGACAAGAATGCCCTCTTTCACCACTTCTATTTAACACAGTTCTTGAAACACTGACCAGAGCAATTAGATGAAAGAAATTAAAGGGATATGGATAGGTAAAGGAGAACTCAAATTTACACTATTTGCCAACGATACGATTCTATACCTAGAAGACCCAAAAAAATTCCCCAGTAAACTTCTAGAACTAGTAAATAAATTCAGCAAAGTAGCAGGATACAAAATCAACACCCATAGAAAAGCATTTCTGTATATCAGTGACAAAGCCTCTGAAAGGGAAACAAGGAAAACTACCCCATTTACAACAGCATAAAGAAAATAAACTACTTGGGAATCAACTTAACGAAAGAAGTGAAAGACCTCTACAATGAAATCTATAGAATGCTAAAAAAAGAAATTAAAGACCTTAGAAGATGGAAAGATCTACCTTGTTCTTAGATAGGCAGAATTAACATTGTCAAAATGACCATTCTACCAAAAGCACTATACAGATTTAATGCAATCCCAACCAAAATCCAATGACATTCCTCACAGAAATACAAAAAGCAGTCATGAAAGTCATCTGGAAAAATAAGAGACCCAGAATAGCTAAAGCAATCCTTAGCAAGAAGAGTGAAGCAGGTGGCATCACTATACCAGACCTTAATCTATACTACAAAGCAATAGTAATAAAAAACAGCATGGTATTGGCACCAAAACACACTAGTAAACCAATGGTACAGAATAGAGGACATAGAAACAAATCCACATAAGTGAATCTCATATTAGACAAAGGTGCCAAAAACATATATTAAAGAAGAGATATCCTCTTTAACAAACGGTGCTGGGAAAACTGAAAATCCATATACAACAAAATGAAATTAGTCCCCTAACTTTCACCACACACAAAACTCAAAAAATGTATCAAGGACCTAGGAATTAAACCAGAGACCTTGCACCTAATACAAGTAGGCCCAAATCTTCATCATGATTAGCCCCTGATTTCCTTAATAAGACTCCTATAGTACAAGAATTAAAATCAAGAATCAATAAATGGGATGGATTCAAAGAGAAAAACTTCTTCTCAGCAAAAGAAACAATCAGTGAAGTGAATAGAGAGCCTACAGAATGGGAGCAAATTTTTACCACAGGCACATCAGAAAGAGCACAAAGAACTCAAAAATCTTACCACAAAATAAATAAATGAATGAATGAATGAATAGCCCAATCAATAAATGGGCCGAGGAACTGAACAGACACTTCTCAGGACATATAATCAATCAACAAATACCCGGAAAAATGTTCAACATCTCTAGCAATTAACGAAATTCAAATCAAAACCACTCTACGATTTCATCTCACTCCAGTCAGAATGGCAGCTATTAAGAATACCAACAACAACAAGTGTTGGCGAGGATGTGGAGAAAAAGACACATTCACACATTGGTGGTGGGACTGCAAATTGGTGCAGTATGAAGATTCCTTGGAAAACTAGAAATGCAACCACCATCTGATGCAGCTATCACACTCTTTGGTTTATACCCAAAGGACTTAAAAACAGCATACTACAGGGACACAGCCACATCAATGTTTATAGCAGCATGATACACAATATCTAAATTGTGGAACCAACCTAGATATCTTTCAGTAGATTAATGGATAAAGAAAGCATGGTATACATACACAATGGAATATTACTCAGAATTAAAAGAGAATAAAATCAAGATAAATGAATATCATGGTAAGTGAAGTAAGCCAAATCCAAAAAAAACAAAATGCCAAATATTTTCTCTGATATAAGGATGCTGATTCGTATTAAAGATGCGGGTGGGGTGGCAACATGTGAGCAATAGATGAACTTTAGATAGGGCAAAGGGGAGAAAGGGGAAGGGAGGAGGCATGGGGACAGGAAAGACGGTGGCATGAGACGGACATTATTACCCTAAGTACATGTATGAAAACACAAATGGTGTGACTCTACTTTGTGTACAACCAGAGACATGAAAAACTGTGCTCTATTTGTGTAATATAAATTGAACTGCATTCTGCTGTCGTATATAACAAATTAGAACAAATAAAATAAAATAACTTAAAAAAATAAAAAAAATAAAAGGTACAAAGAGAAGTGACAGAGTGGGAAAATAATGACCTCACATATAACTGAGCACTTTTAATTAAAAAGGAAAAGACAGAGACACCAAGAGAAAAGCAGGCAAGAGACTTGAAAAACCACTTTATATAGGCAATAGCTAAATGTTCAAAAATCAGCAAATCTCAGAATCTTAACACTAGATGTTATCCTTCGTTCGTTCAGTTCAGTACCTGGCTTCCGTGGCTTTCTCCCCAAGTTTTACTTCCGTGCTCTGCTCTTTCAGAACGTGAACTGGTGGAGTTGCCTGGTGATGACCGCTCTGTAGCCTGGGCATCCCAGTTGCAGAACCCAGCACAAGATGCTGCTAATGCATGTGGTGAGTGCGGAGGGCTGTGGTCCCTGGGGTGCCAACAGCCTTGTAGCAGGAATTCCCAGTGAGAACAAGGACTTCTATCTGCAGGAAGGCTTGAGGGGTGGAGAGGGGAGACGGGGAAAGTGTGTGCATTTGCATGCGCAGAGAGAAGGAAACCGAAGGGGACCCACCAGGGCACACTTGACAGACCTGGCACACCTGGGCATTGCGCAAGAATGAGCGTGCCGCGACCTGGAGGGGAGTCTGGATCCAGGCGCTGCTCCTGGGGGTTCCCCCTTGACTGGCAGGTGGCTGCTCCTCTGGGATGTGAGGCCCTTCTGCTTACAAACCTCCTCCAATGAAGACCTGGTTGTACTGGAGGAGGGTCCCCTTAAGGGCCTCCTTATAATGGCTCACCTTATTAGAGACCCAGCCCCTCTTATGCACTGTTTTACTTCTGTGGCTGCAGTTACCTGAGGTCAACCAAGGTGTAAAAATACGAAGTGGGAAAATCCATCAGTGAAAAGAAGCCGACCTCTCACGGGAAGCAGCCACAGCCCTGTGCGTTGCAGCAGGCCACCCTTCTGGGCTCACGCTCCCACCCTGTGCCACCCGCGGGGACCGCGCTCCCACCTGCGGTGTTTCCACAGAGACCGCACTTTTTATGCGCTGTCTGTCCTTACTGTCCAGTCGCCGTTGTTCCTCCCTTCTAACTGGCAAGCTAACTTTCGGGGTGTGAGCTGTGGGAGACCACAGTACCCAAGAGTGCCGCGCCACCTCGGTGCAGGCAAACTCTTGGGAAGGCCCCATGACTGAGCAGGGCCTACCGTGCAGTCACATCCTGAGGTGGTCTGGGGGCTGCGGCAGGAGAGAGGAGGTGAGGACCCTAGTTCATCCCCCGCTACTGTCATTCTCCAGGATCGCTCCCAGGGGCCAGCATCTCCAGAAGGAGGAGCACTCTGCAGCCAGTTCTGACTAGACCTACCTCTGCTTAGGGCTGGGATGTGGCTCAGCGGTGGAGCCCAGGCCTAGCACTGCCCCTGGCTAGACCCCAGCAACCTCCAGGGAATGTCCCTGTACCCAACTTCTGCAGTCAGTGAATGGCAATGTAAAGACATGGGCACCTGTGCACATGGTCAGACGCGTGCATGTACACGCGTGAGCCTATTGCTTGCCCCGCGCCTTTGCACAAATGCAGACCGGCCTCTGGCAGAGCCTCCGTCTACCTGCAGAGCCTCCTTGCATCTGCAGAGCCTCTCTAAGGAAGGAATCCCACCAGAGCTCTCCAGTGCTTTGGGAAATGAGGGAGGGAAGCGGATGTGAGGGAGGTCCTGAGGAAGTCACTGCAATAGGTAGGAGTACTGGCCTTACTCAGGGAGGCATGGGAGTCTGTCCTATGGTCAGTGCTGGATCCACACCTTGGAGCCTTTCCACACAAGGGGGAAGCAGATCACATCTGTAGCACCAGGCACAGTGTCCTGTCAGACCTTCTGTGTCCTGGTTCTTGGCCAGGGCAGGAGGCTGTCTCCATCAGGCTGAGCCCCGCTTTGGTCATTCTCCTGCTGGCTATGGTAGGGTGGCCTGAACTCCCTGCCAGGTCACTCTCCTTTCCTGTGACTTATGGAATAGGCTCTGAGACCCGTGGGCCAAGAACCAAGGCTGTGATCCACCTCTCTACCAGGTGGATCACTGCCCCAATGCCTGCTCAGGGGTGGTGTGAGATGCAGAGCTACTGGTGACCTCGGAGAATATGTGGACCATGGGACTATGGGGTTCCAGAATGCAGCATTGGGAACAAAGGGATGCCTGCATTCATCATGTAATGACCAAATCAGGGCGATTAGCACATCTGTCATTTTAAACATTCACCTTGTTTTTGGGTGAGGGCATTCAAGATCCTCTTTCTAGCTTTTTTCAAATAGATATTACACTCTTGTTAACTGTGGTCACCCTATTGTGCAAGAGGAAACCAGAACTTATTCCTCCTGACAAATGCTGGACTCACTGACCAACCCTCCCCACCCTCTTCCTGGACACCCCGCCTCTGGTGACCATATTCTTGTCGCAGCTTCTATGAGATCAATGATTTCATTATTGCATGTCAGTCAAAAATAAAATAAAGCTCAAAGAAGGAAATGGGAGATTTGCATAGTTTGTCTTAAAGAAGATGCCGCTTCTCTGTGGGATGAGACAGAGTGGCTATGATATGTATGTTCCACATTAGATTTGTCTGCTCTTCTGAAGGCCAGAGGCGAAGGGATCCTGCCTCTTGACTTGCAGAGCCAAGTTTCCTCTGCACTTCTGTGATTGCTAATGAGAAGTGGATGCATCTTGGTTGTATGGCAGTGGATTATATTGATATTTTCCCTCCATTAAGGATTACACGTTTGAAAAACTAAGATTCCAATGTAATTTAATGCAATTCAGATATTTACTACAAACCCCTCTTAAGTAATAGACACCAAATCCAAAATAAATGACTAAGTAAACATTGTCAATTTCTGCAGATTAACCTCCAATCTTACTTGGCTGTAAACATCAGAACCTTTAGAAGTTCCAGTTCCTGGTGTCGTAGAATTAATATCAAAACCCTCGGGGCATTGAAGAACATGCTGAGCTTATCAACCAATGCTGGGACACATCCCTGCACTCAACAGACTGCCAAGGGAGAGGGGGTGGAGGTGAGGTTCCTGGGAATTGCTCATGTTGGGTAGGTAATGGGGAAGGCCCAGAGTCTGCGGGAAGGACAGGAGGAAGCCGTGGGTCTTGCGCAGTGAGTTAAACTAGCCTGCCTCACTCGCCAGTCCTGATGCCAGTGGGGGAGTCCGACCTCCCTGTGCCCAGCACTACCAGCTCTGGCCTTTGCACCCCTCGGTTCCTGGCCGTGGAGCAGCTGCTGCAGGAAGCAGGCGAGGCAGCACCTCCAGCCCCAGTTCAGTAGGCCACCTGTCACAAGAGGACATTCCTAGTGCACGGCAAATGCACGGTGCCCACAGGTCCAGGCGAGTGTCTGCCACGCACATTAGAATACACTTTAGTATTGAGAAACCAGCCTCTACCTCAGAGCAAAGCCTGTCCAAGGAAGGGGGCGTGACCCTTGTCCTTGTAAAGACCCACAGAGCACTCCTAGGCACATACCCACCCCACTGAGTTTTTTATCTACAAATAACAGGAGAGATTTGCTGCGCCAGGTGTCCCTGACTCAGTCAGGCTAGGTGGGGACCCCCTAGCAACCTCCAATCAACATGAGACAGGGAAAATACCTGGGATGCCAGATGACCCTCCCAGTAGTTTATGGTGGTTGATAACATGTTGGGAAACCATGTAGTTTAGCGTGTACACCCTTCGTGGCTTAAACCAATCAGTTCAAACGAATCCCCCCTCTTGTCCTAACCCCTACCCAACCTTTTCCCACCAGTGAATGTGCTAATCAATGTTAAGAGTTGTTTTATGATTTTCCCACGGTGTGTGATGATTTGCTAAGAGATGCTATGATGTATGTGAAGTCCCTGCCTGCCCCAAAGAGTGTATAAAACTGCTGCAAACCCTGGGCTCAGGGCTTCTCAGAGTCACCAGTTGCTGTGTGCACGCGGAGGATGAGCTAGCTTGCAATAAACGTCTTTTTGCTACTTATATTGATTTTGGTCTCTGGTGGTCTTTTGGGGGTCCTGAATTCGAGCATAACAGCATGAGATGAAAACCAACCAATCCTCATTCTTATTCCTCAAACCCGAGCCAATTTCTTTCTTTCATATTATAAATGTAGTAGAATTTAAATTTTGTCAAGCAATATTTAGGTATTTGAAAATAAACATCTAATTTCTTGGGATGCTGGCTTTTCTAATGACTGATCCTCATTTTACTGAACATGCCTTGAAAATGAAATAATTGCATCAGGTTTGGGTTTGGGTAGGGAACTTTGATTCTCTTACCTGCAAATGCCAAGGCAAGGAGGGAGGTCCAGAGGAAGTCACTCTGGCTGGCCCTGGGTGCCCAAGTAGCTGGGTCAGAGCGCCCCCTCTGGCCCGCAGCTGCTGATGCAGATTTAATAGTACAAATATCTAGTTTTTCATGGAGACAAATTTGCCAACTAATATTAAAAATCTTAAACATTGTCAATGATATCATGTCAAGATTTATTGATAAGAACATTGATTTCAGCATTATTGTAATAGAAAAACTGAAAATACTGCAAAAACTACTTGGTTTTTTGCCAAATGATTGTACATTGGGATGCTTTACCAGTGATGACATTAGGATGTATTTTATAATAATCATCCTAACAAATGTAGCATTATGACTTTTTCTCTCTTATATGCTTTATTTTATTTTATTTTTAATTGACACATAATAACTATACATGTTTACAGGACACAGTGCGATATTTCAATACATGTATGATCAAATTGGGTCAATTTCCATCACTTTCAACATTTATCATTTCTCTATGGTAAGAAAATTCAAAATCCTCTCTTCTAGCTACTTTGAAATATATAAAACGTGTCATTATCCATGCTCTCCTTGTGCAAAAAGCAGACTTCCAAGCTTGTTTCTCCTTCTAGTGTTTCAGCCACCCTGTACCCTCTCTACCCTGCCCTTGGCCTTCCCAGCCCCTGCAGACCACTACTGCAGTCTCACCCGTGAGATCAAGTTCAGATTCCACACGGGTGAGACCGTGCAGTACCAGTCCTCGGGTGCCTGGCTTGTTCACTTAACACAATGCCACCCATTTGTGTTTCCCCAATGACTGGTGACAGGAGTTTCTGGCACACACCTGCTGGACAGTCTTGCCACTTCTTGGAGAAATGTCTACTCAAGTCCTTCGCCAATTTTTAAACTTGGGGTTTATTTGCTTGTTTATGTGGTTAGCTACTGATTTGAATGATCCTTTACATATTTTGGAATTGACCTCTTATCAGATATATGGTTTGCAAAGTTGGCTCCCATCCCACAGGTGGGTTGTTATACATAGTGCTCATGATTAATAATAAGGCATTGTTCACTTAACAGTCTGTTAAGAGGGCAGATCTCATGTTACATATTCTGTGGAGGTGCTCAATAATAAAAGCAGAAGAGCACAGACACACAAGGAAATTATAGAGGTGATGGCTACGTGTATTATCTTGATTGGGTTAACAGAAATGGATGTTTAATACAGCTCAATAAATTGTACATGTTAATTATATTCTTCTTTTGTATATCAAGGATGCCTCAATAAATCCAGGATAAAAGTGGTCTTTGAAAACATCTATGATGGTATGAAAAGAATGTGCAAAGATGAGCTCCACTTTGGAAATATTTGAACAACTGGGTCTGTGCAGGTGCCCACAGAGGTGCTCATCAGAGCACTCACAGCAGGCTGCAGAGGGGCAATCAGAGTACTCAGGTGATCAGAGAGGGCTGCAGAGGTGCTCATCAGGGTACTCAGGTGATCACAGCAGGCTGCAGAGGTGCAATCAGAGTACTCAGGTGATCAGACAGGGTTACAGAGGTGCAATCAGAGTACTCAAGCGCTCACAGCAGGCTGCAGAGGGGCAATCAGAGTACTCAGGTGCTCATAGCAGGCTGCAGAGGTGCTCCTCAGGATATTCAGGTGATCACAGCAGGCTGCAGAGGTGCAGTCAGAGTACTCAGGTGATCACAGCAGGTGGCAGAGGTGCTCACCAGGGAACTCAGGTGCTCAGAGAGGGCTGTAGAGGGGCAATCAAAGTACTCAGGCACTCACAGCAGGCTGTGGAGGTGCTCATCAGAGTATTCAGAAGCTCAGAGAGGGCTGTGGAGGTGCTCATCAGAGTACTCAGTGGCTCACAGAGGGCTGTGGAGGGCTCATCAGAGTATTCAGGGGCTCAGATAGGGCTGAGGAGCTGCTTATCAGAGTTCTCAGGTGCTGAAAGAGGGCTGCAGAGGTACAATTAGAGTACTCAGGAGCTCACAGCAGGCTGCAGTGGTGCAATCAGAGTATTCAGGTGCTCAGAGAGGGCTGTGGAGTACTTGGGTGCTCAGAGGGCTATGGAGGTGCTCATCAGAGTACTCGGATGCTCAGAGGGCTCATCAGAGTACTCAGGCGCTCATAGCAGGCTGCAGAGGTGCTCCTCAGGATATCCAGGTGAACACAGCAGGCTGCAGAGGTGCATTCAGAGTACTCAGGTGCTCAGAGAGGGCTGTGGAGTACTTGGATGCTCAGAGGGCTATGGAGGTGTTCATCAGAGTACTCCGGTGCTCAGAGGGCTGTGGAGGTGCTCATTAGAGTACTCAGGCGCTCTCAGAGGGCTGTGGATGTACTTGGAGATAGGGTGGTTGCTGGAAGGTCTAACAGGCAGGTGAGGAACGTGTGAGGAGATGGACATGTCAATCACTCTGTTTAAATCACTACAGTGATTACAAAGGTGAATTTTCATACTCAAACTCATAAAATATACAAATATTATGTCTCAACAACACATATTGAATTATCATACTCTACCCATAAAATGATACGAATATTATGTCTTGACAACAAAAAATGGCCTAGGAAGTAGTGGTCTGTGGGGTTATTTTGGGTTAGTAGGATTCTGGAGGTTTTCTTTTATAGTTTCTAGATTTTCCCACACCAAGCATATAGTAATTTAGTAAGCAAGAAGCATATCTCACTGGACATCTGGTACTGAGACCCAGAGTGACATGGTAGTGCTGTCAGGGCAGATAGAGGTGATTCTGTCTTTCTGGGTAGGTGAGCCCTCAACTGCTAGTGGACAGGAGCCCAGGAAGAGACCAAGCAGACATACAGAGGATTGAGGCCTCATGGTTGGCAAAACGTCCTGCAGGATGGAGGTGGCCATGCCAGGGAGCAGGCGAGGCAGGTGGGAGGCTGGTTGTTCAGTTGGTGGTAGTGGAGCTGAGTACCGTCCTTCCTCAGCTGGGTTCCAGCTAGTGTGAGATGCTGCATGACCCCCAGGCCTTCCGTGCTGCAGCAGGCCTGTCCTGCGGCCTTGGTCCTGCTTAGCGGAGCCTTGGGGACTGAGGAGTCATGTGTGAGAAAGAGGGCTGCCTGAGGTCCCGCACTCTAGCAGGCAGCTGGAACACTGCCCAGCAGGGTTTCTGACCCAGCCGACCTGAGGCGTGGTCTCAGTGCTGCTGCTGTTGCTCAAGGACCACCCGGTAGCACAACTGGCCAGGTGCCTTGCAATTGCAGGACCTGCAGGCATCCCCCGGGTGCCTGTCACAAAGGAGGATGCTGACCCATCAGACAGAATCAGAATCTGCACCCTGACAGGGTCCTTGGATGACTGGCACATGTGAGAAAGTCGGCAGTGGAGCTTGGTGTGCTGGTTTTCAGGTATGACTCAGGTGAACCATGACCTGAGCCCAGGTGTTCAGCACCCCGGCTTCTGCCTCATCTTCTCACATTTGCGATCAACAACAACAAAAAGGAACAGTGTGAAACTGATAAACGAGATGCAGTCCTTCAGATCCTTGCATTCTGCCTCTGGCTAACAGTTGAAGCTCCTTAGCTCTAGTCTCCCCCTGGGGGAAAGAGTTGAAGTGGACCAGCTGCAGCTTCTGAATCCCGCAAATGGATTTCGCCATGGCTCAATCCTGCAGGAGTTGCTACCTGCGGAGCACCTCCCAGGCTGGAGGCTGCTAGAGGGGCTTCTCTCCCCTGAGAGCAAAGGCTCAGTCAGCTGTTGGCTTATCTCCTGCCCTTGATGGTGGGGCCTTGGCGTTATCATCAGGACCAGCTTGCGCTGTGGCTCCAGTGGGCGGCCCGGCAGGAAGCACAGGCCAGATGGAGGGAGGCCAGTCAGGCTCTGCATCCTTCCTCCTGCCACATCAGCCCTGGAGGTGACAGCTGGAAGGAGAGCTGCTGCTCCTCCACCTACTGCAGAAGGTCTCAGTGTGCCCCATATACACACTCCTTTCTCTTTCCATCTTGTCGTTGGAAGTGTCAGATTCGGAGAAAGGGGCTCCGACATGTGATTTGATTTTCATGGCCAGAGCCACAAAAATAAATTTTATTTTTTCCCTTTGCCTAAGAAGATATTTTCTTTTTATGTGCTGGGAAGGAAAGGCATTTGGGAGTCTTGAGCTCTCAGGCTTTTGAGGAACAGGCAGACACCTACCCTATCTGGTCTTGAGCCTGGAATTTCTTTGAAGCAAACAGCCGAGTCTTAGATTCACTGCTGTGGACCCTGGTTTGCCCATGCCTTGTAATTGTGTGTGTGCATGAACTCTCTTGCATGTGCACACGGTTCTTTTCCCCTCCCCTCAGGGCCATCTCTGCTTGCTTGCTCCTGCCTGTTCCCCCGGCAGCCAGCACTTGGCAGGAGCTCAAGCGAGTGGTCAGATGCCACGAGGACCTTGCGCGTTTTGCAGGGCGTTGCTCTGGTCAAGACTGCCCGGTGGAGTGAAGCTGGAGCTGAGAAGCAGAGTCCTGTGGGAGGATGGGAAATTGTCTCCTGAGAGAGCTCAGGTGAGTCCTGGCTGGGACACTGCCCTTCCTGGGGGAAGGAGAGGAAGGAGGAGGCAGGGCAGGTGGGCCAGGCTGTGCCACAGAGGTCTGCTCTGAGGGCAGTGTCCTTGAAGGGCAAATGGCTACTCCAGCTATGGAGCCATGGTGGGGTGCTAGGTACAGATAGTGCTAGGTGCAGACCATGAAGATAGCGAATGATGGGTCGGATCCGAATTTCAGAATATCAGGCAGGTTTTGCTGTTGTGGTAGTGCACACCTCGTGTGATATCCCGGACATTTTTTGTGGGTGGTACTGATATGAAACGCAATTCATGTTCATCTGAAATTGAAACTTAACAGTCTGAATCTGTATCTTTTCAGGCAGGTCTAGACCACTGGCCACTTGAGTCTCTCCATTCCTTCTTTTTTCCTTACCTGGGGTCTAGGATTGACCTCCAATCCACCAGCCTCTGGGGTTGGCAACAAAATGCATGGCCAGGGGCCTGAGAAGGGTGAGGTAGAGCACGCAGGCGCATACTTTCAAGGAGTGGTTCTTGAGGTGGTGGAACAGATGTGGACACCAGGCCCAGTCCTCTGCTGGGAGCCATCAGCCAAGTAGGTATGACAAATTCCTTGCCAGCTTACTCCCATGCTGTCTAGTGGAAGGACTTCTGAAAGGTGACCTTGCTCAAGGACCAGGGCAGGATCTGTGTTTAGGGTGTTCCCCCTTTAGAATAGGGCGGTTTAGCATAATAGGAGATTAGGGTGTTCCCCCTTTAGAATAGGGCTTATCCTGCTGCTGAGTTCCTCTTGAGTGCTTAGGGTCAGACAGTATATTTGGGAGACAGAAGCCCATGCGGAGTGGATTTGGGCAGAGTAGTGGATTTGGGAGAAGTGGATTTGGGCAGAGAACGTGGATTCCCCCAGAGCGTGTTTGTAGACGGCCTGTGTGAGTTCGGGAATAAAGAATTGCTGTTTGAATCTACAAGCTGTGTGGAGACTCGTGATTTGTGCCCAGCCAGAGACTGCGGCAGTCCTCCTTTCATGTTTCTGAAAGGATTGGTGTTGTGGCATCCTCTCTGTGGTCCCCTCTCCCCAAGCCCTTGGGGATCCCCCTCTGCATGGTTCCTGTGCTCCAGGCTGCCTCCCTCCCCTAGCTATAGCTCTCGGGCGGCCACACCCTGGCTCTGCTCTCAGGTTCTGTACACGCTGCTCCTTCTCCTTTGGCTCCTGTTTCCATCACTAGCTTTGCTGCAGCCCCTCCCTTGGTGCCTCTTCCCTGGCGGACAGTCGTCCACAGGCACCTGTCAAAAGCCCTGCCACCTCCCTGGGGCTCAGCACGTGGCAGGGACTTGAAGAAAGTGCGCCTAGCTGGTTAAGTAAACATGCCTTTTTGCCCTTTCTGTCATAACATGTTGCCTGCATCTTGTGCTGTTGTCACCCTGGTCACTGGCTGAGGTTCTGATTTCAAGTGCCTGCCCTGGCTGGCAGGTCTCCTGCTCCAAAGTTAATGCCAGCCAATTTACTTGTCCAAACATCCATTCTGCAATGCTCTGATCTAATGCTTCGTCTTCCTGGCTGTTGCCAGAAATTGTTCTTTCAGTTTTCTCGGAGACAGTTTGTGTCCAGCTACAACACTGAACACAGGCTGTCCGCTGTCGTGATTCTACATGTGTGAGTCCTTTAGATTATGGATGATTTGACCACAAGGACAATGCCTTTTTTGCATTCTGTGAAGTCGCTGAAACATTTGTTGACACCCCAGCACTAAGGCACAGGTAATTCTCAAGGAGGTCCAGGGGAGTGAGGACCTGCTTTGGAATGCTGAGACTTAAGGGGGCTCTCCCTTTCTCAATTCCCCCCTTTGTGTGTTGTTTTTAAAATGCACTCATGTTGGCAGCCTCTTTGGGAACTTTCACGGACATCACTTACTCTATAAACATCACAGCAGCGAGAGGATGCAGATCCAACTCAGCCATGTTCAGGTGAACTGTGGGACCCAGAGTGGCCGTGCCTGGGCCAGCAAAGGTTCCTAGCTCTGCCTTTGGTTGATCTTCTCCTTGGTCTCCCACATTTTCCTTCCAGAGAGCTTTAGATTTCAGCTGTTTGGGAATCTGAATCATCTCAGGCTTTCCCCTGCAGTGGTGGTGGGAAGCTGCAGGATTAGCTCCTGAGGGTGGGTCCCTCCACCTCCCAGCTTGACTCCAGCTTTCCTGTGCCCTGCCTTGCTGCCTTGCCCTGCTGTGCCGGCTTCTCTGTAGCTGGACCTCCCCAAGGCAGGCTCCTGCCACCACTCAGGTGTGTTCTGTGGGGACAAAGGGCCTAGAAGAGCACCAGGATTGGGCTTCAGAGCAGCCAGGTCCTAGCCTGGTGGGTAACCAGGATTCAAAAAGGGGGCGGGGACATCCTGTCCTGGTCTGGCTGTGAAGATTTCAGATTTCAGGCACAGGGCACAGGTGTGAAGGGGCACAGGTGTGAAGGGGCATAGGTGTGAAGGGGCACAGGTGTGAAGGGGCTTGGGATTGTGCAGAGGCACAGATGTGAAGGGGCACAGGTGTGAAGGGGCATGGGTGTAAAGGAGCACAGGTTTGAAGGGGAATAGCATGGTGACTGCAGAGGCACAGGTGTGAAGGGGCACAGGTGTGAAGGGGCACAGGTATGAAGGGACATAGGTGTGAAGGGAAACAGGTGTGAAGGGGAATAGGTGTGAAGGGGTATAGGTGTGAAGGGGCATAGGTGTGAGGGGGAACAGCGTGGTGATTGTACAGAGGCACAGGTGTGAAGGGGAACAGGTGTGAAAAGGCATGGGTGTGAAGGGGAACAGCATAGTGACTGTGCAGAGGCACAGGTGTGAAGGGGCACAGGTGTGAAGGGGAACAGGTATGAAGGGGAACGGGTGTGAAGGGGAACAGGTGTGAAGGGGCATAGGTGTGAAGGGGAACAGGTGTGAAGGGGAACAGCATGGTGATTGTACAGAGGCACAGGTGTGAAAGGGAACAGGTGTGAAGGGGCACGGGTGTAAAGGGGAACAGCTGGTGGCTATGCAGGCGCAAAGACGGCTTTGTCTCCCTAAGCTCCCTCCTTCAGCTCCTTTAGTCTTAAGGAGCTTGTCCTTGAACAGCCCCAGGACTGTTTGGCTCAGGTGGAGCCTCATGCAAATGTGCTAGAGGCACCAGGGAGGCCAAGATCCTGGCCTCACAGAGTGCTCCAGCAGGAGAAGCGACATCTGTGCTAGTTCTGCAGTTCTGACTGTGGGGGCACTTTCAGTAGAATACAGAGCAGCAGGGCTTGGAAGGTGGCTGGGGGACAGGGACCTCATGGCCCTAGGTAATGAGAATGACCAGTCTTGCAGTCCATTTCCTGCTGCGGCGTACAAGGAGAAGGACTTATTCCTCTTGGTTCTGGGAAGTCTGAGTGTGGTGCAGAGTCGGTGCTGCAGAGTGGTCAGGAGGAGCCGGAGATCTCACCCTCACAGGCAGCCCGCCACAAGGGCCATGTCCCCATGACCAGACCCCCTCTGCAGGTCTCACCACCCAGGGCCATTACTGACAAGTGTTGACCTGGGTTTTGACAGGGACTCTCAAACCACCAGAGCAGGAAGGGCAGAGATACTGTGGGCTTAGCCTCCAGACACAGAGCCCAGCGGGGAGCCCCTGGACCAGGGCTAAGCTGGTGCCTGGTGGGACAGGGAGGGTGGAGGCTGCCAAGGTTTCCCTGTGACTACTGCCCATCCTACAGCTGCTTGTTCTGAATTCTTTCCCCTCTATCTTTGTACTTCTCTCACTGCCTAAAAACACTTGATCCTTCAGGTCATTTTGTCCACATTGTAGTGTCCTGGTCATCCAGCCAGGCAGAAGAGTGTCCACTGTGTGGCCCACGCCATCTCTCCTGGCCATGGTAAAGGGCACAGCTATCTCTTGGATTTCCACCAGGCCTTTCAGTAACTTCCCCTTTCTTAAAAAGACCAAAGGGCCGTGATAGAGCAGAATCATCACTATCCAGGGTGATACTGAGCTTGTATAGGTGGAGGGACAACAAGACCCAGCTCAAAGTTTAACTCAGCATGTGCCCAGGGTGTTGCCCGTGTGGCCCAGCAGGCTCGCCCTTGGGAGAATGGGAACAGGGCAGATGGCTGTGAAGCCCAGTGCACAGATCCTGAAGAAAGCACCGTGCATGCTCACGCTGCTGTAGGTCAGACAATGGAGATCCTGTAGCTGAGAAGTGGAACTGGGAGGAGTGAAGCTTGTCCAGGTCAGCTCTTCTGAGAGGAGCTGAAGCAGCATATGATTTAGATGCCATCTGTCATGACCACGGTGGCTGCTCTTGTCAGGTCAGGCAGATGCAGAAACAGGAGAACGGGAGGGAGGTGCTTCTGAGGGAGGATGGCAGGAAGGAGTGTTGAGCATCTGCCTTTGGGGGTGCTGTCATGGGAGGCAGGCTTAGCAATGCAGAGACTGTCCAAACACAGGGACAACCTAGGGACCGGGCAAGCGTTTGGAGGGTAGAGCTCTGCAGGGAGTGAAAACTGGTTGTCCATCGTTGGAGGATATTTGGGAGGGTGGACCCCCATGGGGGAGAAGTTAAAAATGAGGCTCACCAACTGGGGATGAAGGGCCTTCAGAGGCCCTTGGGAAGTGGTGAGATGGTGGACATGTGTGAGCTGGAAAGAGATGCAATGTGGCCCACAGGTTAGGGAGAGTGTCCATCCACATGACGAGGTGCAGCGACAGGGAGAGGCCAAGGGAAGACAACCAGACGTTAGATGGTGAAGAGCTGAAACTCACCAGGATCAATGGAAATAAAAAGAATGCAGGGAAAGTAAATGCAGTCCCCAGGGGCTGTCCTGGTGTTTGCCGGTCATTCAGATCCCAACCATGGAGGGGAGGGTGTGCTTATGCCCCTCAGCTAAAATCAAGGCTGCCCCAGCCTCTCCCAGGCGCCTGTCCATCAGCAAAGCCATGGGGTGGGGGTGGGGGGTCCTATATGTCTGAAACTGGAGGAGTTGAGGCAGGAGGAGCAGCAGGGCATTCTGGGTGGGCTTCCTGGGATCCCAGCTCCTCCTGCAGCTGCCAAAGAGTCTCACCACAGCTGCTGGATGGAGGAAGCAGGTCACAGGAAACACCCACCCTATCTGTGGAATCTCCTTTTTTTTTTTTTTAGCAGTAGCATACTTCTCTTTATTGGGACCCAATAACACCCCACCCACTCATCCAACCATAGAGCTCAAGACTGCCCACCCCTCTCCAGCCCTTGCTCTGCCACTCCAGTCCAGTGGCATGGACAGCAAATAGAGGCCACATTGCAAGTGCCAGCGGGTGCCCAGCATTGAGTAGGTGGACCAAATCCTCAGTGGCCCCGTAGAGGAGGCATTGCTGCCTCCCTGTCTCACCCGACTTTGCCATTGCTGTAAGAGAATCTCTGAGACTGTGTGACTTATAAAGAGTATAGATCTATCTCTTACAGCTGTGGAGGCTGGGCAGTCCAAGGTCAGGGCCTACCTCTGGCTATGTCCACTCATGGAGGAAGGTCGAGTGAGCAGGTGGGAGAGAGAAAAAAGGCCACTCTTCCTGCTTCAAGAGCCCACTCCCTGGTGACCAGTCCTTGCCCCAGCAGTGCACTGATGTGTTCACAGGGAAGAGGCCTCAGGACCCAGTCACCTCTGGAAGGTGCCCCAGCACTGTTGCACTGGGGACTGAGTTCCCACAGGTGAAGTTTGGGGACACCTTCAGAACATTGAATTCCAATACTGTTTAACAGACTTTATTTTTAAGAGAAATTTGAGATTCACAGAAAAATTGAGTGGAAGGTGCAGAGACGTCGCGTGAAATTGCTCTCCTGCCCCACGCACAGCCTCCCCGTCGTCAGCACCCGTCAGAGTGGCACACGTAACAGTGTTGACCAGGGCACCTCATTGTCACTCAAAGTCCACAGTTTTCACTCGGGCCCACGGTCGGTGACGTATGTTCTGTGGGTCTAGGCGAATGTGTACCATGCACACAGCACCCTGCAGGGCACATCTCTGTGCTCTCCCTCTTCACTCCTCCTCCCTTCCCACCAGAAAACCACTGATCTTTCATTGGCTCCATAGTTTTATCTCTTCCAGAACGTTCTGCAGTTGGAATCACACAGTAGATGGCTGGAGGGTGGCTTCCTTCCCCTGGTGATATGCGTCAGCAGAGGGTTTAGTTTCACAGTTCTAAGAGATGGTTTCCAGCCCTTGACACGAGCCCGAAGCCCATGGGACCTCTCTGATAATCTAGATGGGGAAGGAATTCATGTGGGACTATAGGGCTCCTGTCCTGGGAGGGTGGGCTGTGCCTCCCCCACGCCTTCTGGAAGCCGGCCTCTGGTTCCCAAAGGGGAATAATGGGTACAGTGCAGCCTTAAGCTTGTTGCTCGTCTGTGGGACAAACGTTAAGCAGAAGGCGGAGGGTCTTCTTTGGCAGACCTCTAACTGGTGCACATGTCAGATCTAGAATGCAGGATTCTCTGCCTCTCGACCCATCTGTGCAGCGAGTGAAATGTGTATGCACACCTTGCTTAATCAACTAGAAAGAGCAGAGAAGTTTCTTAATCCAGACAAAAATCTGAATTGTAGATTGCTAGGTTATTGTTCTTAATCATCTTGGATATCTTATGATGTCTATGTGAACCAGCTTTTCTTTTTTCCATTTTTTTATTAGAGTTTTATAGTTATACATAGTAATCTGGTTCATCCAGCTGACACATGCATGGAATTCGATTTCAGTTCACGATTCCCCGCTTTCTCTCTTCCTCCTCCCCTCCCCCATTCTCCTTCCTCCAGTAGAGTTCCTTTCATTCATATATTAATTTACGATTGGCTGTTTATCTATGCATAAAGCTGACGTTCCCTGTCCTATATGCACATATGCACACGACATCATTCTGCACTGCCTCCCCTTACCTATCTCTTCACTCTGCCTTTCCACCATCCAGCTCTTCAAACAGGACAGTCCAGCATGGGAGGGAAGCGTGAAGAAGAGAGGTCAGATATGATTAATGCACACTGCATGATAGGTGGGAATATCACGTGAACCTGTTAATCTGCACCACCAGTGCCTGTTAGTGGAACAAAAATGAGAGCTGAAAGAAAGTTCCAATCATAGAAAATCCATCCTGTCCTGGGCGGCTCAGACTCAGCCCAAATTCCTCAGACAACATGGATTAGAACTCGACTTTTTGAGGGCATGGCTCAGTAGTGGAGTGTGTGCCCAGCATGAGCAAGGTCCTGGGTTCAATCCCCAGCATGGGAAGTAAGGGTTGGATCTCCATAGTTGCTCACAGGGAGGCCCCCCACGCCCTCTCAGGGCTAAAGGAGCCAGAGTCAGTTTCAGGTGGTTCCCAGGGAGTAGGGCTCTTCTCTGCACCATCTTCTTAATGAAGGAAGGATGGTACAGGTGCTTTGCTATGCATGCCATGCTCCACGGGGTTTCTTGCATCATTTGTGATTGGCGCATGCTCTGTGAGTACTGTAGACACCCCTGTGTATCGGCCACTGCCAGCATCTGTGCCTACCAAGCATGGCTTCACTTCACTTCATGTTGTTGATCAGAAACCTTGAATACTGAGTAGGGAATCCATCAATTTTTATCTCATAGTTTCTATTTTTTTTTTTTTGTCTGTTAAAATACATTTCCTTGAGTGGATTTCTGAACTGAGGCAAGGTTTGCACATAGTGAAATGGCGCATTCATCGTAACACTTGCTGACTTTTACGAGTGCTCACACCCACAGTTACAATGTCTGTGATTTCTGTCAACCCAGGGAGTTCCTGGTGTTCCCCCGGTCAGTCACCTCCAAATGCTGCTGTGGTTTCTGTTGCTGGGTGTGGCTCCTTGTGAGTGGATGCACTCCCCACTCGATGTTACCTCTTCTGTGCCTGCTTTCTTTCTCCCATATCGTCAGAGAGACTTGGCCACACCACAGGCACCAACAGCTTACTCTTTTTTTTTTTTAAATTGAATGTACCAGAGTCTGTTCATGTGCAAGTGTATATGAGCATGTGTGTGCATCCTCCACCTACAGCATTTGGGTTGCTTCAGTTTGGACTGTCATGAAGGGCTTCCATAAACACTCAGTCCCAGTGCTCCTGGGGGTGTAGGCTTCTGCTTCTTTTGGGAACATCTAGGTTATTCTTTTGGGATTTATGATAAAGTCCTGCCTTTCATGTTTGTTTTCTGGTGCGGGGAGGGAACCCAGGGTCTTGCACACAATAGGCCCTGAGCACTCTACCACTGAGCTGCATCCCCAGCTCTGCTCCCTACTGGGTCACAGAGTCATTATTCTGAGTTTATGCTTTGCCTTCCCCATTAGATCTTGAATCTCCATATCTACTATATGGCATAAAGTGGGGTTTTAGCTTTCTTTTCTCCAAAATGTAAGACAGATTTTGCAAGTTTGTCTTTAGAAAATCCATTCTTTTCCAATTGAATGTAATTTTTTTTTTTTTTTTTTTTTTTGTAGACCATGCGCCGAGTGCCTGTACTTGGATCTGTTTCCTTAGGCAGCGTTCTCCATGTCTGTGCAATTTCTTTTTGCTGCAGTCTTTCATGAGCAACACACTGTCTTCTTAGTGTAACTGTTGCATGCTCAGTGCCTGCTCCAGTGTCACTGTTAGTCATAGTCACTGTGGGAAATAGGAACCATTTGGAGGGTTCTCCAGTGGGGAGAGCTCTACACAGAACCGTGGGGTGGCTGGGATGAGGGTTTGAGAACTGACTCAGGAAGCTCGGAAACCAGGAGGCTTTGTGAGTAGTTTCACATTCAAGCTTCCCCAGTGCCCTCTGCCAGGCTGCAGAGTGGACACTAGAACTTGACACAAAGACGGTTCTGTTTGTCAGAGGAGAAGTCAAAGCCTTCTGGTCCTTTGGACAGCACCTGTTTTGCCACCAGAGAGCTGGCAGCAGCTGTGAGAGTCCCTCGCAGCTTGGCGGTCCTTATGCCAGGAGGGCAGGGTGGTATTGATGCTGCCCAACGGTGTCCAGTTCACGTGTGCCTTCTCGCTGCTCCTCAGCACTGTCAGTGAAAACTGGACCCGTGAGCCCTATCAAAAGTGCCAGTTTGAACTGTGATGGGGCAACACTAAACATTCAGCTGAATTTGGTGGCTACGTGCGACACCTATGCAAGCAGTCTCCTCCAGCCAAGTACTTGTGCAGACCCTCTTGTGTGCTCTCTAAGTTTCAGGTTTTGTTCTTTTCTTGAGTCGTTTTTAGGTTGAGTTCTAGATGCCATAGGTGATGGCAATGAGTCTGAGGTCACCGTTTCTGGCCGCCTTTGTTGGGGTGCTGATGGATTCTGTGAGATGACTGCCCACCAGCCTCACTGAGTACCTCATCTCCACTGCTGATGGTCAGTGCCTGGGCTCCTGCCTGGTGATGCACCCTCTGTGCAGATAAGGACCTCCCCCGGCTCTACTGCCCACAGCACTTGGGCCTTTTCTTTCTTTCTTTCTTTCTTTTTTTTTTTTTTTTTTTTTTTTTTTTTTTTTTTTTTTTAGAGAGAGAGAGAGAGAGAGAGAGAGAGAGAATTTTTAATATTTATTTTTTAGTTCTCGGCGGACACAACATCTTTGTTTGTATGTGGTGCTGAGGATCGAACTCGGGCCGCATGCACACCAGGCGAGCACGCTACCGCTTGAACCACATCCCCAGCCCTGGGCCCTTTCTTTTTTAATGTCATTTCGCTTCAGTATTCGTAAGCATGCTTGTCCTGTCCCGACCTTAATAACTCTCCCGAAGGTGTTTCCACAGTGTTTGCTATGTACTTGTGGCCCATGGCCTTTATCAAAACAAGAGCATTTCATGTTAGAACAAGCATGATGAGAACATTTGTGGCTAATGGGGGCTAAACCTTATCAAATGGATTTTTTTTAAACTATGAGATAACTTCACAATTTTTCTGTTAGTTTTTTTTTTATGTTAATCGATTTTTTGTTGGTGATGGTGACCTATCCTTGAATTTCTGGTGCAGAGCCCACTTGGTTGTGATGTATATTATTTTTGCATCTTTAGATTTGGTGGACTCTTGCTTTAGCAAGGATTACTGCATCCATTTTCATGAGCAAATTGAGCCGTGATTATTTTTCTTCTCCTTGCCTCCTTTTGGAATGAAATCATACTTATCCCATGAAAGGGTCTGACAGCAGTTGACCTTTTCTACTGTCTGAAATGCAACAGAGGCTGCATTTGTCTCGTGGGCTGGATCCTTGAGAGCCCCTGAGTGCACTTATGCGCCACCTCCTGCAGTTGGTTTTCCTGGTGTTTGTTCCAAGCCGTGTTTATTATGATAATCTTTCATGGTTGTCCTCAGGCTGCAGCATTTGCTCTGAATTTTCTGCTTATTTAATTCCTTAGGTCCTTTCCCTTTCCCGTGGCTGGTCTTGCCAGGGATGTAGCACCTTCTTGTCGGCCTTCCTGTCTAATAGCTGGCTCTCCACCATGTTTATTTCTACCCACAACTTGCTCCCTATCCCTTTCCAGCTTGTTGAGATGAACTCTCACTTCCTCCTCGTTGGCCCCCAGGTCTTCCTTCCCAGTCATTTAGAAACCCACCCTCACATTTTGCCTTGGCTTTGGTTCCCGGCACTGTGAGCTCCAGGAAGTCCCTCGAGGTCCTTACCGTAGGGGTGTGCAGCACGTTGCTCATACCCAGACACGCACCTTGAGTTACAGTTTTACTCTTGGTCTTTACTTTCACTTCAAAATAGTTGGAGAAGTGGGTGCCAGTGGCTGATGTGGGAGCTGCCCACTGAGACTTCCTTTATGGGTCTATGAAGTCATAAGTTAGCACGGAAAACTTGAAAAATCAAGAAAAGCATAAAAAAAGCAGAGGGTCTGAAAAAGTCCCCATAATCCCAAAACTTTGGCCAAGATACATTTTAAAGTTTAATATCTATTTTTTAAGTGATAAAGTATTAGCTGATTAATTAATCCAGTCAAACAATTTTTACATTATCTGAGTTCCTCTTAATAAAAATGTACGCTGTGTGTAATGAGAATTCATATTCATTAGCATATTGATCTGACATTCCAGTTAGGTCGCTCCAGTGCCAAGAACTGTCAGATCCTGCTTTTTGATTTTAAACTACAAATATTCTTTGGTAGGTAAATCACTGGACCCTAGTAACCACGGGAGAACTAGGTCACTGAGGGTAGGCACCTCCTGCCTCATGGTCTGCCCAGTGGGACAACCATCAGTGCATGGTTGTGAATACCATGCCAGCACCATATCAGAGCACTCCTATTGGAAGGCGAGACCCCGACTTGCTCTGCATGGTGCAAATCCTGCTGTCTGCTCAGGTGCCCTGCACGTCGATTTCCAACACACTTCTGGAAGGTGCTCCAGTAACAGTCAGGGGTGGTGGGCGTTTCCTCAAGCTGCTCGGCACTGGGTCTCCGTGGTTGATTTCTGAAATGTGCTCTGTATCAGTGGATGTTGGCCAGTGTTGAAGGACAGAGACCTTTGGCAAAAATAAAAGGTTGTGATGGTTGGGAAAGCTGGAGAAGGCAGGGAGGGCTTTGGAGGACAGGGCTGGTCAATGTGGAGGAAAGGTCAACGTGGCTGGAAAGCAGGAACCTGCACAGAGGTGGAGGTGAGACCAGGGCTGGGGCGTGACCCCGAGGGCCCTGGCCTTCTTATAGGGTGGGTTCTGAGGGAGAGATGCACAGTGCTCACAGTCATGGTCAAATCTGGGTGCAATGATTAATAGAGTAGACTGTAAATCAGGGAGACTTAGGGGGAAAAAGCATTCAAAAAAATGCTGCTTGGATGGTGGTGGAGTAGAAAGTTTGAGTAGCCAAGTCACAGGCTTTGGCCCATCACTAACCTTTGCATTAACCATGCAAGTCACAGGATTTGCCTCACCTCAGCTGCACTCCTCAGATGACTTAGAAGGTTGCTCCCACTCAGGGGCAAGACCCATGGGCCTTGCCCTGCAGAGCTGAGGACCAGCTGCTGGCTGTGTCTGAGCTATGGGAGAAGCCGCACCTTCCCTATGCTAGGGTCTCCATACCTCTCCAGGTGATTCACCTGAGCCCTGTGGAGACTTGGGAAATTTGCTGGCCTGGTCATGATAAACCCCAACCCCGGAGCCTATCTAAAATGTCGGACTATGGACATTGCCCCATTTGAGCTGCAGTTTTGGTTCATTTCTGAACCATGTTCTGCTTTTGTGACTCCCTGTTAATGCAGAGAGAAAGAGGTGATTGGCCAAAGGAGAAGATTTCCATGGTTAAGAAAGTTGGAGAAGGGAGTAAAGCATCTGGAGAGGGTAATGGTCTTCTTTCTCCTCCTATGTGTCTCCATCCAGCTGCCTGGGAAAGAATCCAAAGAAGAACAGGAAGGAAAACCGAGGAGTGAAAAGGAAACGGTGAGCAGAATTGTCAGGCGTTTTTCCCGGGTTCACTCCCAGAGTTTCTGTCCACGGGACCCCTCAGAGCCACAGATCTGCCACGCCTGGAGATCACCTCTGCCCTGGGAGCAGGTTAGGTGGCGCCTGTCAGCCAGAGAGGCGGAGCTAGTGCACTCTTGCTTCTTACTGACTATTCAAGGAAAGAGAGGAGTCCCGGCCACGTGATGCATGCCTGTAGTCCCAGGGACCAGGAAGTTGAGGCAGGAGGGTCACAAGTTCCAGGCCAGCCTGGGAAACTTAGTGAGGTCCTGTCTCACAAAAAAGTATAAAAAGGGATGTGGTTCAGAGGTAGAGTGTGCCTGGGTTCAGTCCCCAGGAATGAACACACACACACACACACACACACACACACACACACACATGCAGGGTTGTTAGCTGGAGTAAAGGGTACTTATTCCCCGTTGACTGTTTGCATCGGGCTTCTTTCAGCCTATTTCTCATGGAGTAGCCAGGAGAACCTTTGGAAAATATGTCTAGTAACACCCTTTCCTTGCTTAAGACCATTGGCTTCCATTGCATCCCCAGTGAAGCCCACACTCCTCACCAGGACCCCCAGCTTCTGGCACTTCTGCACCCACAGCTTCTGGCACTTCTGCACCCACAGCTTCTGGCACTTCCACAGCCCACTTCCCTCTCCTGGCCCAGATCGCAGCTGGAACGCTGGACTTACTTTGCTTCTTGTGCTTCATCTCCTTTTGCAGACCACTTGCTTTTACAGGCACCAGCCCTATGTGTCCACTGCCTGGATGTACCAGTTGTCCCATCCTCAGTGGAAAAAGGAAGACAAGAGTGCACAAACAGCTCTCTGGCCCGCAATATCTGGCTCTGGCTCCCGGGCTCAGAACCACCTGATGGACTTGATGACCATAGGCTTCTGTATCTCTGCCGTCAGCTTCCTTCCTCATCATGTCATCCTGGGTCTTGGTCTGTCTCTCTGGGGCAGATACTTCCTCCTCCTCATGAGGGCGGGGCAAGCTGCTTGCTGGAGGGCAGCTGAGGTTGGCAGCTTGGGCCCTCTCACCGCCTCTCACTGTGACTTTCTCTGCACAGGGTTCCGTTGGTATGTGAATCCGCAGAAACAGCAGGGTGGCAGAGCCTGTCCTGTGACACATGCAAGCCTCTGGTCTCAGGCAGCATTAATGCGGTCTGTGCAGAGTTTGAACCAGGGCTTCTCCTTCAGCCATTTAATTTAGGCATCAATAAGGAATTTAAAGAAGACTTTTGTTTCATAATCAATAGAGCCAGACCTGACTCGGAGACATGGTCATGCACAAAGGCCAGCTCCAAAACACACCTGCAGTCAGTCAGTCAGTACCTGAGGCCACCTTCTCCCAGCCCTGCAGTGAGTCAGGGCTGGAGTAAAGTGTGCAGTAGATTTTATCTTCTCCTCTTTTCTTGCTAAATAAGTGAAGCCTTCACCTCAGCTGATGCAGCAGTCTTGATTACAATCAGAGGATACCTAAATAAGACATGGCAGGCCTCTTTAACCTTCCTCACACTGTTGAGGTCAGGAGCCGGAGTCCAGGAATTCTGCCGGCTCTGTGCTGAGGTAGACCGGAGCCCTGTTACTCTCTCTATCCATCACATCTGCGGCCTGTCATCCATCTGCTGGGCCAGAGACAGTATTCTTCCTGGTTAAATTTGCAAGTTCGTGCTCCTGAGAGGAGTGTACGCTATCTATGTCTTTCTGTGTAAATTTTGGCTATTATTTTTTTACCAGAATATCATTAAATTAATTCATAACTTCAGTCATACTTCTAATAAGGACTGTATGAGATCTTTCAATGACTTTGACTTTAATTTTCAATTGTGGAGCTATAATTCAATAATTATTCACCTTTTATGTATATAGTTTAATAAGTTCAGAAAAACATACACAGTCCTGTCACCACCACAATCGAGATACAGTTACCTCCCTTTCCTCTCCCCTCCTGCTCGTCCTCGGTCACCACTTTTGTAATTTCTGTTTCGCTCTTTGCAGGAAGTCATACATCATTGTTTTATCTTTACTGGAGCCTTTTATTTTTTCCCTAAATTGTTGCTATTTTAATTATTTTGATCCCCCAATTTTCTGTTTCTTTTCAGTATTTCCTGTTGAGGAATGGAAAGATGAAAGAATATAAACTTAAATAATATTCTGTCTGTGCCACAAGGTCTCATTCATGTGTAAAAAGGTGGTCTCAAGAGGTGGAGCAGAGTGAGGCTAGTGAGGCTGGGCGGGGAGTGGCCGGAAGCAGGTGGCAGGACCTGGGATTGCAGTGAGGCAGGAGGGAGACCAACAGTGCCCAGAGAGAGGAACAGGGGCAGGAGGGACATGGCGTCCAGGTCTGAAGGCTGGACGCGTGGGCAGTGGCTGCCGGATCAGGGAGTTTCCCTTCTGAGTGAAAGAGACATGCGGGAACCGCTGTGGGTTGGCCGCACTACTCTGAGTACACTAGAAGCTGTCAGTCTGTGCTTGGAACAGGGAGTGGAGATGTCTCAGTGAGGCCACTTCTAGGGCACATCAGCCTCCTCTCGTCTCAGGAGTTTGTAGGCTGTGTTCTCAGCATTCAATGTTGGGCTACGTTGCCTTTCACTTCTTCTTGGATATGAGGAGCTCTGGATCCCAAACACCACTCTTACCCTCTCCAACACACCTTTCTTCTTTGTGCCTGGCCCGTGTGGCCTGTGCTTCTGCTGCTGCATGGGTTTTCTTAGTCCTCCTGGCCACTTGTGTCAGCTGGGAGACGAGTCACCTACACTCTCTAGGTCCTCGTGTAACGTGGTCCTGCACTACCACCGGAAGTCGGGGCCGTTAGAAGCAGAGTTCAGACCCAGGCCTGTCATTTCCTGGGTGTCTATCAGGAGTGCATGTGCGGCGGCGGGTCTGCTGGCCTCAGGGATTTTGAAAATATATTCTGCACCTTTTGTTTCAGATCATAGTTTTGAAGTGTACCTGCTACAGAAACTTAGCTCATTACGTATTTCAGACACTCCCTGCCGTCGTCCTCCCTACTCCTTGTTACTGACTTACACAAATGATGCACTGTCTTTTCATTTCAGTTAATTTCATGGTTTCTTTTGCTCTGCTTCACATGGAGTCCAGGCACCTTGGTGTGAAGGGTTCAGAGCAGCCGAAGGAGCCTGTGGCTTTCCATCTGACCTGTCTGGCTCCTTATTTGAGATGACCAAGGTGGTCTGCGGAGTCTTCCTCCAGAGGACTGTTGGTAGGGTGCAGGGAGTTGGAGGAGGAGGAAATGTCTGGCCACTGCCTTCAGCTAGTTCCTCTGGGTGTCTCTGCCCCAGTGTCCACAGATTAGTCTGAGTTGGTTCACTGGGGCTGTCACAGAAAGTGCCACAGACCAGGTGGCACAGGCCACAGACAAGTGGGGTGGCATGAACAACCTCCCCATGGTCCTGGAGGCCTGAAGACTGAGATCATGGTGTCACTAAGGCTAAATCACAGCTCACTGTCCTTGACTTTTGGGTGGCTGCCATCTGTGTCATCTTCCTATGTCCCAGGGTCTGCTTCTAATAGGGATACAGGCAAATTGGAAGAGAGACCCTTCACAGGACCTTGTTTGAGCAGAATTTTTACTCTGCAAAGGCCCACAGCGTTCTGAGGCCTGGGGACAAAGGGTTCAGCCCTCATATGAAACTTGAGGGGAACACAATCTAGTTCAAAGCACAAGCCAAGAAAATCCAAGCACATTCCTGGGAATTTGGAATTACTGCCACTGTCTGGAACTGACCCCTAGACAGGGATTGCCCAGCTGGATTTAAGTGAGAGTAGAAGCCAACGCTAGGTGCCGACCATGCTCACCTGCATTTGGGTGGGTTTGGGATTTGTGGCCAGACCCTCAGAACTTGGAGAGCAGCAAACTGAGCTCTACCATTCCCAGCTTCTTTGCCACCTTTCCCAGAGGTTTGCATGTTGCAGACTTCAAATGTGGCTGCACAGTCATGTTCATTTCCTTTTTCTTAAAAAAAACTCACAGGTTATACATTCTCAGAGGAATAACATGTTTGACAGTACACTTTTTCTTTTCTTTCTTGGTACCGGGGATTGAACTCAGGGGCACTTGACCACTAGCCCCATCCCCAGCCCTGTTTTGCATTTTATTTAGAGACAACTCACTGAGTTGCTTAGTGACTCACCATTGCTGAAGCTGGCTTTGAACTTGCGATCCTGCTGCCTCAGCCTCCCGAGCTGCTGGGATTGCAGGTGTGCGCCACTGCACCCGGCAATACACTTTCTTTTTTGGTGATTCTCGGATCATATTTTTATATTCACAGCTGTGTGAGTATCGTGCCATTCTCCAGCTCCAGGCTTGAGTGTGTGTATATGTGTGTGTGTGTGTGTCTGTCTGTCTGTCTGAGGGTGTGGAGGGGCGTGCGCTGGGATTGGCCTCCTTTGGCCGGCTGCTCTGGAGCGCTTCTTCTTTTGCTCCCCCATCTCTGCACCTCTCTTCTGTGAGCACTGGCTGCCTCTGAGGTGCAGATTAGCACAGCTGTGCCTCGGCTGCCTCCATACTTCACCTTAGATTCAGGGGGCTGGGTGGAAGGGAATAAAGGTGATGTGTTGGCAGCCCATCGTCCCCAGGCCTTCTCTCGGTGTCCCCGTGAGGACAACCTCCACTTCTCTCACTGCCGGCCCACACTTTCTAATGTGTGCCGCTGTAAGTCTGTGAGAATTTGTAGGCCCTCTCAGCACCTTTAGGATTTGCAGCCCCATCATGAAGAGCAGAGAGGTAAATGGCCAGTCTCCCTGGAGTTGTCCTCATTGCCCCTGCTTATGTGTGTTCTCCCTGTGTGTGGCAATGTGTGGTGTGGTGATGGTAAGTCCTGGTACTCCCAGCTAGGGCACTCTCCGGCTCCCACCCTTTCCTGGAATCCCCCACTTTTCCGAGGGCTGAGGAGACAGGCTCCTAACTACACTGCCCCCGTGAAAGGCGTTGGAGGATCAGAGGAGACCCGAGGGCTCCTCACTATCTCTTTCCTTGCAGGCAGGAAGTGGCCATGGTTGAAGGAGAGACTCAAGGTCAAAATAAGAATGGTAAGTCATTGCTTTCTAAGGTCTTTGATAGCAGGGAGGTAAACCTAAACATCCAGGGTATGGATGGTCCCTTGGTGTTGGAGGCAGCTGTTCAAAGTCTTGCCTTCTCAAAACCAGATCTCACTATTCTTCGAATCACAGTAATATTTGTACTTGATTTATTTTGAGCAACACTTCATAAACTTACTTGGGAGGTGATTAGCCAAAAGCCTATGGATTTTAATGTACATGTTATCGTTTTAAAATAGTGCCAGCTTGAATAATGTTTATATATTTGTTTTTAAATAGTGTGAACTGGTGATGAGAAGTATATTTTTCTTTTTTCTTTTCTCCACCTGCTACACCGTTGAGGGTAGTAATTATGTAATTATTCAAAACAAGCAATTAAGAATAAAGGCATTGAGTCCCTGAGGACAGCTATGTCGTAAAGAAAACTCTCGTTTTCTTCTATTCATTTTTCTCTGAGGTATAACTGGCAAATAAAAATTGTGGGTGATGGTTTGATGTACGTGCACATTGTGATGACGCCACGTCAAGCTAGTGGGGAGGAGCAGGAACACGCCAGCCAGATTTCCCACAGTGTTGGCCACAAGCACTGCTGGGGCCCAGAGCTCACTCACTTGCAGCTGGAGCCCACACTGGGGACAAGCTCTCCCCTCTTCACCTGCAGGACTCCTCCTGCGTCTTGCCTCTGGCCATGGGGAGCTTTGCTCTTCCCACTCCCTACGCCTGGGGCACTGGGCCACCAGATACCACTGCCACCCCAAGCAGGAGTCCCCATGGTCATCTCATGGAAAGTGTCACCTGACAGTGATTTCAAGTGCAAGTGCGAGTGTGGTCGTAAGGACCATGGTGCAAAAGCCTTTTGTGCCCATGTTTCATGTCACACCTCTGCAAGGTCCAGCTGCTGACCTCAGTCTGGATCCTGATTGCCCTGTCTCTTGCCCCTCTGCTGTGGCTCAACACCTCTCTCCTGAAGTTGCTTCTCTCTGAGGTCACACTACCTTGGGACCCTCCCCTACTCCACTATCTTGGGTCCAACCTGAAATTGTGGTGTTCCTTAGTGGTCCATCCTTCAGTTATTTTATTCACGCCCCCTCCCCCCCCACACACACACCCCAGTCCTGGGAATTGAACCTGGGGCCTCACACGCTAGGCAAAGCATCTACTGCTGAAGTACACCTTGGCACCAAGTTCACACATTTTATTTTAAATATTTATTTTTTAGTTGTAGTTGGACACAAAACCTTTATTTATTTATTTTTATGTGGTGCTGAGACTTGAACCCAGGGCCTCACACATGCTAGGCGAGTGCTCTACCACTGAGCCACAGCCCAGCCCCCAAGTCCACACATTGTATTGATATTTTTAATGGAACCACATTTTGCATTTTACTAAGGTAGAACCTCTCACTCTGGACCTAACTTCAGCTGGCGCATTGCTTACTAAAGGGCTCACCAGATAGTGCACTGCTTTTGTAAAGAGAGCAGACAGGCTTGATTTGATGTGTCCATCCTGAAGTAATTCAGGGGAAGAACCAAAGAACCTTCCAGGAGGGCAGGTCCCTGTTCTGCTTGGGCATCAGGGCTAATCAGCTAAGGAGCCTGATTCCTCTCTTCCTGGATCTGTCGCCTCTGTCCTCAGGGCTGTGGACCATCAGTATGTGGAGATGGAAAGGGCAGCCTTCCTGGAAGTCAGATTTTGACCAAAAGATGGAAACTGATGGAGCCTGTGGTGCACACCAGGGAAGTGGGGCTGGCTCCCTGCATTTGAGAGCAAGTGCATATTAGACGTTTGCATGTCTTGCTGGGTCCAGGAAAGAGGCTTCATCTACACTGAAGTTTCCATCTAGTGTTTGGGAAAACTTAGACCCAACCATCTTTGCACAGGTCAAAACAAGGGAAGTTAACTGGGGAGGCAACCGAAGTCATTAATCTCACATCTTTGTTTAGTCACCTTCCTGATTTCTTCAGGGAGGTCATCCTGCTGCAGGAGAGGCAGGGTGATGCTGCTCCCAACTGGACACTGGTGGCTATCTTCCCTACGATGTCCAGTCCTGGAGAAATTCACAGGGTATGTTGATGGGCCTTTTCAACCCCATATGAAACAGATCCAGGAACAACTGTATTTGTCCCACTACCCTAAGGAGGGGTTAAGGTGCAAAGCAGACCTTCAAAGCAGTTTCCTTGGCCCTTCACTCAGGCCTTGAGTCACAAATTGAAAGCCATGATAATACCATGTCCTATGTTTCCATGCTCTGGAAGAACATGGATCACAAATAGGCCATACTCTCCACTCTTTCTATAATGCCCCATGGGAACAATCGTTTAGGCTGTGAGCTCTCCGATTCAGGTAGGCCTGCTGCCCCAAGCGCTCTGAACTGTAAGCTGCTTATGTCCCATTTTTAAATGTTAATGGTATCTGCTGAACCTCTAACCCAAACCAGGTGATAGA
Source organism: Callospermophilus lateralis (assembly GCF_048772815.1). Classification (NCBI taxonomy): domain Eukaryota; kingdom Metazoa; phylum Chordata; class Mammalia; order Rodentia; family Sciuridae; genus Callospermophilus; species Callospermophilus lateralis. Next base: position 175,410 of record NW_027512964.1, read on the forward strand.
ACTCAGCCCAGACTCTCAAATCTTTGGGAGTTTCTTCCTTTAAATCATCCTTCACACCAGCTTCTGCAGCTTGGCTGCTCTTGTGTTGAACTGCAGAAAAGATCTTTCAAGGCATACTTGGATAATTGGATTTATTTAAATCAAGTTCAGTTTGCATTTCAAGAAGCAATGCAATACTCATTAGTGTGTATTTCCTGGACTTGGAGAGAGGAAGACCTTCTTTGCCATTTCAGAAAGCTACATTCATATGTTCACTTTGAAATGCTCACTCTCCTGCACACTCTCTATATCCAGGTTCTGGTTGGCAGCATCTGTGACTATGGGCCCTGAAATGGTGGGAGGACAGGGAAGGAAAGATGGCAAAGTGAGGCAGCAGGGTGAAACTGGCCCAGCCCTTGATGTCTTGTGTTGCTGGCCTTCAGAGTTGGAGAGGCCACAACCCAGGGACAGGGAAGCTCTGGATGCATCTCCTAGGGAACCCTTAGGCAGTGGGGCAGCCTTGTCAGTCTGTTTTCTGGGCAAGTGGGATGTGGGGGGCCAGATCCCTCCCTCCACTCCTGAGGCTTCTCTGTCTCTCCCGGGTCTGGGGATGAAACCCAGGGCCAGATGTATGCTAGGCAAGTGCCCACCAGTGAGCTACACCTGCAGCCCTCCTGGTTTTTATGTGGGTCTTAGGCTGGATCTAGGAATCAAATTAATATGAAGTCGACACAAGAGACTAGCATAGAAGTTTCACAAATTTTACATGTAGAGACCTTCACCAAAAAGTGGAGTTGAAGAATAACCAAAGCAAGCAGCTATTCCCCTTCTCAGACTATTCCCTGAAGACCTTAAAAGAACTATAGGGATACTGCTACATTGATGTTCATAGCAGCACAATTCACAATAGCTAAACTGTGGAACCAACCTAGATGCCCTTCAATAGATGAATGGATAAAAAAAAAAAAATGTGGCATTTATACACAATGGAGTATTACTCAGCACTAAAAAATGACAAAATCATGGCATTTGCAGGGAAATGGATGGCACTAGAGCAGATTATGCTAAGTGAAGCTAGCCAATCCCTAAAAAACAAATGCCAAATGTCTTCTTTGATATAAGGAGAACAACTGTTAGAGTCTGTAAACAAGTCAGGATGGTGCCTGGCATTTTGCCAGAGAAATGTTAGAGTCTGTAAACAAGTCTGGATGCCACCTGGCAAAATGCCAGAGGGAGTGGTTTGTGAACCGATGTGATTCTGCAATCTGTATACGGGGTAAAAATGGGAGTTCATAACCCACTTGAATAAAATGTATGAAATATGATATGTCAAGAGCTATGTAATGTTTAGAACAACTAATATAAAAGTTAAAAAAAAGAGATGGTAAAAAAAAGATGGTTTTGTGCTTTTTAGACAACTAGTAATACATTTGTGGAGGAGCAATAAGACAGATGAAGCTCTGGACTGTGGTAGCACATTCTAGGATGTTACCTGGATGCATGGAGGGAGGGTGAATGGAACAGGACTTCTGTGAGCATGTTATTCACCTTCAGTGTGGCCCCATTACCAGGCTCTGGTCATTTTGGCTCTTGTCCCACCTTAGCCCAAGGACGATACCCTCTTCAAAATAATCTGTTAGGCTTGCTGTAGAGGGAAAGTCAGGCCAAACAGCCCTTTCCATAGGTATCGCTTCTCATGAATTTAGCTTAAAATAACCAATTTATCATTTTGCATATTTTGAGATGGTGCATCCTTAACTCCTTCAAGACCAACTTTGTGGCCTTTGAATATGAAAGTTATACAATTGTTCCTCAATATTGTAAGAATTTCAGCACCAACAGCAACACTTCACCCAATAGTATGATTTCTTCATGCCGTTCAGACTTGTCTCTAGAACTGCACATAGGCTACGTAACTTCCTCAGTCTATGATCATAAAACAGGAGGGAACTGAAACACTTATCTAGCTAAACAATCACATATGGCTACATTGATAAGGGCACACAATTAAATGAACGTATGTAGCTAACACTCCTTATTTGAAATCAATGCATTGGACATGACTTTTTTTTTTTTTATTTGTGAAGAACAGTTAGCTATTAGAAATTCTTAGCTTATCAGTATGGAGAATCCTTGGAAAACTGGGAATGGAGCCACCATTTGACTCAGCTATTCCACTCCTCGATCTATACCCAAAGGACTTAAAAACAGCATACTATAGGGACACAGCCACAACAATGTTTATAACAGCACAATTCACAATAGCTAAACTGTGGAACTAACCTAGATGCCCTTCACTAGATGAATGGACAAAGAAAATGTGGTATAGATACACAATGGAATATTACTCAGCTTTAAAAGATGATAAAATCATGGCATTTGCAGGTAAATGGCATTTGCAACTAAGAGAAATTAGCCAATCCCCAAAAAACAAATGCTGAATGATTTCTTTGATTTAAGAATGCTGATTCATAATATGCTGCAAAGGGTAAGGGATGGGAGAATTAAATGAACTCTAGATAGGGCAAAAGGGAAAAGGGGAGGGGAGGGGACATAGGAGTAGGAAAGACAGTAGAATGCGATGATCATCATTACCCTAAGTACATGTAAGAACACACAAAGGACGTGACTCTACTTTATGTACAACCAGATACATGAAAAATTGTACTGTATATGTATAATATGAATTATAATGCATTCTGTTGTCATATATTAAAAATTTTAAATAAAAAAAATTTAAAAAGAAATTCTTAGCTTATTTTGTTCAACAGAGTCTATTCAATTTGCTTAGTATGCCCAGTAATTGGTAAGATTAGCTATCAAGCATATTAGATTGTAGGTTTCAGAATCAATCACTTTTATTCTTATGAATTGGGATGGTTGCTTTATTCCGTATTTGTTGAATTCCCTAATTGGAGCTTGTTTATTTAAAAAAAATGGGTAGTAGTGGATGCCAAGTTACTACAAGTTGAATTCAATTTCCTTGTATACAAATTACTTCAGGTTCACAGACAGAATCAACCTGAAGGGTATATTTGTATTTAATTTGGAATACTCTTGCTATTATGTATCTATCTATCTCTTACATGACTTTTCCTCTTTAAGAATCATGCCTGTCCTGTGGTACTCTTATAGAGTTTATGTCTTACATTCACAGCCTCATGGCTTCTTCTTTATGCTCTGTACTTCATTGCCTTGGTGTTTGTGGACTTTATATTACCAGTGTCCATCTCGGTCAGCAGACTTGGTGTGTGCCAGTTGCATAGAATGCAGGATGGCCTGCCTCTCGATCTTGCCGTTCAGGGGAAGTCTGGGCTTGCAGGGGAGTCAGAAGTGTGGGGGCTCTGCAGTTTCTCCACCAGCTCTACCTTCACTTCTGCTACTGTGGTGGTGGCCCAGAAGTCTCACATTCTTTTCCTTTTGTTTTTTATCCTCTAGGTAAAGAATTTCTATCCACTTCTAATCAGGTAATTAAAAATCATCAGGATGAACCCCGAATTAAGTTTCATTTCAATTTTCTGATAAATATTAAAATACAGATGATCTTATTCAAGTATTTGCAATTTCTGAGTGGATTTAGATAAATCTTTTCAATTTTAAATCATTTAATTGGTAATTTTAATGGACAAATGGAAGGAAATAAAAACTTAAAAAATTTAACTGATTTAGACGATTAGAAAGTTATTGTTATAGTCCAATATTCTCTGAGACTTAATGTTTTAACTTTCAAAGCTCTTAAAACAGATGGAATCAGAGAGACTTGCACTTATGATCTGGACACCATAGACGTTTTCCATGCAGCGTCCACATCTCTGCCTATCTCTGTACCCAGGAATTACCATTCATGCTTGTGAACATGATAGAAACCAATAATGTGGACAAAGTTTTTCCTTTTAAAACTACATCACAAGCATCTCATTGGTTTGATTTGTATATATTAACGTCTGATTTTTTTCTTTTCTTTACTATCCATGCAATTGAAAATATGTTGAAATTCTAATTTTATAATTAGAATTTTCTCTTATAAAAAAACCTCGGGTTAATGATCTGCTCATGGCATCTCAATGTGTGACCGCGAGGGTAATGTCCTTCCTTCCTCCATCACTGGAGAGAGGCAGGCGCAAACCCGGCAGTGCCTAGGGGCACGGTGCCTGCTAGGGCAGGTCCCCGATGCCCCTGGGAGCGGGCCTGGGGGTCCCGGGGTGAGAACCCTGGGGCGACTATGCGTGAGTGACCGAGGCCTGTGGTTTCCCGGAGCAGGAACCCGGCTCGGAGGAGGTGTGCTACACCGTCATCAGCCACCCGCCGCTGCGCCGGCCCTCGCTGAGCTCCAACGACGATGGCTACGAGAACGTCGACCGCGCCTCGCGGCGCCCGGGGCGGTCCAGGGGCTCCCAGGAAACGGAGTACGCGCTGCTGAGGACCTCCACTGCCAGCCCCATGGCCAGCACCCTGGAACACGACTACGAGCTCGTGCTTCCGTGCTAGAGCCCGCTGCCGACCCCAGCGAGGCCCTCGGGGCCAGGTCCGCTGCGGGTCTCTGCGCTGCACGGGCGGCTTGTGCGCGGCGCCCCTGTGACTTGGGTGGGGTCACCTGGTCGCAGCCGCGCGGAGCGTGCACACTCTGCCTGCCGAGCCAGAGGTCGCCGAGGGTGGTACCTCCAGCACCGCGGTGCACCCCGGCAGGTCCTCGCAGCTCAGGTCCTGTCATTTCTCCAGTTGCTGGCGCGGCACCTCCACTTATACCTGCTCATTTGGACCTGTCTCATTTGGTTTATCTGCTTAATAAACCCTCAGACCCAAGACCCAAGGGCGGACTCTGCAGACCTGACACTGACTGACCCTGCTTTTGTCTTCTCCGGTCTTTCTCAGAGGAGGGACGCAAGTGTCCCAGAAAGAAAGGACAAAGGATTCGGATGTGGTTGCTCGTCAGTCCAACCATAAAGATGAGGATTCTTTTCAAAGATTAGTAAAAAATGAAAACAAACAAAAACTTCACCGAAAGTCCCTGTGCTTATTTATGGCTTTGCTCGCACTCACTGCGTCGCGAGGCTGGATTTAACGCCTGCATTCCTGGTGAACCTCAGAGTGATCCTCTGATGACCCTCCTTCCTGAGAAGCTGCAGGCTGGAGCCCACAGTGTCTCCCATAGCCACAGGTTCCCCGCTTCCCACCCCATGAGCAATCACGGCAGGACTCCAACCATGCTCTGCCGGTCCTACTTGTTGCATGCAGATTTTGACTAGTTTTGTGCCTCTTGGTGGTGATGTCGATGTCTGAAAGAACTTAATGGAAATCGAGTAACTCCAGCACCGCCATCCTGTCGGCCTAGTAAAAATCAGACCACTTTATGCAAATTGACAAAGTTATTTATTCCCTGCATGTCTCTGTCCTTATTCCTAGTGTATAATAAGCCTGGCGATGAAGGTGAGATTGAGGGGCTGTGGTAGGGCTTGGTGGGCAGCTGGGGACTGGAAGGAGGGTGACCTCAGAGTTGGGGACAGGGAAGCCCAGGAAGTCGTGTGCTAAGTCCTTGGTCATGCTAAGTCTTACCTGTTCATCTGTTAGTGGACCTTTTGACAAGCAGGGTTTATAATTTTGATGAGGTTAGAATTATGAATCATTTTAATATTTTGCTTTCTGTGTCCTAACTGACCATTTTAGGTTCCCAAGTTATGAGCATGTTCTCCTGTGATCTTGTGTTAAGCTTTGTGGTTTGAGCTTTTCCAGTTCGAATTCTGATGAATCTCAGATCAATTCTGTTCACAGTGTAGTGTCATGAAATTATATTCTCAGATTATATTGAAATGTAACCATCTGTTTTAATATTCTCTTCTCTGCATTAGATCCACTGTATGACTGTTAAACGGATGATTGCTCACTGTTCATGGTCATATTGTCACCAAAAAAAGTGGGAAATGTTCCCGCAGAGGAGACCTCAGCTCAGGACCAGGGAGGCTCTCCATCCATCTGATTCAGAAGGATTTCAGCACGTGTTAGTCAGAGACAGACTTATTTGGGAAAGTGGATACACATTCAAGGGGGAAATTTGGCCCATCTGGAGAGTGGGTCCCAGGACTCTTCTTCAAAGGAACCTGGGTGAGTTGTGTGGGAAGGACATCAGTCTGGTGACCACAGATGGTTTATGATGGTCTGGTGTTCCCAGGATCCTCAGACTGATGTGTTCTCTATTACTGTTTGGTAGATAATGCTGGAAAATCCCCTAACTTATAGTTTTATAATTTTTCTTAAAATCCGTTGATAAGGGACAGACAGATGTGACTGACGGAAACATGAGGTTAAGGGAATAATTCTACAAAATGGGCCTACTGTGCTGACCGCTGAATACTTTTATTTTCAAAAAACAATTTCCCTGCAGCCCTGCCTGGCCTAAGTGGACAGGATATGTCACATTCCTGTTATCTGCAGGGGAAATGCAGGCCTTGAAATGCTGATAAGAACAACACAGTCACCCTGAAGGGGGAGATTTTTGTGACCCTTACACAGAACCAGTCAGGATGGGCCAAAGTGACCTAGAGTAGTCATGACAGTGGGGACTTGAAAGTCTGATGTCATCTTTTGATGTCGGTCAAAAGTCGGGAGTTTTCTGGATTCTCTGGAAAGTTCCCTGGGAATCCTCCAACAAAACTGGAGGGAAGCAGAGGCACACTGTCCCTCTTCTCTCTCCCTTGACAGTCCCTTTTCCCATCCCTTGTAATGAACTCATGCCTGCTACTCTGAGTGCCGGGTCTGAGATTGACTTAATCACAAGAATCGAGATTTGAAGGGAATCTTTGCACTGCCTGGGTTTCCCAGAAGCTTCACCCTGTAGCTGACTAAGTTACTGGCCACTTGGGTTCAACTCCATCTCAGGACTCCTCTCCTCCCAGAAGGTCAGCGGTGGGGTGGGGCTGGAGAGTCCCTTCATCCCAGAACCTCTAGGTGGCCCTAAAGCAGGTGGGCCAGAGGGGCATTCTTAGGGGTAACCCAAGGCAGTTCTCCCAGGAAATTCTGTGGGTTTTAAAAGCAGCCTGTGCTTGGAATTGGGGGGAAAATTTATATACTTTTTATTTTACAAAATATATATTTTCATTAAATGTATTTGTGATTTTTCCTTCATAAGGAAGCTTTGCAGCCAGCCAAACTACTGTTCCTTCCCATTTTTTTTTTTTTGTCAATTGTGTTAACTTTAAATTTCCACAAGAAAGATTACAACTTTTTTCATATTTGCATATTCTGCTCCAAGAAACCCAAGATGGATTTGTAGAACTAGTGCCAAGCTCAGGCTGCACCTCTCCTTGATCAGGACTTTCTTGCTGGCCAAATTATACTCAGCCCCTTTGAACTCTTTCCCAAAGGGACCAACGCTCAGCTTCCATTCCAGTGTCTGCGCTGTCCAAGTTTAGCAAGCAACCTGCTGCGGGTGACCAGGGACACCCTCCGGGCAAGGCACTGTTTGCATCAGGTTCATCATCCTCCGGGGGGGGGGGGGGGGGGGGGCCTGGCCGCTGCCCTAGCCTGCCTTCAGCAAGAATCCTGTGGAACTGACTTAGTCGGTGTGTCTTGGTGTTTCTTCTTAGAAACGCTCCACACTGACCACCCTGCTCCTCTGCTCTAAATTCTCCAGTCCGATTTATATCTGGATTTGAGCCCAGTCTATCTCCCCTGTGGCAAAACCCCATTACAACAGACAGATTCACATGAGGGAAACAAATGGAGTTCATTACACTGTGTTTTATAATCCACAGAAGAGATCAGGGGATCAAAAATCCTCAAACAGGCAACCCAGACCTCCAGTGTCCGTGGCATCTTCAATAAGACTAGTGAATTGTTAAAGTGACAAGGAAAAGGGAGAAGACTTCAGGTCTCCAGGGACAGCAGGCTGTGGGAAGGCAAAGAGCTGGCAGATAAGGGAGAGTCGGGCAGCTCCTCCGGTGCCACCTCCAGGGGGAAGGTGTCCTTAGAGGTTGGGGCAAGAAGACCCTCACAGCTGGGGCCGTGTCCTGCCCCAGGCAAAGGGGACACAGAGGCCCTTCCTGCACCAGCTCCTCCCATGGCACTTAGCTTAAAATACTGATGTTGAAGAGACACGCTCTGCTGATCCACTACGTCAATCCAGTTCTTCTTAAGAGTACATTTCAATTTTGTGCGATCAATCCTAACATTTTTGGATTTACATAAGTGATGCTTGCTAGTGACCTGAAATTTCAGTGTATCAATACATGGTTGTCGATTTGATCTTTAAATCAATAAAAGCTGCCCTATTTTGCCAATTTGGTGTTTTTATCTTGAAATTGTGTTGAACTTTTCTAGTTCAATTCTTTCCTACTCTTTTCCCTTTAGTTCATTCCCGTGTCTGCTTCTTGAACACAGGTGTTTTCAAGCCTGTCCATGACGTTTCTCTGTGGATTAAACATCCACCCAGTGAGAGACGATGTACTTACTGATCTCAGGTTCATGAGCACCCATTGTGCACCTACCCTGACAATCTTCATCTTATTTTTTAACTTTATTTTAACTTTTTAAATTTAAGGTGTCTTTGTTTGTCTTTCTTCTGTCTTTTCCTTCATAAACCATTTTCTTTAACCTTTTAAGTATCCAGTATTTGAGAAGTAATGTGAACTTGCTATCAGTTCAGAATTTTTTTTTTAAAATTGTAACTAAAATAATTAGTTCAGAATTATCATCATTTAGAAATTAAAAATCATATTTTGAAAAGTAAAATGATTAGTGCTGTTTAATTTTCTTTTCCCCATATGTTTCTTTCCCAAACATATAGATTTTTAATTTTTACCTACTTGTGGGGTTCCTTTTGATGGATTCACAAGTGCATGACATAATGTGCTCCATTTGAGTCCCCCGCACTACCTCCTTTCTTCCCCTCACTCTGTCAGTCTCAGTCTTCCTTCTGTCAATTTATTTTTAATTGGTGCACTGTGTTATCCACAAAAGGGAAACTCACTGTGATGTAGTCACACATGCACCAGACACAACTGGGTCAATTTCGTCTCCTTTCCCATCCCTCCTCCCTCCCCCTTTTCCAGGGTCCCCTTCATCACTGGTCTCCCTTCCATGTTCATGAGACCCCTCCCTTTTTTAGGGGGGTAGTGGGGATTGAACTCAGGGTCACTCAAGACCACTGAGCACACCCCCAGCCCTATTTTGTATTTTATTTAGAGACAGGGTCTCACTGAGTTGCTTAGTGCCTCGCCCATTGCAGAGGCTGGCTTTGAACCAGCGATCCTCCTGCCTTAGCCTCTGGCACCACTGGGATTACAGGTGTATGTCACCACACCTGGCAACATCATGCATTTTTAAGGAACATTCTGGTGGTCAGGAGGACCCGCAGGCATGCCCACCACTCCACCTGCTGCCCACCAGCACCTGCAACTCACACTGTTCCTGCCTGCTTCAGGATGTTTCCTGGACACCTGCCTTCCCCTCCACCCTCAACACCTCTCTTGTGCCTCAGGAAAACTGCTCCAGGGCTTCTCCCACACCTTTGTCAACCAACACAAAAAGGTGCTGTGCTGTTTGTTCTAATCTAAAGGGGGGGGGGGCTGGGTTGTAGCTCAGTGATACAGCTCTTGCCTAAACCAGTACTGCAAGAAGTGAGTGAATAAGTAAAAATAAGAAGTCCTCTGGAGATCTCTTGCTGATTGACTTCCTCTCCCACCAGCTCCTGAGTCACTCCGGAAGCTCCCTCTGGACCCGTGTCCCCACAGCCATCTGGTGGCAGCAGTGCTGCAGAGGCCACAGCTCTTCCCCTGGACCCTCTTTGCCCAGAGCCGGCACCAGCTTGCCTTCAGCTGGAGCAGATATGTGGCTGAGGATTCTGGTTTCATTGCTGGGGCTCACCTCAACCTTATTTGGGTTTTAAGTCCATGAATCTAGAATCGTACACATTCTATATTCTAGAATTGCACACATTCTATACCATTTTAATTGTTGATTAAAGTTGCTAACCAAAAACAAATAATAACATTAAAAATGCTGGCCCTCCTTTCCTTTTGGCAAGCTAGGCAAGCGCTCTACCACAGGGCCGTTGCCCCTAAAAATACTAACACTTGTAAAAACACGAGGGATTTATTTATGACAGCTGTATGATCAAAAGGCCACAGATTTGAACTCTAAAGGAGTTCCAGATTGGGGGGTGGGGGGGGGATGTACATGTTCATGGATTTGGAGGATAAGAAGCAGGTGCTCACCCAAGGCTTGGATGGAGCCCATTATTGTGTAGATTCACCTGCTGGCACATAATTACTGGATCAGAGCAAGCCAAGTTCAAGGAGAAAGCACATAGGAGTACCGGTGAAGGTGCCTGGAGGTTGAGCAGCCCCTTCAAGGTCAGTGTATGAGTGTTCCCAGGACCTTCTAAAGGACAGTCCTCTCACCCAGAGGTGAATTGCAGGCACATCCCCTGCATCTTCTTATTTGATTTTTGGCTAAAAGTTACATGTAATACTGGTGGAGATTATTTTTCCCTTACCCATCTCAGTGTGTGGTGAAGTTTGATTTGCCTTAGTTCAGTTGAATATCATCTTCCTTTTGGACCTGTGGGGAATCACATAGAACCCCAGAGTTTGGTATGGAGATTCTTTTAAGCTGAATAAAGAAGCCTTTTCAGAGTTCTTTGCCTGAAGAAAAGCAGCAAATTCTGGGAAAGGAGGGGCCATTAACTCCATCCCCAGGGCAGGCTGCTCCTAGAGGGAGATCCAGAGAAGACCCCCCCTAAATGCCTGGGGGGGTCGTGGCTAGGAAGCAGGGAGACCCCCACACCTACTCCAGCAAGTGTCACCACCCCTTTACTGTTTCCTCTGTTCTTCTGAAGTCCCCAAAGCTTTCCTTAACAAAGGGCCTTAAGCTCCTGCCCACCTCCCTGCTGTGAGGCCTCCAACCAGCCCTCAGTACCAGTAACCCTGGCTCTCTCTTGGTCTCTCTTTTTAAATTAACTTTGTTTTAGCTGATAGGTAAAACATAAACATTGCACATGCTGAGGGGGTCGATGCTTCCTACATGTGTGCCTTGTTTAGACCAGCTTACCTGTCTGTCTCCCCAAACACCTGCCAATGCTTTGTGGTAAAAGCTTATGAAGTCCTTTCTTCCAGCTTTTTGAGATGCCCAGTGTTCTACTGTCATCTACAGTCACCCTGGACTCCTAGCTTCTCCAGCTGCAGCTTAGCCACCTTCCCTCTGTCCCCGTCCAGCGCACCCTCTCTCCCCAGCCTCTGCATCCTCAACTCTTGCGTAGTCAGTGCTCTGAGACAGCACAGGTGAGTGACGGCCAGCTGTAGAAATGCTCTTGGTAGATCTCTGTATCCTCAAACCTGTCTCTATGTCCATGAACTACACTTTGACATCCACAAGCCTGTGAGGAGAGCTGTCTCTGGGAGGCAGCGCCCCGCCCAGGGAGCAACTCTGCAGGTGGTCAGGGTTTAGGCCTCCAGCTGGGCGGCCCCTCTCCAGCCAGCTGCTCTACTTCAGGCCCCTCCAAGCACATTATTTTATCGAGCATAAACCAAGTGTCTGGACCTACATTAGCCCTCAGGTAAGACATTTTTCATACTGGAGAGGGTTATTGGAACAACCGGAAGGGGATCTAAGGAAGACTAACCAGTGCTGAGGTTCAGAGCACATGGCTTCTTCCCAGCACAGCCATGCCAGGTCCCATCTGGAGTCCAATCTGCATGCTGAAAAATACCAATAGTGTCTGGCTACTGTGTTACTCAATCATCATGGAAATTTAATTATCAGTTGTTTTTGTCTTAAAATGGGAGATAAACTGTAGTTGAAATGGTCAGGTGTTTAAGGCATTTATCTTCTGGTGACTTTTTGCTCTGTTGAGACATGCATTTTGTAAGTACATGTCTTTATATAACACACATATTTCATGTCAATATTTTTGTTCATAGAACCAATTTTAGTAAAAAAAGCTTTTCTATTTTTTCACTTCATCATTCGATATGTTTGAGCCTCTGTTCATGTTCTATAGGTGGGAATTTATTATGATCACCATCTGATAAAAGAAGCTGGTAGCAAAGTTAGGGTTAATTTTTATTTTTACCACAAGGTAATTTGTCATAACGAGGTTTTACTTAGGGGTTTTACAAGTTAGCATCAAAGTAGGCAATTAAGAATATTAACATTAACCAGCACTATTATAATTAATTCTTTTTTACTTTTGGGATTTCACAGTGGGATTGAGAATATATGAGGAGTATCATTTATTAGAAGTATTTTTAAGTGTAGCAGATGCAACCAAGCTTACATATTTCCATTAAAATATGTAGCCCTGAATTCCTGAGCTGGGGTTGTGGCTACACCTCAACATATACGTGTGTGTGTGTGTGTGTGTGTGTGTGTGTGTGCATGTATGCTTTGAAATCCTGTCACTTTTGATTTTCAATTATGTAGAATACCTTTCTGAGTGTTGAGTATATTTGTATAAGTTCATTTCATAGTTTTTGCTATTTAGAATACCTCAAAATGCAAATGAGGGCTCTTATGAGGAAACTAAATGTGTAAATTTTGGTTACCCACAGCAGTTCTGTGACGTATCCCAGGGCCTCCAAGCCCTGGCTAGTGGTTTGGTTTAGAATGATGATGGTATAAATGGAGAAAAGAGATGCATACTTGATTGTTTTATTTGTTCATATGAGGTATAATTGAGAATAAAATGTATTTTGACATACATAAATGGAGTATAACTTCTTATTCTTTTGGTTGTACATGATGTAGATTCACACTGGTCATGTAATAATATATGTATATAGGTTAATAATGTCAATTCATTCCACTATTCTTCCTACCCTCTTACCCTCCTCCACTCCCTTCACTCCCCTTTGCCTTATCCAGATCACCTGTATTCTTCCCTAGAGGGCATCCTCCTATCTCAGTCTCTAAACTCATGGACATTACAGGTGTGCACCACAGTGCCTGGCTTTTCTTCTTATTTATTCTGACGTCCCAGGCAATATTTCTTCTCTCAAAGATTTATATTGTTTAACACCTCATAAGTACATATTAGTATGTACAATGTAATTACTTTGATTCCTGGGTAATATTTATCTCAACTTTTATCATTTTTTATTGTAAATATATTTTAAATATCCTCCTTTCTATCTAGTTTCAGTTATTTAATGCTATATTACCTGCCTCTGCCATAGAACACAAGAACTTATTCATCCTAACTGTAATGGTGTTCTTGTTGACCAATCTCTCTCCATCCTCCCACCCTCTACACTCTTCCCAGCTTCTGGTAACAACTATTCTCTCAACATCTATGAGATTGGCTTTTGTAGAATTCACATATAAGTGGAATCAGGTAATATTTGATTTTCTGTGCCTGGATTATTTTATTTAACTTAATGTCCTCCATGTTTATCTCTGTTGTTGCGTATGACAGGACTTCTTTTAATTTTGTGGTCAAATAATATTTCTTTGTATATATCACATTTTCTTTATACATTTGTCAGTTTATGGGCACATCTGTTGTTTTCATTTCCTGGCTATTATGAACAGTGCTGCAATCAGTAGGGTAGTGCAGGTGTTTTTTTGCCATGCTCATTTCATTCCTTATTGTATACCCCCAATAGTGGAATTTCAAGATTATGTGGTAGCTCTATTTTTTAGTGTTTGGAGAACTCTCCATACTTTCTTCTATAATAACTGAACTAACTACATTCCAACCATCACACTCTTCAAAAATGGTTTTTGTGTCTTGCCTACCACATTTATCCCAATATTTCCCTAATATTATGGCTTTCCAAGTATGAAAATAACTACCTAGCCAAACCATTATCTCACTGTCCTCAATACTGTCATGTAAATAAAAAGTTTTTACAACTGTTTATCAAACACACAATGACAGTTTCTGTCTGGAACTTTACTAGATTTTTATGCAACAATATCTTTGACTTTCTCAATAATTTACATAGTTTATTCCAGTATACTTAATTTTAAGTGTTTACTGTGTTATTATAAAATTGATTTGTCATTTTTACTTTACCATATTTGTTAATAGCACCTCAATTTTACCTTTATATCCCAAGGGATTGAATCTAGGGCCTTGTGCATGTGAGGAAAGCACCCTACCAACTGAGCTATATCCCCAGCCACAGAGTATATTAAAAAAATGGAGAATTTTATAGATACCATTGAATTTATGTATTGAGATGCAAGAATAAATAAAATGGCCACATGAGTCATGAATAAAGAATAATTTGAGATTATTCAAAAATAATATCAATAATGATGATATAAATTAAGATATTACTTATAATCAAATAATCAACCTAGTCAGCAAGAAAATGAACACATGCATTATTATCTAGGCAGTATATATATCCATGTAAGGTCTAAAAATATTTGGCTTTTATTTGGTGCTAAAGTTAAGAAAAGTCACACATCACTATTGCTGTGTTATTTAAATATTTTTTTTTTGTTGATGTTTTCTTTTTTACTGGCATTGTAAGGATTTCTAGTAGACATAATATATTAATTTATTGAGGTATTCTGCTTAACTTGCATCATAGACTCCTCAAGATTTACATTTAATATGTAAACATATTTTGACATGCATAATCTATTTTTATTTCATCAACACTTTTTCTTAAGTTATGTATTTATGAACCACATAAACAAAAATATTCTAAAAAGGTGATAACAAAATGAAGAGAAGTAAAACAATTCCATTAAACATATAATAATCTATGTTCACCATTGAGCATCAAATTTTTAAATTATTATATCTTGGCATTTTTCCCTTTGTTTCCTAACACAAATTATATTATTCAATACATCTTATAAAAAAACCCTTTGTTTCTTATTAATAACATTTTCCAGCTAAAGCAGAATTTTCTGAATATTTCTCTGTGTGTGTGTATGTTTATGTGCATAAACATGTATGTGTGTGTGTATGTGTGTGTGTGTGTGTGTGTGTGTGTGTGTGTGTGTGTATAGAGAGAAAGAGAGAGGGGAGAGAGAAGGACAGAAAGACTTTTAATGTTAGGTAAATATATTTGTATTTATATGGAAACTCTGGTATAATTTTGCTATAAAATTTGAACTTAAAACTGAAGTATATAATATAAATAGTTTATAAACAGAAAAATGAAATATCTGATAATGAACAGAAAAATAAAAATTGAAAAAGTATTATCTGCTGGTACATTCTTTATTTTGTAATTGATCTTTTAATATCAGATATTGATCAGATAATATCAGTACACAGTGAGACTAATTATTTGGGAAGATCATCAATATTAAATGCATTTGAGAAGTCCAAAATAACAGCTATGCTTCCATTTTGTTTTTCTTTTATTAGTTTTATGTTAGTTTTTTCACTCTTTGCAAAGTATAAACTATCACCACCTCCTTTTCTCATATACAATAGCTACCTAAATAAATTGTTTAGAAAATTTATAATGTATTCTCCAGTATGTTACATGATCTTTAAAGTTTGAGACAAATGTTTTCAACTCTTTGTATGTTTTTTACATTGTTGCAAATTTTTCATTTTATTAGAATACATGTAATGGGAGGTAATATCTCTATATTTCAATGTTGAGATTTTTAAAGGTTTTAATCACAGTACTTGTTGTAATACAGAGTTACATACATACCAGAGAATAACATTAATTTGAATATATAGGACATAATGACAATTAAACAGGAGGATTGCAAGTTTTAGGGCAGCCTGGGCAACTCTGTGAGATCCTTTCTCAAAAATGGTTTCATATGCTTCACTGAAATAAAATGTTGGGGATCTTGCTCAGTGGTAGTGAATCCCTGGGTTCAATCTCCAGTGTTAGAAAATAAATGAATAAAAATAAATGAAAAAAAGAACCAATTAGTTGATAACAATTTCATGAAATGAATGTGTATTTTATAAGATAACACATTAAAGGTTGTTTTTTTATTTAGGTAGAACAAACAAAAAGATAAGGTTATTTTGTCCTAATCATAATATTAATGACTTATGGGATTTATTTTGATAATTTTAATTACTGAAAAATTGGTATATTACTTTAGTTATTTATATTTCTTTTTGTTAATAACTTGTTGTCAGCTAGTTATATCTAGTGTATAATGGGCATGGTTTGGCCACCATTCTTTGATGATATAAAACATTTAATCATAAATATGGCTTAAGAATCCTAATCTGGAGGCTGAAGATTAGGGTGTGAGTTACTGAAGCTGGGGTGTGAGTGGCAAATAATGCACTATGAAAATAATAACAAGGACTTTGGAAAATATTTATTTTTCTCTCTCTTTCTCTGATTGATATGAGTCTATCTACATGTTTATCCATTTATTTATTAACATTTTTGATTGGAGCTTGAAAAGGCAATTTGATATTATTATTTTAATAATATTATTAATAATATCAATAATTAATAATATTAATATACTAATAATATTATTATTATATTATTTCTTTTTATATGACAAGGGAGGAAAAAGTCACATATCCTCTACAAAGGCCTCCAAGATGGGTGTTCTGTCATGACAAGTCATCAATATTTGAACCATTTGCTATTTGGGAACTAAGGCAATTTACTTTTTTTTCTGTTCCTATTTCTCTATCTAAAAGGTAGCAATAAATATAGCAGCTTGTTTATAATTTCCATTAGTTTTAAATAATTGACATGGAGACAAGCTGCCATGTAGACAGTACCCATCAAAAATAGCAGTGACTGTTGCCACTTTCATCTATCTTGTGGTCCTTTGTCATCATATCACAACAGTGCTGAAGTATCAGAGAGATTTAATCCCTGACCGTATCATTAATTCTCTGTGATCTAAATAGTGACAGCTAATCTTTCTGGGTTTGGTTTGTCATAAATCAGTTGGTGATGAATGGTTCCTTTTCCACACAGATGTTTGAAAAATTTTATGCATTGTTCATACACTGTTGGGTGACATTCTCAGAACACATTCAATTGCAGCTATTTGAAATGTTATTACTAAGAGCCCCTCCCCCAATTGTCTTCATGACACCTATCTTCTGTAGCTTTTCCTATTATTTTCACTTACATCAGAATTTTCTTTCTAAAAATATTCACTCTTGTCACATTACTTCAGATGTACCTTTAGGATAAAAATACAAACAAAAAAGAAACTAACATAAATATAATGATAATGAATTATTTTTGTTAGTTGATAAGCTAAACATATAGAAGTTCTCTAATTTAGTCCTTCCAGTGATTCTTTTCACTATTCTTTTCAATATGGGTGATTGTTTTCCCAACTTTAACTGCTGAAGAGACTGGCAGAAGTAAGATGAATCATGTTTTAGTGGCATCATCTTCTCTTTGTTATTGAGACTTAATGAAGAATCTGTCAGTTATTTTCTCCTTCTTGCAACTTAGAACTTAACATGCTTTTATGCACTGAAAATAAATACTAAAAATAAAAGAAATTCATGTTGCACATCTTTGTTAAGGGAATAGTATACTAAAATTCCTCATTATCAGCAGTCAGATATAAGGTAAAAATAAAATTTTTAAAAATGTCTATGTCAGTATTTCTGAGAATAATTTGAAAAAGTGATCTAAGGTATTTGAAAAAATGTTACAACACTTCACTGAAATAAATAGCACTGTTATTGTTTTTGAGAAAAAAATAAACACTCAGGATATTTTTAATTAAAAATGTTATAAATTTAAGCTATAAAGAATAGTACTTGGGCTGGGAATGTGGCTCAAGCGGTAGCGCACTGGCCTGGCATGCATGTGGCCCAGGTTCGATCCTCAGCACCACATACAATCAACCATGTTGTGTCCGCCGAAAACTAAAAAATAAATATTGAAAAATTCTCTCTCTTTCTCTCTCTCTCTCTCTCTCTCTCTCTCTCTCTCTCTCTCTCTCTCTCTTTAAAAAAAAGAATAATACATAAATAATTTAAATTTAACAAAAACATTTGTATAGGATGCATAAGTGTGCATCAAGTATAACTACTCATAATAGAGATATGTGGAAAATAAAAATGAGTAGTTCTACAAAATATTTAACTGTATCATTATACTATAGTAAAGCATGATAGTGTGGACACAAGGTAGCAGGTCTATTATATGAGAATAAAAATGTATAACTAGAAAATTTCTAATTTTTTGAAAATAAATCTAATAAATTAATTGTAGAACTTGAAATTTTTATACTATTAAATTCATTTCTAAAAATTTTGCTAGAAGTTACAGAAAAAACTTGTGACATCTTATGGATGACTACATGCATTGTAAGTTAAACAGTAGAACACATTGGTGTTCAAGTTCTTACAGGCATGACATTAAGCACCTTGCAGCAGAAGAACAAGCTGTAGGTAAATTTTTCTCCATTTCTTTATCACCTGTTTCTTTAGTAGAACTGCATAAACATCTCAATAAATATCAGAATGAATGCACATTTAATTAAGGATGACAGTAATTTTTATGTAGTGTTTTATCTGCCATCATTAGAAATGTAATTAATATATAATTTTCCAACAATAAATATAACATTAGAATTTCAACTATTTTGCAGAAATATTATTCCAGTCTCATCACAGTGAAAACTTTAGTAAACTTTGTATAATCCTTAAAACCATTTTATAAATATTATGCTAATTCAATATTAATAAGAGATCAGTCTAGTTTATATTTTTCCCTAAAAATGGCATTTTAAAACAAAAGTGCATATTTATACATACTTCTATCTTATTTTCATATGTGCATCTATAAGAAAAAGTGGATTTTTGTGAAAAGTAATAAAAAATACTTTTTTGTTAGCTTACAATGTATAATATGCAATTTTCAAAGAACACTGTGAATTATGTACACATTAAATACATATAATCATATATGTAAATATTTTAGTATATATATATATACATACTATATATGTGTGTGTGTGTGTGTGTGTGTGTGTATATATATATATACACACACACATACATACAAACAATATAAAGCAATGTTTTGATGTTCTCGAACAGAAGTATCTAGGGAGTTCTTTCAGATTTTCTTACACTAAATTCTAAATCGGCAAGCTAAAATGGATGTATTTCTCTCAATTCAGCATAAACTAACAGAAATAAAGAAAACTATGATTTCTAAATTAATTTAAAAACTACCTGTTGTGTTACAAAATGGCAAGGTTGGGGCTGGGATTGTGGCTCAACGGTAGAGCGCTCGCCTAGCATGGGCAGGACCCGGGTTTGATGCTCAGCACCACATAAAAATAAAGGCATTGTGTTGTGTCCATCTACACCTAATAAAATAAATATTTAAAAAAATAGCAAGGTACTAAAATTAGAATTCAAATTCATATCTGTATATATTTTCAAATATTTGAGCTCTTTTTATTTTTGCACATGAGTCCAAAATAACAATGAAAATACCTAAATCCACACCGTACAAGCCAAAATTTTCACAATATCTAATTACATACTTATTCTATCCAGATTCCATGGTAACTCTTGGCAATAACTAAAAGTGTTTCTAGTATTAGTAGTAATAGTAGGTAAATGTTATTTTTTTTAAATCCAAAATTATTTTTTCAATTTGTAATTTCTTTATGGTTTATTTATTATTTCTGCCCATGTGTGGTTAAGAGTTATGTGACAGAGCAGCCCTGAATGGGGCTTTGTAAGTTTCCTGGAAGTTACATAACAAAATACCACAAACTGTGTAGCTAACAACAGACATTTATTCTCTCAAAATTCTAGCTGTCAGAATCTGAAATCAAGGTGTGAGCAAGGCTGTGCTCCTTCTGAGACTCTGGATAAAATCCATCCGTTCCTCTTCCTAGCTTTGATCTTAACCATTAATCCTCTTCAATTTTTGTCAGCTTGAAGCTGCCTCACTCCAATCTGCTTCTGTTCTCACAGGTCCCTTGGTTCCCATTATCTTATATATAAGTCCTTCAAGCATATTGTTTAAGGGGCAACATTAATTCCCTCATGTTTGCTGCAAGTAATAAAAACATAATGGATTTTACCATCTTAGCCATTATTATAGACTGACAGATTAATTTTGTTCAAATTATAATTTAAAATAAACAATTTACAAGAGTGACAGGCTTATTGCGTATTTTATTTTACAGTCCCAAGCTCTATTAAGTATCCCATTTTGTAATGCCATTTGAACATTCTTAAGTTAGATATGTAAATAGTTGTTTTGTATTAAAATATGCTGGTATTTTAAGTCTATAATTTTCAGTTAGGAATAAATTTCCTTAAATGATACTTAAAAAAATCAAATAGTAATTCCTTTAAAATAACATCTTAGCCATTTTAAGTGTGTAATAGAGTAATATTAACAATTCACATTGTTGGAACAACCTAGGTACTCTTCAACAGATGAATCGATGAAGAAAGTATGGTATATATACACAATGGAATATTACTCAGCCTCAAGGAGAATGAACATATGGCATTTGCTTGTTAATTGATGGGACTGAAGCTGTCATGCTAAGTGATATAAACCAGTCTCAAAAAAACCAAAGACCAAATGTTCTCTCTGAGATGTGGATGCTAACCCATAACAAGGGAGGGAAAGTATAGGAGTTCACTGAATTGGACAAAAGGGAATGAAGGAAGCGCTGGGAAGAAGAAAAAGAGTAGAATGAATAGCACATGATTTTTGAATGTGCATATGAACACATGAGCAGTATACCTGCACAAGAATGGGATAAAAATTGGAATAGTTCGCACTCCATATATGCATAATATGTTAAAATACATCCTAGCGTCAGGTGTATGTGAAAAGAAACAAATTTTAAAAAGGAGAAATAATTTTATATAGGTTTTGTATTTAAATTAACATATTTTATGCTGTCAGTGATGAGAAATAATGTTTTCTGATAAATAAAAGAATCAGTATTTGCATATTTTCCTTTCCTAGAATGTTTATATGATCATTTGCTTTTTTTGTAATACCATTCTTTTGTTTCCACTTGAAAGACTGCCTGTAGCAATTCCAAAAAGGAAGTCTAGTGGTAATTAACTCACTCAGCTTTTATTTTTTTTGCCAAGAAATTTGTTATTTTTCTTAATTTTTAAAGGAAATGATTGCTGGTGCTCTCTTCTCAGTTGTTAAATTGTTTTTAGTTTGTGTGTGTACATCCTTTTTCTTTGAAAAATAAATACATCATATCTGTCCTAAAGTTTTCTTCCAAAAAATCTGCTGATGTTTTTCTGAAAGCTCTATCTTAGGAGATAAATCACTCTTCACTTCTTGTATTCAAAATTTTTTACTTTCATTTTATTTACTTATTTATTTATTTATTTTCTATTTGCTGATAGACTTTATTTATTTATTTATTTATATAAGGTGCTGAAAATTGAACAGACTTTTATTTATTTATTCATATGAGGTGATGGGAATCAAACCCAGTGCCTCACACTTGCCAGGCAAGTTTTCTTCTGCTGAGCCACAGCCCCAACCCATCAAAAATCTTTATTTTTAAATTTTGATAGTTACAATTTTCCTCACTTTGGGTCCTTTGTG
Organism: Callospermophilus lateralis; assembly: GCF_048772815.1. NCBI lineage: Eukaryota > Metazoa > Chordata > Mammalia > Rodentia > Sciuridae > Callospermophilus > Callospermophilus lateralis. The sequence continues at coordinate 196,877 of NW_027512964.1, forward strand.
GATACATCGTAATTATTTTTCTTTGAGTTTCTTGAATTTTGGTATCCATTTTCCTTCTCAGAATTGAAAAAAAAAGTCTTTTATTTTTTCAAATGAGTTCTACTCACCCTTCTCTTTCTCTTCTTTAGAGACACATGCAAAACACATATTTGACCTTGTGATGTTGTCTCATAAGTCCCTTAGAGTTTCTTCACATTTAAAATTTTATATTTTTAATTTTCTTTTTGTTTCAATTAATAATTTCCAAAAGCCTGTATTTGAGTTCAATGAGTCACTCTTGTGCTTGATCAAGTCTGTTACTGAACACTTCTAGTAAATATTTTATTTCAATTATTGTTTTATTTAAATACTTTCATGTTGGCATTTTTACACTTTACATGCATTTTCCTGATTTTGTGACATTTTTTTATTATTTATTTTTTAGTTGTAATTGGACACAGTATCTTTATTTTATTTTTTTTATGTGGTGCTGAGAATTGAACCCAGGACTTCATGGGTGCTAGGTGAGTGCTCTACCAATGAGCCACAATCCCAGCCCTTTTGTGTAGTTTTCTGCTGTTTCCTCATAACACATGTAGGTATTTTTACAAGGACTATTTTTCATTTCGTGAAATTATTCATAGACCTTCAAAGTCTTAGGATTGGTCTTTGTAGAGTTATCTCATTTATTTGATTTATTTGTGTTTCTGTGTTTCTTCATGTGTCTTGTTATTTCTGTTATAATTTTTTGTTTTGTTTTTGCATTTGAAGAAACAGCTACCTCTTCCAGACTTTGTGAATCAGTTTTGTATGGGGGACAAATTTCACAAATTAGCCAGAAGTTTTGAAAGCCCCTTGGATCTTTTATGGGAGTGGCTCTTTTCTGGACTTGAAAAATGATTTCTGAATTAGGTTTGCTGGTTTCTTTAAGAAAGTCTTGTACTTTCTTCCCCCCCCCCTGGTGTCTCATTGCTGTAAGGTAGAGTCTGATGCTTAGACAATCCTTTTGAGCTCTCTCTGGTTCTCAGCCCAACTCAGGTATTGAAAGTAAGAAATTTCCTCATATGAGCCTTGAGACAAGTGAGACAAATCATTTCCTCAGACATCTGTCTCTCCCTAAACAACACCTATAATATTGGAAGCATATCCACCCTTCCTCTTAAGAAAGTAGTCATGAATTTTGTTTGTCTTGCTGGGTTGGGCATGGGGTTGATAGCAAGTGAATGGAAATGGCCTTCTTTTACCTCTTTAAATAAAACTGTGTATTCCTGGAATACCCCAATTTCATAACTGGCTTATGCAATATTCTTATGGGATCATTGGACCATAATCTTTGTGTGTCAATATTTGTGAGAAAGTGAGGTCTGGGGCTTTATATTCTGAAAAATTTGAGACATCACTCAAGGAAAACATTTTTATTTAATAAAAAAGTTGATACTAGACTATTCATATTATAATGTGACTTTCATTCAAGTATAATTTCTTAAATGTGAGCTACATTGTAGCATAACATTCATTTTACAGGAAAGTTTGAATACACTTCAGCCACTTTTATCTTATGACCATTGAGTAACTACAAATAATAACATTTATGATATTTGTGGTATTGTTTAAATATCCTAAACCTTTTGGGTTTTCAAGTAGCAATATTCTTGTAAAATATGTATTATTTAAATTATTGTTCACTGCTGAATAGCTGAAAGTATCCAATTAAAGTCATATGCATTTTCCAAATTTATAATTCAATTTTCTCAAAAAAGTTTAGTCAAATAGTATTTTTTGTGAGCCCTGAAATAAGGGAATCTGATGAGCACACTTAAGATTTTTATATTTTAAGGTGTTAGATTATAAACCAAATCTGAAATCAAAAAGAGTTTTCCATTTAATTTTTAATATTTGATATTTTTTCTCTCATTGTTTTATTGAAAATATTTTGCATTCCATTAATTTGTTCCTCAGAGCCCCTATACATCCTAGATTTTACCTTTTAATACTATCCCATATTTTATGAAATTCAGCTTCTATTCTCTTAACATCTTTTCTCCATGATCAAGTTTCTTTGCCAAGATTATGTATATTGCCTTTATTATGTCAATATCTATTTTTCAAATGATGTAGTCTGTTGGTAATGCTTTCCATTAAATTTTTAATTTGGTTTATTGATTCTTCAATTCCAAGAGTTTCCAAATTATCCTTCTTCAAAATCTATATCTCCTTCTTGCCATGATCTTTCACTTCTAATATTTTCTCTCTAATTCCAATCCTTACTTCATTTTTTACCTCTTATGTCTTCTTATCTTTGAACTTTCTAAATTTATTCCTTGACATTTCCTACACTGCAGTATCAGTAGAGTCTATTGTTGAATCATTCTGTTTTGGATGTTTTCTTCTCTTGTTTTTTTATATTGTTTACGTATCAACCCATCTAATCAAATGGATCTGAAACAGTGGGTTTTCTACTCTACCAGATTTTAGTTATCCTGTAATTTTCCAGTGTCTCAGAGATTAAGGGAAGTCAAATAACTGCAAAAACCTATTCATATAACATATAGGATTAAATTAAGTACTTAGTTCCTATTATGACATGTACAATGTTGATTGACACAATAAACAGAAATTGTAGGGTCAGCAATTTCTATCATTAAACATAGTAGTTAATCATGAATTATGTCCATCAAAAACTCAGACAATTGGTATTACCTATGACTTCCAGTGTTTTAACTGCTTCTATTGCATTAGTGGTGGGGTCTGACATTATACAAACTAATCAGTGTTAAGAGAAATTAAAAATAGAGATAATTAAGAGTAAAGAAGAATATATTAGGGAGACAAAGATTTGCGATTTCAAAATAGGGCTGATCCATAGACAACATATTTTTCATTATTTATGAGGGGGAAGAGAAGAAATAAAAGTAAAAGAAAAATTAGAGGAATAGTGAAAGAGAGAACAATGAGTCTGGCTTCTGTTGGTTTAACATCTATTTATTTATAGATTTTTAAATTACTGCATTATAGACATACACAACATTGAAATTCACCATGCTTTATTCATAGATGTACAAAGAGAGTTTAGTTTGTTTCATTCTAATGTTCATCCCTCTGTTTGTCCTTCATGCCTTCCATGTAACCCCTTCCACAGACATCTCTGCTATTTTTGTTGAATGCCCTCTTTTCCATTATGTGGTCAAGTATTCACATATGAGGGGAAATATTTGACCTTTGGCTTCCTGAGTATGGCTTATTTCACTTAGAATTGTGTTCTTATTTCATCAATTTTCCACCTAGTGCCATAATTTAATTCTTCTTAATGACTAAGTAAAACTTCATTGTGTATATACACCATGTATTCTTTATCAATTACTCTGTTGATGGGTTTGATGGCTGGTTCTGTAATTAGGTTATTATGAATTGTGTTGCTATAAGCACTGATGTGCCTGTGTTTCTATAGTATGCTGATTTCAGATATTTGGGTATATACCAAGGAATGAGACAACTGGGTCAGATGGCAGTTTTATTCCAAGTTTTGAAAGGGCTATTCATCCAGTTTTCAAGAATGGCTGTACTAATTTGAAGTCCTGCCAACACTGCATTTCCCCATGACTTATTCTTTTTTTCTTTTTAAAAATTATTTTCAGGTGTATGTACAGTAAAGTGTATTTTGACATATTATTCATACATGGACTATAACTTTCCATTCTTGTGCTATATATACTGTAGAGTTACACAGGTTATGTAATTCATATAAGTACATAGGAAAGTTATGTCTGTTTCATTCTACTATTTTTCCTATTTCCATCCTCTCCTTTCCCTTCATCCTTCTATGTCTAATCGAATAAACTTTATTCTTCCTTTCCCCCCAAATGTTCTGTCTGATATGTGGATCTCTGCACAATATTCTTGATAATTGATATTTTGAGTGGAGTGAGATAAAATCTCTATGCAGTTCTTTTTGAATCTAATAGTTTTATTGAAGTTTAGGGAAAGAGCAAGGACATTATAACAGACTTTCTCTTCCTTGTAGTTTTGATTGTCATTTCCCTGATGCCTAAATATGTTTTATGTATATTTATACACACACACACACACACACACACACACACACACACACCACTTGTATTTTTTTTTAGCAATGTCTGTTTTAGATTTTGTGCCTGTTTCGTTTAGTAATTGGGGTTTAATATTTTTTAGGTTTTTTTATTATTCTGTATATTAATTTCCTGAGGAACAGATGAAAAATATTTTATCACATTGGTAAGCTCTTTGTTTACATTCTTGTTTCCTTTGTTGTGCAGAAGTTTTGAAATTTGATTTTATCTCATTTATTAACTGTTAGTTTTATTTCTTGTGCTTTAGAGGTCTCATTAAGTTGATGATTTTGTCAATATGTTGGAGTGTTGGGCCACATTTTCTTTAAGCAACTGTAGAGTTTCTGGTTTAATTCCTAGGTCGTTGATACACTTGGAGTTGGCTTTTATGCAGGGTGATAGGGATCAAGTTTTATGTTTTTCACATATGAATATCCAGTATTCATAGCACCACTTGTTAAAGTGTTTCTGTTTTCTTCAACACATATTTTTGGCCCCTTTGTCGCATATCAGGTCACTTTATCTATGTGGGTTTGTCTGTGTTTCCTTTTCCATTCATCTTCAGGTCTGTTTTGGTGCAATATAATGCTGTTTTTTTTTTTTTTTTAGTAAAGCTCTGTGATATAATTGGATATCTGGTACTGTGAAGATCTCAGCATCACTCTTCTGGTTCAGGATACATTTGGATGTTCTATGTCACTTCTGTGTCAAAATGAATTTGAGAAGTGTGTTTTGTCTGTGTGTTATGAAGAATGTCTGTGTTGTGAAGGATGTCATTGATATTTTGACTGGGGTTGTACTGAGTCTGTTCACTGGTTAAGGTAGTATGACCATTGGGATAATATTAATTTTGCTTTTTTCAAGAATATTGAAAGTATTTCCACTTCTTAAGATGGTCTTTGATTTGTTTTACTTCACCATTTTATAATTTTCATTGTTGATGTTTTTCATCTCCTAAGTTAGATATTTTCCAAAGTATTTTCTTTAGGGGTTTTGAATGAGACATTTTTCTCAATTGTTTTGAAGAGGGTTTGCTATTGCTTATAGGACTGCAATTGATTTATGTATTATTTTCTTGTATCATCTCTTTTAGTAGATTTGTTATCAGCACTAAAAATTTTCTGATGGAGCATTTTAAATTATCTAAGTAAAATGTTCATGTCATCAGTAAACAGAGGCAACAGGCCTTCTTTTTCCTATGTGTATGAAATTAGTTTCTTCTCTTGCCTGTTTTCTCTTGCTGGGGATTCAAGGAGTGGTGAAAGTTTACTTCCTTGTTTTGTTTTTGTTTTTGGAAAAAAATGTTTCAATTTTTTAAAAATTCAGATTGATGTTGGCATTTGGTTTCTCCTTCTATCACTAGTCCCTCTGGTGTTTTTAACCTGAATGGGTGCTGAGTGTTGTGAACAGGCTTTTCTGAATCTACTGATTATATCATGGTATTTTTGTACTTAAATTTTTTATACAGTAAATTTTCTATATGTGTGTGTGTGTGTGTGTGTGTGTGTGTGTGTGTGCGCATGCATGCAAGTGTGTGTGCATTTGTATATATGTACATATATATGTACTTAAATTTGTTTTGGAATTGGGAATTGAACCAAGGCATGATTTTCCAATTAGGTTCATGTGCCACTATCCACTTTTTAATTTTTTTTCATATTTTTGTAAATGCATTATAGTATTACAGAACAATGGATTTATTGTTACATATTCACATATAAATCTAATATAAAAATAAGCAATATTATACCCTAGTGTTTCCCTTTTTTTCCTTCCCTCCCCCAGGTCCTTTTACTCCTTTTTTATTTCTTCTTTTTAGATATATGTGACAGTAGAGTACATTTGGAGATATTATATATGGATGAGATATGCCTTATTCTATTTAGGATCCCATTCATGTGGTTGTACATGGTGTGGAATTTCACTGGTCATGAATTCATATATAAACATAGGAAAGTTATGTTCAATTTATTCTCATGTCTTTCCTATTATCATGCTGCTCTCTTACCTTCATTCCTCTTTGTCTACTCCAATGAACTTTGATTATTTCCTCCCTGTCCCTTATTGTGTATTAGCATCCACATATAAAACAAAATATTTGGCCTTTGGTTTTTGGGACTGACGTATTTCACTTACCTTGACAGTTCCTAGTTCCATCAATGCATTGCCAAATGCCTTAATTTGATTTTTCTTTAAGGCAGAGTAATGTTCTATTGTGTATATACAACCATATATTCTTTTGGATATTTGATTTTAAGAGAGACTAGGATGAAGGGTCAGAAGCTTGGAAGAGAAAAGCTATTGGTATGATTCTGTAATTCCCAGGTGTCCTTATGGAGAATAAAATTGACACTTTCACCCCAGGCCATCTGTTCAAGACTACAACAGTACATCTCAAGTAGGGTACATGACAGTCACTTGGAGAGCTCACTCAAACTCAGAGTTCTGGGCCTCAACTCAGAGTGTCTGACTCAGGGCCCGGGGTGGCCCTTCTTTATTCCTTACAAGCACCCAGGTTTGCTAAAGTTCCTGGTCTAAACACTTCCAACTGATGGCCCTTGTCTAGAAATTTCAGGGGCAGTGAAGGTGATATAAGGTCCTCCTTGGGTCCAGTCTTCACCTTCTTTCCCTACCTCTTTTCCCAGTGCCCTACAGAGAAACCTACTGTAGCTCCTACTTAGATCACACCTGCATATGTCCATGATAAATTGGAGCACGTGGGATCTTCCAGTCTCATGGGCCTTCCACAGTTTCAGATTTTTTTCCCTGAAGACTGCAAGCCCTATCTCTGTACTTCAACCACTGTCTTCACATCAGTTTTTAGAATCTCATCTTTTGGATTGTTGATTTCCATGTGAATTTTAGAACATTGTTTACTCTTAGAATTCCACACTGCATTTTCATGATATTTTATGTAGGACTTTGTGGACACAGGATGTTGCTGATGACAATGGGATTCCTCTTTTTCCCTTTTATGAAAGGAAGCTACTAGTCTGGGACTAACTCCTCTACTGAGTGTTAAGGAGGAGCCAAACATGGGCCCTTTTGGGTTCCTAGGACTACTCTGAAAAATAATACTTACTGGGTGTCCTAAAAAATCAATTTATTGTACCACAGTTGTGGAGTCTAGAAGTCCAAACTGAATTATTATAAGGTATCTGCTCTGGAAGGTCTAAAGGAGGATTTTTCCTTGTCTCCTCTAGCTTTCAGTAGTTGAATGAAATTCTTGGCATACCTTGACATATAGATTCATCTCTCCTTTTTCTGTCATGATTATCACATGTTGTTCTCTCTGCACAGGTATACTTGTCCAAATTTCCTCTTCTAAGGTCATGAATCATTAGATTATAGCCCACTCTCAATGACTATGGAATCATACAACATTTTTATGTGCAAAAACCTCATTTCCAGATGAGGTAATAAGCTGATATGCTGGGAAGGACATGACTATTCAACCCAGAGCATGTATTGAGCACTTAATGTGCCCTATTCCCTGTATTTCCCATGGCAGCACTGTGAGGTACACACAGGCCTCACTCACACTGAATAAACTAGGATATGAAGCTCAGTAAAGTTGTGCTCTAGCCAGAAGAACATGGAACACACAAGGTTGTAGTCACAGTGTAGCTGTAGCATGGGTCCACCTGTCCATTGAAAGAACCAAAGACCAAATAATCTTTATGATATGTGGATACTAACAAATAATCAGGAGGGAGAAGGAAGAATGAGACATATGTAGACATGAGACTGCTTCCCAGAAATAGTCCCAGAGTACTACAAAGGACTTCAAATCTTTTAGTAGCTGCCTCTTTGAGAATCTTAGAGCAGGAATTGATGCATAAAATAGCAATGCTCAAATTTACTCATCAATTATCCCAAGAGTTGCAATATTACTCTTCTAAATTTAGATTACTAGAATTTCATTGAACATTTTATGCGGGTTTATAGTATGGAATTAAAAAAATATTTTTCTTCACTATTTAGATATATAAATGACAGTAGAGTGAATTCTGAAATATTATATACACATAGAGTATAGCATATAACTTATTCTAATTAGGATCCCATTCTTATGGTTGTAACATGATATGGGGCTTCACTGTGTGTGTGTATTCATAGACGAACATAGGAAAGTTATGTCTGATTCATTCTGTCTTTTCTATTCCTATTTCCCCTACCCTCTTTTATTCCCATCTGTCTAATCCAATCAGTATGGATTCTTCCTTCTCCCCCCTGATTATTTGTTAGTATTCACATATCATTAAGATTATTTGGCCTTTGGTTGATAGGGTCTATTATGCTGAGAAGTGGGATAACTTGGTCATTTGGTGGCTCCATTACAAGTTTTCTGAGGAATCTCCATACTGCTTTCAAGTATTGGTTGCACCAATTTGCAGTCCAACCGGCAACATATGAGTGAGCTTTTTTCCTACATCCTCTCCAACATTTATTATTACTTGTATTCTTTTTTTTTTTTTACTTTTTTATCAATAGTTTTATTGGTGCAGTATAGCTGTACATAATGATGGGATTTGTGGTCACATATTTACCCATTCACATAATTTAACTATATAATTTGGCCAATATCATTCCCCAGTATTTCCCCTTTCTTCTCCTCCTTCTTCCACCCAGTCCCTTTTCTCTACTAATATTCCTTAAATTTTCATGAGATTCCCACCTTTCTTTTCCATTTTGAGAAAATATTTTCAAACTATGCATCTGATATGAATTTTTTTTTTTTTTTTTTTTTGCCAGGATTTGGTACCAAAGTTTTATTTATTTTTTTAAAATTAATTTTTATTGTAGGTTGTTCAAAACATTACATAGTTCTTGATACATCATATTTCATACTTTGATTCAAGTGGGATATGAGCTCCCATTTTTACCCCATATACAGATTGCAGAATCACATCAGTTGCACAACCATTGATTTACATATTGCCATTCTGGTGTCTGTTGTATTCTGCTGCCTTTCCTATCCTCTACTATCCCCCTCCCCCCTCCCCTCCCCTCTTCTCTCTCTACCCCCTCTACTGTAGTTCATTTCTCCCCCTTATATTTTTCCTCCTTTCCCCTCACTTCCTCTTGTATGTAATTTTGTATACCCCTGAGGGTCTCCTTCTATTTACATGCAATTTCCCTTCTCTCTCCCTTTCCCTCCCACCTCTCATCCCTGTTTAATGTTAATCTTCTCCTCATGCTCTTCGTCCCTACTCTGTTCTTAGTTACTCTCCTTATATCAAAGAAGACATTTGGCATTTGTTTTTAAGGGATTGGCTAGGTTCACTTAGCATAATCTGCTCTAATGCCATCCATTTCCCTCCAAATTCTATTATTTTGTCATTTCTTAATGCAGAGTAATACTCCATTGTGTATAAATGCCACATTTTTTTTATCCATTCCTCTATTGAAGGGCATCTAGGTTGGTTCCACAGTCTTGCTATTGTGAATTGTGCTGCTATGAACATGGATGTAGCAGTGTCCCTATAGTGTGCTCTTTTTAGGTCTTTAGGGAATAGACCGAGTAGGGGAATAGCTGGATCAAATGGTGGTTCCATTCCGAGCTTTCCAAGAAATCTCCATACTGCTTTCCAAATTGGCCGCACCAATTTGCAGTCCCACCAGCAATGTACAAGAGTACCCTTTCCCCCACATCCTCGCCAGCACTTTTTGCTGTTTGACTTCCTAATGGCTGCCAATCTTACTGGAGTGAGATGGTATCTTAGGGTGGTTTTGATTTACATTTCTCTGACTGCTAGAGATGGTGAGCATTTTTTCATATACTTGTTGATTGATTGTATGTCCTCCTCTGAGAAATTTCTGTTCAGGTCCTTGGCCCATTTGTTGATTTGGTTATTCGTTATCTCATTGTCTAATTTTTTTTAGTTCTTTGTATATTCTGGATATTAGGGCTCTGTCTGAAGTGTGAGGAGTAAAGATTTGTTCCCAGGACGTAGGCTCCCTATTTACCTCTCTTATTGTTTCTTTTGCTGAGAAAAAACTTTTTAGTTTGAGTAAGTCCCATTTGTTGATTCTAGTTATTAACTGTTGTGCTCTGGGTGTCCTATTGAGGAATTTGGAGCCCGACCCCACAGTATGTAGATCATAGCCAACTTTTTCTTCTATCAGATGCCATGTCTCTGATTTGATATCAAGTTCCTTGATCCACTTTGAGTTAACTTTTGTGCATGGCGAGAGAAAGGGATTCAGTTTCATTTTGTTGCATATGGATTTCCAGTTTTCCCAACACCATTTGTTGAAGATGCTATCCTTCTTCCATTGCATGCTTTTAGCCCCTTTATCGAATATAAGATAGTTGTAGTTTTGTGGATTGGTTTCTGTGTCCTCTATTCTGTACCATTGGTCCACCCGCCTGTTTTGGTACCAGTACCATGCTGTTTTTGTTACTATTGCTCTGTAGTATAGTTTGAAGTCTGGTATCGCTATACCGCCTGATTCACCCTTCCTGCTTAGCATTGTTTTTGCTATTCTGGGTCTTTTATTTTTCCATATGAATTTCATGATTGCTTTATCTATTTCTACAAGAAATGCCGTTGGGATTTTGATTGGCATTGCATTAAACCTATAGAGAACTTTTGGTAATATCGCCATTTTGATGATGTTACTTCTACCTATCCATGAACAGGGTATATTTTTCCATCTTCTAAGATCTTCTTCTATTTCTCTCTATAGGGTTCTGTAGTTTTCATTGTATAAGTCTTTCACCTCTTTTGTTAGGTTGATTCCCAAGTATTTTATTTTTTTTGAGGATATTGTGAATGGGGTGGTTGTCCTCATTTCCATTTCAGAGGATTTGTCGCTGATATACAGGAATGCCTTTGATTTATGCGTGTTGATTTTATAGCCTGCCACTTTGCTGAATTCATTTATTAGCTCTAATAGTTTCTTTGTAGACCCTTTTGGGTCTGCTAGGTATAGAATCATGTCATCTGCAAATAGTGATAATTTGAGTTCTTCTTTTCCTATTTTTATGCCTTTAATTTCTTTCGTCTGTCTAATTGCTCTGGCCAGTGATTCGAGAACTATGTTGAACAGAAGTGGTGAGAGAGGGCATCCCTGTCTTGTTCCAGATTTTAGAGGGAATGCCTTCAGTTTTTCTCCATTCAGAATCATGCTAGCCTGAGGCTTAGCATAGATTGCTTTTACAATATTGAGGTATGTTCCTATTATCCCTAGTTTTTCTAGAGTTTTGAACATAAAGGGATGCTGTACTCTGTCGAATGCTTTTTCCGCATCTATCGAGATGATCATATGGTTCTTATTTTTAAGCCTATTGATATGGTGAATAACATTTATTGATTTCCGTATATTGAACCAACCTTGCATCCCAGGGATAAATCCTACCTGATCATGGTGCACAATTTTTTTGATATGTTTTTGTATCCGGTTCGCCAGAAGTTTATTGAGGATTTTTGCATCTAAGTTCATTAGAGATATTGGTCTGTAGTTTTCTTTCTTTGAAGTGTCTTTGTCTGGTTTAGGAATCAGGGTGATGTTGGCCTCATAGAATGAATTTGTAAGTTCTCCCTCTTTTTCTATTTCCTGAAATAGCTTGAAATGTATTGGTATTAGTTCCTCTTTAAAGGTTTTGTAAAACTCTGCTGTATACCCATCTGGTCCTGGGCTTTTCTTAGTTGGTAGTCTTTTGATGGTATCTTCTATTTCCTCAATTGATATTGGTCTGTTTAGGTTGTCAATATCCTCCTGACTCAATCTGGGCACATCATATGACTTAAGAAATTTATCGATGCCTTCACTATCTTCTATTTTATTGGAGTATAAGGATTCAAAATAATTTCTGATAATCTTCTGTATTTCTGAAGTGTCTGTTGTGATATTGCCTTTTTCATCCCGTATGCTGGTAATTTGAGTTCTCTCTCTTCTTCTCTTCGTTAGCGTGGCTAAGGGTCTGTTGATTTTATTTATTTTTTCAAAGAACCAACTTTTAGTCTTGTCAATTTTTTCAATTGTTTCTTTCGTTTCGATTTCATTAATTTCAGCTCTGATTTTAATTATTTCTTGTCTTCTACTTCTTTTGCTGTTGTTTTGCTCTTCTTTTTCTAGGATTTTGAGTTGAAGTATTAGATCATTTATTTGTTGTTTTTTTCTTTTTTTAAGGAATGAACTCCAAGCAATAAATTTTCCTCTTAGAACTGCTTTCAATGTGTCCCATAGATTCTGATATGTTGTGTCTGTGTTTTCATTTATCTCTAAGAATTTTTTAATTTCCTCCTTGATGTCTTCTATAACCCATTGATCATTCAGTAACCTATTGTTCATTCTCCAAGTGATGCATGATTTTTCCTTACTTCTTTTATCGTTAATTTTCAATTTCATTCCATTATGATCAGATAAGATGCATGGTATTATCTCTACTCCTTTATATTGTCTAAGAGTTGCCCTGTGACATAATATATGATCTATTTTTGAGAAGGATCCATGTGCTGCTGAGAAAAAAGTGTAACTGCTTGATGTTGGGTGGTATATTCTATCTATGTCAATTAAGTCTAGGTTATTAATTGTGTTATTGAGCTCTATAGTTTCCTTATTCAACTTTTGTTTGGAAGATCTGTCCAGTGGTGAGAGAGGTGTGTTGAAGTCTCCCATGATTATTGTATGGTGGTCTATTAGACTCTTGAACTTGAGAAGAGTTTTTTTGATGAACATAGCTGCACCATTGTTTGGGGCATATATATTTATGATTGTTATGTCTTGTTGGTGTATGGTTCCCTTGAGAAGTATGTAGTGTCCCTCTTCATCCCTTTTGATTAACTTTGGCTTGAAATCTATTTTATTTGATATGAGTATGGACACTCCTGCTTGTTTCTGAAGTCCATATGAGTGATATGATTTTTCCCAACCTTTCACCTTCAGTCTATGTATGTCTTTTCCTATCAAATGCGTCTCCTGAAGGCAGCATATTGTTGGGTCTTGTTTTGTGATCCATTCTACTAGCCTGTGTCTCTTAATTGGTGAGTTTAAGCCATTAACATTTAGGGTTATTATTGAGATATGGGTTGTTCTTCCAGCCATATTTGTTTATTTATGTTACTAAACATGGTTTGTTTTCCTCTTTGATTATTCCCCCCCCTTTACTGTACTACCTCCCGCTGTTGGTTTTCATTGATATTTTCCATTTCCTCTTCCTGTAATATTTTGCAGAGGATATTTTGAAGAGATGGTTTTCTAGCTGCAAATTCTTTTAACTTTTGTTTATCATGGAAGGTTTTAATTTCATCTTCCATCCTGAAGCTTAATTTCGCGGGATACACAATTCTTGGTTGGAACCCATTTTCTTTCAGTGTTTGAAATATGTTATTCCAGGATCTTCTAGCTTTCAGAGTCTGTGTTGAAAGATCAGCTGTTATCCTGATTGGTTTACCCCTAAATGTAATCTGCTTCCTTTCTCTTGTAACTTTTAAAATTCTCTCCTTATTCTGTATGTTGGGCATCTTCATTATAATGTGTCTAGGTGTGGATCTCTTATGATTTTGCACATTCGGCATCCTGTAGGCTTCTAGGATTTGGGATTCTGTCTCATTCTTCAATTCTGGGAAGTTTTCTCGTATTATTTCGTTGAATAGATTGCTCATTCCTTTGGTTTGGACCTCAATACCTTCCTGTATCCCAATGACTCTTAAGTTTGGTCTCTTTATGTTATCCCATATTTCTTGAATTTTCTGCTCATGGTTTCTTAACAGCTTTGCTGAGCTGTCTATGTTGTTCTCCAGTTGAAATACTTTGTCTTCATTGTCTGATGTTCTATCTTCTAAGTGTTCTACTCTGCTGGTAGTATTCTCAATTGAGTTTTTAAGTTGGTTTATTGTTTCCTGCATTTCCAGGATTTCTGTTTGTTTGTTTTTTATAACCTCTATCTCCCTGTATAATTGATCTTTTGCTTCTTGGATTTGTTTATGTAATTCATTGTCAAAGTGGTCGAAGTGGTCTTTCATTGTCTGATTTTGCTGTCTAATGTCTTCCTTGAGACTCCAGATCATCTGAAGCATGTATATCCTGAATTCTTTATCTGACATTCCATTTGCTGCAGATATTACCTCTTCTAAAGTTGAGTTGACCTGCATTGCTTGTGGTCCTTTCTTTCCTTGTCTTTTCATACTGATCGCGTTTCTTTCTGCTTGGTGAAACTCTTGTGTTATTGATTTTTCCCCCTATATATTTATATTGCTCTTGTATAGCTGCAAAGTCTCCCTCGCAGGCTTCGGCGGTGGTTCTGCCCCTCCTCCAATTGAGGCAATGTGCCTACCACGACGGGAGGCCGCTCTGCCTGTACTTTCAATGGGCCTGTTCTTTCAGTGGTCACAAGTCCGCCTACCTTGCAGGCATGAGCAGCGGCTTTGCCCCTCCGCTGGCCGCTAGGCCTGTTCTGTCTGTCGGTTGCAGGTCTGTCTACCTAAAAGGCACTGGTGGCGGCTCTGCCCCTCCCCCAACCGGGCGATGTATCTGGCGGGCCACTGGGCCTGTTCTTTCGGTGGTCACGGTTCCACCTACCTTGCACGCGCGTGGAGCAGCTGTGTCCCTCCGAGAGTTGCTAGGCCTGACCTGCCGGTGGGTGGCAAGTGCGCCTACCTTGCAGGCGCGGGGGTGGCTCTGCCGTTCCGCGGGTCACTGGGCCTGATCTGCTGGTGAGTCGCAGGTCTGCCTAACTTGCAGGCACCCGGTGGCTCTGCCCCTCTCCCAACCGGGGCGGTTTGATGTGTCTGGCCGGCCGCTGGGCCTGTTCTGTCGGTAGTCACGGTTCAGCCTACCTAGCAGGCACGTGGGGCAGCTGTGCCCCTCCGCAGGTTTTTGGGCCTGACCTGCCGGTGGGTCGCAGTTCTGCCTACCTTGTAGGCTCCGGGGGTGGCTCTGCTGCTCTGTGGATTGCTGTGCCTGTTCTGCTGGTGGGTCGCAGGTCCGCCTACCTTGCAGTTGCCCGGCGGCTCTGCCCCTCCCCCAACCAGAGCGATGTGTCTGGCGGTCCACTGGGCCTGTTTTGTCGGTGGTCACGGTTCCGCCTACCTTGCATGCGCGTGGAGCAGCTGTGTCCCTCCGAGAGTTGCTGGGCCTGACCTGCTGGTGGGTGGCAAGTGCGCCTACCTTGCAGGCCCGGGGGTGGCTCTGCCGCTCCACGGTTGCTGGGCCTGATCTGCTGGTGAGTCGCAGGTCTGCCTACCTTGCAGGCGCCGGGCGGCTCTGCCTCTCCCCCAACCGGGGCGGGGCGATGTGTCTGGCCGGCCTCTGGGCCTATTCTGTCGGTGGTCAGGGTTCTGCCTACCTAGCAGGCTCGTGGGGCAGCTGTGCCCCTCCGCAGTTTGTTGGGCCTGACCTGCCGGTGGGTGGCTAGTGCGCCTACCTTGCAGGCCCAGGGGTGGCTCTGCCGCTCCGCGGTTGCTGGGCCTGATCTGCTGGTGAGTCGCAGGTCTGCCTAACTTGCAGGCGCCTGGCGGCTCTGCCCCTCCCCCAACCGGGGCGGGGCTATGTGTCTGGCCGGCCTCTGGGCCTATTCTGTCGGTGGTCACGGTTCAGCCTACCTAGCAGGCACGTGGGGCAGCTGTGCCCCTCCGCAGGTTTTTGGGCCTGACCTGCCGGTGGGTTGCAGGTCTGCCTACCTTGTAGGCTCGGGGGGGTCGCTCTGCCGCCCTGTGGATTGCTGTGCCTGTTCTGCTGGTGGGTAGCGGGTCCGCCTACCTTGCAGTTGCCCGGCGGCTCTGCCCCTCCCCCAACCAGAGCGATGTGTCTGGCGGTCCACTGGGCCTGTTTTGTCGGTGGTCACAGTTCCGCCTACCGTGCACACACGTGGAGTAGCTGTTTCATTAGTGCCTGGGCACACTCTCCTTGTTTGCCTCCCTCAGGCCCTAAGTTTGTAGAGCTTAGGGCTGAGAACCCCCAGCAAATTTGCTTACCTTCTGGTAGCCACGCCCCCGTATCTGGTGCAAGAGACCTCAGTTGTCAGCACTGGTGGGAGCGGTAGCTGGGAGTCCTGCGCCCCGCGGCTCCCGCCGGCTCCTGCGCCAGCACCTCTGCGGCTCCCGCCGGCTCCGGCTGGCTCCCGTGCTGCTTCCGTGTCTGCCACCGGCTCCCGCGCCGCCGTCGGTCTGGCTATTGCACTCACAGGAGAGCTGGGAGGGGCCCTTAAGTTTTCCCCGCTGATCTATAGCTGAACGAGCTGTGATCAGTCAAAAAACAGAGATGATGACGTCAGCTCTCCAAGATGGTGGCTGCTGGCTTCCTCTGTGGTCTGACCGATGTGGAGAACCAAATTGGATGGCTTCCTTCCCCGTCTCAAGCCAGATTGAGCAATTTAGTAAGACCCTCGCTTCTCGCTTCAGCCTCCTCCTTCCGTGCGGGTGGCGGCTGCAGCGGCTACTTACTTGTATTCTTGATAATTGTCATTCCATTTGGAGTGAGACAGAATGCCCGTGTAGTTTTAATTTGCATTTTTCTAATTTGTAGTGATGTTGAAATTTTATTTCATATATTTGTTGGCCATTTGCATTTCTCCTGTGATGTGCCTGTTCAGTTCCTTTGCCCATTTGGTGATTGGAATACTTGTTGGTACTGTGTTAAGTTTTATGATTTCTTTATATATCCTCGAGATGAATGCTGAACCTGATGTGCAGGTGGCAACAATTTTTCTCCCATTTTAGGTTCTCTTCACATGCTTGATTGTTTTCTTTGCTGTAAAGAAGATTTGTAAATGGGCAACTCATGTCCCTCTTGAAGCAGTACAATAATAAATGATACATGGAAAGCAAAATATAAATTACATGTGTGTCATGCTCATTTAAAGAGTCATAATACCTTCAAGAGATAAAGGCAGTGATAATCCTATTTAAAATCATGAAAGTAGGTTTATAAAATGTAGGCCCTTTAGCCAAATCCCAGTTTCAGTAAGTCATAGAGTACAGATAGAAACCTAGTTCTGCACTGTTATTTGTGTTTTCCCTGAGCCAAGCTGTAGTAACAGGCCCCAAAATCTAATAAATTCAGTTTGTTTGAATAGAAATAATAGGACATTCTTATTAAAACCCACTGGCCCAGATAGTAGGATGGTTTAGCATTATGTCCTCTTTGCCAGTATTAGATGTTGACAATTTAAAATATTGTTTAGGATTCATCATTGATTTTCTAAATACAGATGTTTGGGGTGGGTGAGGTATGGAGAGAGGCTCTGCTTGTAATATTGTATGTTGTATTTCTGTGTGCGTGCATACTCAGTGTTTGGTGATATCATGTGCATGTCTTCAGGAAGTGTTGAGCATATAGGAAGGTATAAACCTGCATTTGGTGTATATATATATATATATATATATATATATATATATATATATATATATATAAAGAAATAACATGAAGAAATAACAGCAATTTCTAATCCATCTTTAGTTCATGAGAATTTGTTTTGAGTCCTCATAAATACTCTGAATTCTTTTGGTTGTTATTGTTTCTTACTGGAAATTTAAATCAGGGGCACAGTGAGGCTGGGTCACACAATGTTGCTTAGGGCCTTGCTAAGTTTCTGAGGCTGTTTTTGAACTCAGGATTATCTTGCCTTAGCCTCCCAATCAAATGGGATTAGAGGTGTGTTCCATGGAACCTGGTTCTATTTTATTTTTATATTGAAATATATATTACTTCTGAAAATAATTTATTCTTGATATTAAGAAAGCATAGAATACCATTTTTCCACACAAATAGCACCTTTTTTGGAAAAGATGTCATTTTTTTTTGAAAAGATGTCATTAGTGCCAGATGTATACTTTATTGTTGTCTAAATGGCAAGTTGTTTATTATTATTATTAAGCTATGTATTAGTTACAAAAGTTTATCTGTTCATATTATTATAAAGTATATATTCTTTTATATAACTTTATAGCATACATGAGTGGGTATCAAAATGACCTGTTGGGGATTGGGAGGGGAGGAGATGGTTCATGGGGTTAGATATGGTGGTAGAATATGATGTATATTATTATATAAAATACATGTATAAAGAAGTGGCTTTGGGTAAATATACTTTGTATAAAACCAGAGAAATTAAAAATTGTGCTCTATATGTATAATAAGAATTGTAATGCATTCTGCTGTCATATATAATTTAAAAATAATTAAAAATTAAAAATAAATGATGACATTATGTTATAACTGGAAATAAATACTATTCCTTTTAAAAAAATTGAAAAAAAAGGACTGTTGGTCAGTGATAAACTTTATAAAGTATAAAATGTACCCTTAACATTTGGTAATTCATAAACCCAGATGTAGGTATTTATAGTGTTGTCACCAAAATTAAAAAAGATATTACTGTATGTTAATGTCTTGCAATGTATACTCATAATTATATGAGCTGCATTTTGTGCATATACATGTATACTACAATTATATATAATTAATAAATGATTACTACATCTCACATTAACCACATTTATTTCAATTTATTTCAAATTAATTTGTCTTTTGAAAGCACCAATATATGACACTCTTTGGAGATATATATATATATATATATATATATATATATATATATATATATATATATATATCTCCAAATATATATATATTTGGAGAGATATATATTTGGAGATATATATATATATATATATATATATATATATGGATAAATATATATATGGATAAAAAAACATATATATGGGTAAATATATACTTGGTGTGTCTTCAAATTTGTCACTTTTATATATTATGTTCTTTACTCTCCTTTTTATAGAATTTCTGTTTTCAAATTATTGCGATTAATGAATTTTAGACACTTCAGTTTAACAGTGAACTCTGTAGATTTTCTTTTTTGCCTCAGCTAAAATGCATCCTACATTTTATAGGCTTATTGTTATGTAAATGACTTCTAAAAACCTGCATATAGAATTTCCTAACCTTACCTTATTCTGGACTACTAATATCTGAGTGAAGGTAATCTCAAAATGATCCCTGGAAAAAGCAGAACAGGGACGGGTCAGGATGTAGGATTGGTGGATGCTGAGTATGTAGTAGTGAGTATTCATGAAAAAGTATTGGTGGAATAGATAGGGGTAGAGAAAAAAGTGCTGTGAAGGAAAGAGGGAAAGAATGACCAGATCAAGGGTTCAGATTTAAAATGTCTAATTGTGGATCAATGGTAGCATGAGGTAAGGGGTAGTTTCTTTAGAGGCAGAAATAAGGTAGAAGCAAAAGAATAAGGTAACAGTCTCCAAGAAAAAGAGTCAGATTAGTGGGTTATGTGTTTATTTCTTCCCATGTTGGAGTGGAATTGATAATTCACAGAGTATGTTTCAGTAGGTAGTATTAAACCATTTCCAAGTAGCTTTACAAATTTGTGTGGCCACAATCAACATTTTACAATTGAAGTAACATAAAATCATTTTTTTTTTTTTAAATTTGATTTCTGGGTCTTCCCAGGTTTGTTTTTTTTTTTAATATTTATTTATTTTAGTTCTCAGCGGACACAACATCTTTGTTTTGTATGTGGTGCTGAGGATCGAACGCGGGCCGCATGCATGCCAGGCGAGCGCGCTAACGCTTGAGCCACATCCCCAGCCCAACATAAAATCTTTATACATTTTCATCTGTTTTTTTAAATTAATTAATTAATTTATTTATTTATTCCATTTTTTCATCCACTTTTGCTTTACTGTTATTGTGTATACACTGCTGGTGAGTATACAATGATATTTATATATATATTAGATTCCACTTTTCATAAAAAATAGTGTCTGCTAATGGGGCTGATTATAAAATGTCATAGAAAGGGCCATTCAAGCAATCAAAAGCAGAAATTGATGTAACTGTTTAGAGAATATGTTTACATATCAATTAATTAAAGTATTATCAGTTTTTCTGAATATTTTCTGTATCCAATATTTTTATATGTGTATATGAAAGTGAATACCATAAGTTCAAACATTTTTAAACTGACATAAAGAATTTTAATATTTAAATGTACAGTGATGGTGGAGAGTTTTTGTTTTATTTACTATTTGAACTTAAATTGTTCTCTCTGTAATTTATATGCAATTATTCAAAGTTATTCAGTGTTGAACTTCAAGTGATATCTTCTCATTTCTCTTTTCTGGAGTGTCTCCTAAAATATGAATATTTTATAAAAGATAAAATGCAGAGAAGAAAGCTTATAAAAATTTGAAAAATATTTATTTGGTGAATAATAAGCACTGAATATCTTAATATTCAATAATTGAAGACACATGCATCAAAATAATTCTTTAAAGAGAATTTTTGAACAAAAATATATTTATGATATTTTCCTCAAATCTGAGTGTCTTACTAAAAGGGGCAGTGCTGTAACACTTATATTTTAAAACAAAAGCTGAGGGGCTGAAGATGTGGCTCAAGCAGGAGCACACTCACCTGGCATGTACACAAAACTGGGTTCGATCCTCAGCATCACATAAAAATAAAAAAAAATAAAGATGTTATGTCCACCAAAAAGTAACTAACTAACTAACAAATAACTAAATCTTTAAAACTTCTCTTTCTCTCTCTCTCTCTCTCTTTAAAAAAAAAAGGTGAACAGACCACCCATAAAACTCACAAAGTCTTTTACTGAGTAGTTGTAATCACAAAGTCTTTCACTGAGTAGTGGTAATTTAACATGCTTTATTACTACACACATAAAATGATATTTTCTGAAATATGTGATTTAATTGTCCTAAAAATTAAATAATTTTATGTATCAATACATTTTTAAAATATATATTTTAATTATTTACTATTAATTTAAGCTTAATTGAACTGAATATTAGATTAAATCACTATTCAAAATTTTTGAGAGAATTAAAGATTTTCTACACACTATAATCTTGATTTTTATTATAATTTTCTGCATTTTCAACTTACTTTTAATTTCATGCAATATTCAACCAGGATAAGTTAACACTAAAAATGGAATAAATTCTTTTACAATTTCATGTTTATAGGCTATTAAAAATAACCAATAATGAATTTGAGTAAGAAAAACAAATTATATTTACTACTATTTAGTATAAAGCTGTTTTGTTTTTTACTTGAAATGCTCTCCAAAAACTTATGTGTTGAAGACTTTGTCCAGTGCAACAATTTTCTGGGGGTGAGAATGTGGATTTCAAAATATCTGACCTCATCAATGGTTTCATCCATTGGGAGTTCATCCATTGAGTATTCAGAGCTAAATAAACTATTGGAACATAGCTGAAACTGTAGGAGGTGGGTCATTGTTGAAGTTGGTGGGCCTTACAGGGTACATCTTATATCTTTGCTTTATTGATGCTATAAGGTGAGTGGTTTTCTGGCCACATTCTTCTCCCATGATTTTCTGTCTCAACTTGAAAAAAAAAGAAATGCAGTTTTATGACCATGAACTATAACCTCTGAAATCATTAACTAGAATAATCTTTTTCTCCTTTAAGTACTTTGTTTATTATTTTGACACAGTGACATGGCTTTGAAGAGCTAACACTCAGCTACTTTGGAAGAGCTTTGAATTAAGCATCATAAAACCTGAAATTATCTAGGATTTTTAAAATGAACTTTCGTCATCAGGGAAAAGACACTTAATTTTATGAACTTCTATTTAATAATCATGTGATTGGAAAACTACATCCAAATTATTCTATAATCTTCCCTAAAAATATACTATATTAGTACACATATTTATTTATTTATTTTCTTATTTATACTTTTTTATCATGGGTTGAATTCAGGGGCACTTGTTTAAAAGTCTTAATCACAATACTTGTTGTAATACAGAGCAGTATATATACCAGAGAATAGCATTAATTTAAAAAGATAGGACATAATGACAATTAAACAGGAGTATTGCAAGTTCAAGGGCAGCCTCAGCAACTTGTGAGATCCTTTCTAAAAAATGGTTCCATCCTTCACTGAAATATAATGGTGGGGATCTAGCTCAGTTGTAGTGCACCCTTGAGTTCAATTTCCAGTGTTAGAAAGAAATGAATAAAAATAAATGAAAAAATAACCAATTAGTTGATAACAGTTTAATGAAATGAACATGTATATTTTTAATACAATGTATTAAAAGTTTTTTTTATTTAGGTGGAACAAACAAAAGGATAAGGTTATTTTGTCCTAATCATAATAATATACAACTCATGGAATTTCTTTTGGTAATTTTTAAATTACTGAAAAATTGGAGTATTAGTTTAATTATTTATATTTCTCTGTGTTAATAACTAGTTGCCAACTAATTGTACCTAGTGTATAGTGGGCATGGTTTGGCCACCATTCTTTGATAATATCAATCATTAAATAGTAAATATGGCTTAAGAATCCTAATCTGGAGGCTTACTGAGCCTGGGGTGTGAGTGGCAAATATTGAAGTATGAAAATAATAACAAGGACTTTAGAAAATGTTTTTTTATCTCTCTTTCTCTGATTGATACAGGAATCTATCTATATGTCTATCCATTTATTTAGAAACATGTTTGATTGGAGATTGAAAAGCCAATTTTATATTATAGCTTTCTATATGACAAAGGAGGAAACAGTCACCTTTTCCTCTATGAAGGATCTGAACATGTGCGTTCTCTCAAGTCAAGTCATCAAGATTTGAACCATTTGCTATTTGGAAATTGAGGCAATTTACTTATTTTTTTCTGTGTCTTTTTCTTTATCTAAAATGTAGCAATAACTATAACAGCTTGTTTATAGTATTTTCCATTAGTTTTAAATAAATGACTTGGAGATGACTGTTATGTAGACAGTGCCCAGCAAAAATAGCAGCGACCCTTACCACTATCATCCATCTTGTGGTTCTTTCTTGTCATATTACAACAGTGCTGTAGGTTCAGAGAGATTTAATCCCTGACAATATCATTGATTCTCTGTGATATAGATTTTGACATCTAATCTTTCTGGGTTTGGCTTGTCATAAATCAGATGGCGATGAATGGTTCCTATCCCGCACAGATGTTTGAAAAATTTTATGCAATGTTCTTATACTGTTGGGTGAAATTCTTGGAACACATCCAACTGCAGCTATTTGAAATAGTATTACTAACAGCCTTCCAAATTGACTTCATGACACCTATCTTCTGTAGATTTTCCTATTATTTTTACTTACTTCAGACTTTTTTTCTAAAAATAAATTTACTTTCGTCACATTACTTCAGATGTACCTTTAGGATAAAAATAAAAACACAAAAGAAACTAACATAAATATAATGAATTCCATTTGTTAGTCAAGAAGCTAAACATATTATAGAAGTTCTCTAATTTAGTCCTTTCAGTGATTCTTCAGTATAGGTGATTGTTTTCCCAATTTTAACTGCTGAAGAGACTGGCAGAAGTAAGATGAATCATGTTCTAGTGGCATCATCTTCTCCTTTTTATTGAGACTTAATGAAGAATCTGTCAGTGATTTTTCTCCTCCTTGAAACAGAAATTAACATGATTTTATGCACTAAAAATAAATACAAAAAAGGAAATGTCATGTTACACACCTTTGTTAAGGGAATAGTATAATAAAAATCCTAAATATCAGCAGTAAGATATAAGGTAATTTTTTTTTAATATCTGCATCAGAATTTCTGGGAATAATTTGAAAAAGTGATACAAGGTATTTGGAAAAAAAAGCTACAACACTTCACTGAAATAAACAGCACTGTTATTGTTTTTGAGGAAAAAATAAACATTCTGGGTATTTTGAAGTAAAAGATAATTCATACGGTTAAGCTATAAAGGATAATACTTAAATTGTTTAAATTTAACAAAACATTTGTATAGGATGCATAAGTATGATCAAGTATAACTAATCATAATAGAGATACCTGGAAAATAAAAGTAAGTACTTCTACCAAATATTTAAAAATATCATGATACAATAGTAAAGCATTATAGTGAGGTCACAAAATAGCATATCTATTATATGAGAACAACAATGGAGAACTAGAAAATTTCTAATGCTTTGAAAATGAATCTGATAGATTAATTGTAGAACTTGAAATTTTTATACTATAAACTCTATTTCTAAAAATCTTGTGAGAAGTTACAGAAAAAAATGTGTGACATTTATGGATGATCACATGTATTGTAAGTTAAACAGTAGAACACATTGTATGTTCAAGTTCTTACAAGCATAACATTAAGCACCTTGCAGCAGAAGAACAAGCTGTAGGTAAATTCTTGAGTGACATTATCACCTATATCTTAAGTAGGACTGCATAAGCATCTCAATAAAGTTTAGAATCAATGCACCATTAATAAAGGCTGACAGTAATTTTTATGTAATTTTTCATCTGCCATCTTTAGAAAAGTAATTAATATATAATTTCCCTACAATAAATATAACATTAGCATTTCAACTACTTTGCAGAGATATGATTCATGTCTCATCACAGTGAAAAACTTTAATAAACTTAGTATAACCCTTAAAACATTTATTATAAATATTATGCTAATTCATTATTAATGAGATCAGTCTAGTTTATATTCTTTTCTACAAATGATATTTTAAATAAAAAATTTCATATTTTTACCTACTTTCATTTCATTTTCAGATGTGCATCTATAAAAAAAACCCAAATTTTTGTGAAAAGTAATAAAAAATTATTTTTGATTAGCTACTATTACAATATATATTATGCAATTTTCAAAGAACACTGAAGTATGTACACATTAAATACATTTAAGCATATATGTAAATATACACAAGTATGCAACATAATGCAGTGTCTTGATGTTCTAGAACAGAAGTATCTACAGAATCCGTTACACTAAATTCTAAGTCGGCAAGCTGAAATGCATATATTTCTCTCAATGCAATATAATTTAATAGAAATAAAGAAAACCGATTTTTAAATTAATTTAACAACTACCTGTTGTGTTAACAAATAGTGATGTACTAAAATTAGAATTCAAATTCATATCTGTATATATATTTCAAATATTTGAGCTTTTTTTCATTTTTGCACATGAGTCCAAATTAACAATGAAAATACCTAAATCCACACACCCTAGGAGACCAAATTTTCACAATACTAATTACATACCAATTCTGTCCCTAGTCCGTGGCAACTCCTGACAATGACTAAAAATTTTTCTAGTAATAGTAATAATAGTAGGTAAATGTAAATGTTTTTAAACACCAGAATTATTTTTTCAATTTGTAATCTCTTTATGGTTTATCCATTATTTCTCCCCACGTATCGTTAAGAGATATATGACAGAGCAATCCTGAATGGGACTACATAACTTTCCTGGGAGTTACATAACAAAATACCACAAACTATGTAGCTGACAACAGAAATTTATTATCTCAAAATTCTAGCAGTCAGAATCTGAAATCAAGGTGTGAGAAACGCTGTGCTCCTTCTGTGACTCCAGATAAAATCCATCCATTCATCTTTCTAGCTTTTGTGATAACACTTAATCCTCCTCAATTTTTGTCAGTTTGCAGCTATATCACTCCAATCTGCTTCTGTTCTCACAGGTCTCTCTCTTCGCATTATCCTGTTACATAAAAGTTCTTCAAGCATATTGGTTAAGGGCAACATTAATTTCCTCATCTTTACTGCGTGTGATAAAAACATAATGGATTTTACCATCTTAGCCATTTTTTTAAACTCACAGATTATATTCTTCAAATTATAATGTAAAATAAACAATTTACAAGAGTGACAGGTTTATTTCATTTTTTATTTTACAGTCCCACGCACTATTAAGAATCCCATTTTGTAATGCCATTTGAACATTCTTAAGTTAGATATGTACATAGTTGTTTTGCATTAAAATATGCTGGTATTTTAAATCTCTAATTTTCAGTTCAGATTGAATTAATTTAAATGATACTTAAGAAAAATCAAATAGTAATTTCTTTAAAATAACATATTAGTCATTTTAAGTGTGAAATAGAATAATATTAACAATTCATATTGTTGGAACAACCTGGGGTTCCCTTCAACAGATGAATTGATGAGGAAAGCATGGTGTATATATACACAATAAAATATTACTCAGCCTTAAGGAGAATGAACATATGGCACTTTTTTGTTAATTGATGGGACTGAAACTATCATGCTAAGTGATATAAATTAGTCTCAAAAAAATCAAAGGCCAAATGTTCTCTCAGAGATGTGGATGCTAACCCATAAAAAGGGAAAGTAAGTATAGGATTTCACTTACTTGGACAAAAGGGAATGAAGGGAAGGGATAGAAATGAGGTAGGATGAACTGTACATGATTCTCCTATGCTCATATGAACACAAGACCAGTGTACCCACACAAGAATAGAATAAAAATTGCAATGATTTGCACTCCATATATTTATAATATGTTAAAATACATCCTAAAGTCATGTGTAGGTAAAAAAATTTAAAAAGGAGAAATAATTTTATAATTTCATTCAAATTAGAATATTTTATACTGTCAGTGATGAGAAATAAAACAAAGTTTTCTGAAGAAAAAAATCTGTATTTGTATATATTCCTTTCTCTGAATGTTTGTATGGTCATTTGCTTATTTTTGTGATTGCCTAGTATTCTTAAGTTTCTACTTGAAAGACTCCCTGTAACAATTCCCATAAAGTAGGTCTAGTGGTGATTTACTCAGTATTTTTTTTCAAGAAAGTTGTTATTTTTTCTTAAGTTTATAAAGGACATTATTGCTAGTTCTCTTTTTCTTTGTTGTCAAATTGTTTTTAATTTGTGTGTGCATCTTTTATATTTGAAAAATTAATACATAAACTCTGACCTAAATTTTTCTTTCAAAAAATCTTCTGATGATTTTCTGGGAGCTCCATTATAAAAGATAAATCACTCTTCAGTTCTTGTGTTCAGAATTCTTTATTTTCATTTAATTTATTTAGTTAGTTAGTTACTTTTATTTGTGGATAGACTTTACTTATTTATTTATATGTCGTGCTGAGAGTTGAACAGACTTTTATTTATTTATTTATAGGAGGTGCTGAGAATTGAGCCCAGTTTCCCAGACATGCCAGCCAAGTGTGCTACTGCTGAGCCACAGCCACAGCCCATCAAAAATCTTGATTTTTAAATTTTCGTAGTTATAATTTGGTAGTTACAATTAGGAGGAAGAGTGGATATGCTTCCCTCACTGTGGTTCCTTTGTGGATTTATCTTAATTATTGTTCTTTGAGCTTCTTGAATTTGAGTATCCATTTTCTTTCTCAGAATTGAAAAAAAAAATTCTATTATTTTTTCAAATGAGTTCTCCTCCCCCTTTTCTTTCTCCTATTTAGAGATACATGCAAAACACATATTGATTTTTCTGATATTATCTCATAAGTCCTGTAAAGTTTGTTCACTTATAAAATTTTATTTTTTTGTTTTTCTTTTTATTTATATCAGTAATTTCAAAAAGCCTGTATTTTAGTTCAGTGACTCACTCTTTTGCTCGATCAAATCTGTTTCTGAACACATATAGTGAATTCTTTTTCATATATTGTTTTATTTAGCTTTTATACTGTTGTGTTGGCATTTTATATTTTACATGTATTTTCCTGAATTTTTGTAGTTTTCTTTCTTTTTTTTGAGAGAGAGAGAATTTTTTAATATTTATTTTTAGTTTTTGGCGGACACAACATCTTTGTTTGTATGTGGTGCTGAGGATCTAACCCCGGCTGCACACACTCCAGGCGAGTGCTCTACTGTTTGATCAACATCCCCAGCGCTAGTTTTCTTTTTTTTAATATTTATTTTTTAGTGTAGTTGGACACAGTAACTTTATTTTATTTTTTCATATTTTGTGGTGCTGAGGATTAAACCCAGGGCTTTGTGCATGCTAGGCAACTGCTCTACCACTGAGCCACAATCCCAACTCCTTTGTGTAGTTTTATGCCTGTATTCTCTCATAACACATGTATGTACTTTTAAGAGGACTATTTTCATTTCATGAAATTCTTCATATCACCGTCAAAGTCTTAGGATTGGTCTTTTTTATTGATTTATTTGTGTTTCTGTGTTTCTTCGTGTGTCTTGTTATTTCTGTAACAATTTTTTTTTGTTCTTTTTGCATTTGAAAAAACAGCTACCTCTTCCAGACTTTGTGAATAAATTTTGTATGGGGGACAGGTTTCACAAATTAGTTGGAAATGTTGGAAGCCCCTCAAATCTTTTAAGGGAGTGCTTCTTTGTGGACTTGAATTATGGTTTCTGAATTAGACAGGTTTACTGGTTTATTTAGGAAGGTCTTGTACTCTCTTCTTTCCCCTGGTGTCTTATTGCAATATTGTAGAGTCTTAGACAGTCCTTTTGAGCTCTCTCTGGTTCTGAACCCAACTATGGTATTGAAAGTAAGAGATTTCCTCATATGAGCATTGAGATATGTAAGACAAATCATTTCCTCAGACACTGTCTCTCCCTAAACAACACCTTGAATATTGGAAGCATATCCACTCTTCCTCCTAAGAAAGTAGTCATGAATTATGTTTATCCTGCTAGATTGGGCATGGGGTTGACAACAGGTTAAAGAAAATGGCTTCTTTCCCTTCTTTAAATAAAACTGTATATTCTATGGAATACCCCAATTTCATAACTGGCTTCTGGTATGTTCTCACAGGATCATTGGACCATAATCTTGCTATGTCAGTGTTTGTGAGAAAGTGAGTTCAGGGGCTTTCTACTCTGAAAAGTTGCAGACATCACTCATGAAAAAAAAATTTATTTTAATAAAAAAATTAATACTGTTATTCATATTATAATGTGTCTTTCATTGAAGTATAATTTCTTAAATGTGAGCATAAAATTCATTTTATGGGAAAGCTTAAATACACTTCAGCTGCTTTTATCTTGTAACCCATTGAGTAACTATAAATAATAACATCATGATATTTGTGGTATTTTTAAATATCCTAAACCTGTTGAGTTTTTCAAGTAGAAATATTTCATAAAATTTGTAACATTTAAATTATTTTTCAATGCTGAATAGCTGAATATATCCAATTAAAGTCATATGCATTCTCCAAATTTATAATCCAATCTTCTCAAAAAAGATTAGTCAAATAGTATTTTTTTCTGAGCCCTGAAATAAGGGAATCTGATGAGCACATTGAAGGTTTTTATATTCTAAGGTGTTAGATTATAAACCAAATCTGAAATCCATATAATTCCGGAAATTTGGGAAAGATAAAGGTTGAGAATCTTGGCAGGACAAGAAGAACTTTCTGGTTCATTTTAGAACATCAGATCACAAGTGAAGTTTTTCTTCAATGCTCCTCTTAACTTCCAATTCTTTTTATTTTTCTGATACTCCCCTTGCCAGCTTTGCTGTTTTATACCTATGCTTCCCATTTAATAGAAACTTCATGATTTATAATGCCTAACTTACTTTTTTGTCTTCCTAGCTAAAAGATATCATATAATTTAGATATTGATCTTTATTTTTCTAGCATACTGTCATATCATGAAGTGATCTTTTTATGAATTAATGGGAAAAATTACTTTCTTTTACATTTATTGTTTTCCCATTTATTGTACCATATACATAATACACACATTTCATGGTTGCAAATTTGTAAAATATCTTGACTGAAATCAAGATTAAGACACAGAATCTAGTTTTCCTAATAATAAGTAGGTTAATATTAACTGAATTGATAATTTATCGTATACAAATCAGCATCATAGGGAAAAAATCTACTATATGTCACATGCTGTGGTGATAATAAATTTTAGGCTATGGAAAACTGACGTATTGTTTCATAGGTTTAAACATTAACTTTTATAATCTGCTCATAAGTGTCATAGTCATACTCTAAAATACTTTCCTAACATAACAATGAAGGATGGAAATTAATTCCAGTTGTGGATTTTGATTAGATGACTTTTGAAAATATACTAAAGTCTCTGAACAATTTCTAGTTTCTGAAGTTCTAATTTACATACTTATTTGGGACTTATTTTTCTTCCAGTGTGTGAAGAACTTACAAGTCATCATTCCCATGCTTCAACTGAGAGAAAAGAGTTAAAAAACTGAAAATCAAAAAGCCTTCTTAAATACATCACAGAAATGAGATTCTATGACCAAGAGATGCTTTTAAAACTGGAAAGGTTGACAAATACAGAGAACCATAGCTTGCAAGGAACAGAAGATGCTGGAGCAAAAATGGAAGAATGGTTGAGACCCATCATTGCTTTGTGTGAGATAGCTTAAGAGCAACAAACTCCTGAGAATTCAGTCTCACTGTTCATGCAGAGTTGTAGCTCCAGGAGCTCTTCCAAAATTAATAGTAAAACTCTGAAAAAATTTCATGCTTCCAAAATAGGCAGAGAAATTCACTTGTGTGGAATATGCTCACGGTAAAGAAACCATTGTGAGAGATTTTCAGGGCATTTGTTTTTCTCTGCCTGCCCACAGAGAAAACAATTTTGTCAGAGTTTGTGACAATGTAGTGGTAGGGAAATCACTCCAGCCCCTTCTATCTTTTCTCACATCAACAGGCAGGTGTGAGGGTGGGAGGGAGTTGAGAAACTTGAGAAGATTTCAAACCACTGACAAGTGCCCACTGAACTAGGATTTATAAGTTCATTTCATGATTTTTCTCTACTCATGAATTGAGATAACTATGGTTAATATGCTACAAATTGTGAGAAATAAATTATTTGTGTCAACTTGCATAAGTGTGGTACTTGGTGTTTTAAATGTTGAAGTGAAGACATTTTTAAGATATGCTTAATATCAACAATCAGATTATTTTAATGAAGGATATAAGCCCCATTAATGTATGTGGTCTCATCAAGTCAGTTAGAAGCCTCAACAATGATAACTAGTTTTCCTGGGAAAAGAATTCTATCCCAATGCTGGAACACAGAAATACTGCATGAATTTCCAGTTTGGCAGAGGTATGATGACATTCTGACTTGTGAGCTGTGACCAGTGGTTTTACTACATGTTCACAAACTCAGAAAGAGCACAATTTGAAATCTGGCAATAAAGAATTACAGGGAAGAGATAAGGGGATCCATATCTCTGAATGGGTTAAAAAATAAGAATATTAGTGAGAGAAAGTAACTGTGTACCGTTATTTCATATCACAAATATTTGGGATTTTTAAAAATGTTATTTTGCAGATGTATACCCTTACTCCTCCTCATTCTATGACTCTTCTGAAGTATTAACATTTTTGGCCAGTGATCTCTTCTCTCTGGTAAGAATAATAATGATGATTATAATTGTGATGATAATAATAATATCCCTTTTTTCAGTGGGTTTTGAGTTAGCTTTATTTTCATTATGCAATAATCTTACATTGAAAGCACAAATTAAAACAAAAAATGAAAAATTCAAAAAATAATTTAAAAGTCATTTTGTTTATTAGTTAAGAAATTTTAAAATTTTATTCAAGTCTCATTATTTATTTATTTTAGATGGAAAAAGAAATAAATTTGCATAAAGATTATATTAATAGTATGCAAAGATAGAAGATACACAAACAATATTGTTGAAAACGTGGAACAAGAAAGTTGCAAAATATTTTACATTAAGCAGAGAGGAAAAATACTAATTTTGTCTAAAAAGTTCTAACAAGGGAATAATATAATAATTTTTAAAGTTAACAAGAATTTTATTTGAAGATTCATTCGATGCTAACATGTAATTTTAGTTTATTAAATCCCATGAAGTCAGGAGTTGTTTTTCTAATTCCTTAAAAAATTAGAATGATGCAGGGAGTAAAATTGCAAAATAAATATTGAGAACATGAACCATAATGTCTGTTTTTTCATTAACTAATTCATAATATATAGGACTGTGTTTAGAACTACGTTGATAAGCAAATTGTGTTCTTTTAAATCTCTAGATGATATGTGATTTTAAGTGTAAAAATACGTATTTCTCATGTAGGAAAAAACCTGTTTAAAGTTGTCTAAAAAAGCACAGTAAAATCAGAAATATCATTCAATATTTAGGAATATAAACATTTTTCCAATTACAAATTTCAATGGCAGGTTAACATTTTTTATTTTTATTTAAATATAGTACAATATCTAACTTGCCTCTATTACTTTTAGTGTTGTCTTCTTCATATTTTGTTTAGTAGATGCATTCCTGCTATAATGTATGTTTATATGTCTTATTTTTAAATTTATCTGGTATTTACAATATCTATATAAATTATTTAGTTTTAGATTTTATTATTCTTTGATACACGTGGTGGTGGCAAATGAACATGCTTTTCATGCTTAGGAAATGCTCTACAACCTAAGTCACATACCCCACCCTCAAGTCTATTCTGGAGAGATATGATTTTGTTATATGATTGAAGCTATTACCAACAATTAGCTAGGGGATGTTCTTATATACTGATGCTAGTGTTAAATATTTTTTAAAGTATAAAAAAGATTATTCAGCTAAATGAAAATTGATTAATCAGAACACTATATTTATAAAGTTTAGATTTGTTTATACATATATCTTAACATGTTAAAAATATGTTCTATACAAACTTACTACAAAATTTCTCTAGGAGACATATTATTGCTCAGCAAAAGGTTTTAGAGTAGAATTCAATGGTAACACTACAGAAGTCAGGATCAGGGTAAGTGCTAAGTACTTTCTTTTGAATATGTGAACCTATACTAGCAGCAATCACCAGTTCCCAACTGGCAACTGGCCTTGTGCAGCTCTTGGAAAATTTGGGTTAAAACTAACTATACCATTTAGTCACACGTTATTTACAGATTTGGCAAAAAGTACCTGTTCCTACATCTGCATATTCCTGAAAGTTTGGACATTGTCTTAGTTTACCTTGTATTTCTAAAACTTCTTTAGTTGTGAGGCAAATAGAAAGTAATCAACAGATTTGTTTAAGATAATTGATTCACTTAGTTGAATAGTAAGTTAACATTTCTAAAAAATATTCTTAATTATTTTTAAAAATTAATTTTGATAGCATCCAATATCTTTCAGAGTTTTGTATATATTATTTCAAGTTCTCCTAGTTTTTAAGGGTCTGGCTTGAAAAATCAGCTGAAATCATTTTTGTTTACTTCTAAATATGAACAGTCATTTTTTCTAGCTGCTTTTAAAATTCTGTTTTTATTTGTAGATTAGGCATTTGGCATATATATATATATAAATGCCTAATCTACACTATACACACACACACACACACACACACACACACACACACACATATAGTATTCACACATATATGTTTGTGTGTGTATATAATATATATAAAAATATATAATATATATATTAATATTATATATATATTATATTCAATTTTACATGGACACAATATCCTTATTTATTTATTTTTATGTGGTCCTGAGAATTGAACCCAGTTTCTCAAATGTGCGAGGCAGGCACTCTACCACTGAGTTATAGCCCCAGCCCCAAGGTTAGGCATTTTTACAATCATGTGCCTTGGAATGGGTTTGTTATAATTTTATATATTTGAAGTCCTGTATGCCTCCTGTATTTGATTTTCCATTTAATTTTTAAAACTTGAGAATTTTTCTTTTATTATCACATAGAAAATGTATTGCATTTCTTTAATTTGTACCTTAGAGCTCCTATAAATTCTAGATTTGACCTTTTAGTACTACCCCATATTTTTTTGAAATTCTGCTCATATTCTCTTAACATTTTTTTCTCTTGCCAAGATTATTTTTACTGCCTTGGTTACCTCAATACATATTTTTCAAATGACCTAGTCTATTGGTTATGCTTTCTATTGAATTTTTAATTTGGTTTATTGATTCTTCAATTACAAGAATTTCCAATTGATTCTTCCTCAAAATCTGTATTTCCTTCTTGACAAGACCTTTCACTTCTTATATTTTCTCTCTGATTCCAATCCTTACATCATTTTTTTTACCTCTTAGATCATCTTGTCTATGAATTTTCTAAATTCATTTCTTGATATTTCCTGTACTGTAGTATCAGTGGAGTCTATTGTTAAATTATTCTGTTTTGTTTTGGATGTTTTTATCTCTCTTTTTTTTTATTGTTTAAGTGTCTACCCATATCTACAAATGGATCTGAAGCAGTGGGGTTTTTACTCTACCAACTTTTATCCTGTAGGTTTCCAGTGCCTCAGAGATTATGGGGAGTCAAATAACTGTAAAAACCTATGCATATAACACATAGGATTAAATTAAGTACGTAGTTCCTATTATGACATCTACAATGTTGACTGACACCATAAACAGAAGTTATAGGGTAAACAGTTTCTATCAGTAAAGATAGTAGTTAATCATGAATTTTGTCCATTGTAAACTCAAACAATTGGTATTACCTATGAGTTCCAGTGTTTTAACTGCTTCTAGAGAATTAGTGGTGGGGTCTGACATTTTACAAACTAACCAGTGGTAAGAGAAGTTAAAAATAGTGGTAAATAAGAGGAAAGAAGAAGAAGATATCAGGAAGACAAAGATTTGGAATTTCAAAATAGGGCTGATCTATAGACAACATAGGGTGCATTGTTTATAAGGAGGAAGAAAAGAAATAAAAGTAAAAGAAAAAATAGAGGAAGAGTGAAAAGGAGAACAATGGGTCTGGCTTTTTGGTGTATCTTCTATTCATTTATAAATTTTTAAATTAATGCATTATAGACATACACAACATTTAAATTCACCCTGCTTTATTCATAGATTTACAGAGAGAATTTGGTTTGTTTCATTCTACTGTTCATCCCTCTGTCCTCCCTGCCTTCCCTATAACCCCTTCCACAGATATCTCTGCTATTTGTGTTGGATTCTCCCCTTTTTCATTATATGGTCAAGTATTCACATATGAGGGGAAACATTCGACCCTTGGCTTTCTGAGTGTGGCTTATTTCACTTAGAATTGTGTTCCCATTTCATCAATTTTGCACCTAGTGCCATCATTTAATTCTTAATGATTAAGTAAAACTTTATTGTGTATATACACCAGGTATTCTTTGTTCATTAGTATGTTGATGAGTATGTTAGCTGGTGCTGTAGTTAGGTTATTACAAATTGTGTTGCTATAAGCACTGATGTACCTGTGTTTCTATAGTATGCTGATTTCAGACATTTGGATATTTACCAAGGAATGGGACAACCAGGTCTGATGGTGGTTGTATTCCAAATTTTGAAAGAGATATTCATACAGTTTTACAGGATGGCTGTACTAATTTGCAGTCCTATCAACACTGCATTAGTGTAAATTTCACCACATATTATTCTTTTTTAAAAAAATTCTTTTCAGCAAAGTGTATTTTAACATATTATACATACATGGACTATAACTTTCCATTCTTGTGCTATATATATACTGTGGAGTTACACAGGTTGTGTATTCATATAAGAACATAGGAAAGTTATGTTTGTTTTATTCTACTGTTTTTCCTATTCCGATTTCCTCCTTTCCCTTTATCCTACTATGTCTAATCCAATAAGCTTTATTCTTCCTTTCCACCTAAACGTTCTCTCTGATATGTAGATTCCCCCACATTACTCTTGATAATTGATATTTTGAGTGGAGTGAGATAAAATCTCCATGTAGTTCTTTCTGAATCTAATAGTTTTATTGAAGTATAGGGAAAGAGTGAGGGCACAATAATAACAGACTTTGCCTTCCTTGTAGTTTTGATTTGCATTTCCCTGATTCCTAGAGATGTTGAACATATATATGCCACTTGTATTTCTTGTTTAGATTTTGTCTTGTTTAGATTTTGTTTAGATTTTGTGCCCAATTAGAAATTGGGGGTTTCATTTTTTAAATCTTTTTTTTAATTCTGTACATTAATTTTCTGAGATTCAGATGAAAAATATTTTCTCATATTGGTAGGCTCTCTGTTTACATTCTTGTTTTCTTTGTTGTGCAGAAGTTTTGAAATTTGATTTTATTTCACTTATTTACTCATAGTTTTATTTCTTGTGCTTTAGAAGTCTTGTTAAGGAAGTTGATAATTTTGTCAATAATTTGGAGTGTTGGGCCTACATTTTCTTTAAGCAACTGTAGAGTTTCTGGTTTAATTCCTAGGTCTTTGATCCCCTTGGAGTTGGCTTTTTTGCAGGGTGAGACAGATAAAGTTTTATGTTTTTCTACATATGAATATCCAGTTTTTATAGCAGCACTTATAAAGAAAAGTTTCTGTTTTTTCCAACATATATTTTTGGCCCCTTTTTTTTGCAAATCAGGCACTGTATCTTTGTGGATCTGTCTGTATTTTCTATTCCGTTGGTCTTCAGGTATGTTTTGGTGCCAACATAAATCTGTTTTTTTTTTATAAAGCTCTGTGAAATAATTGGATATCTGGTACTGTGAAGCTCTCAGCATCACTCTTCTGCTTCAGAATACATTTGGCTATTCTATTTCACTTCTGGGTCAAGAATAATTTGAGAAATGTGTTTTGTCTCTGTGTTATGAAGTATCTCATTAATATTTTGATTGGGATTGTACTGAGTCTGTTTACTGGTTAAGGTAGTATGATCATTATATAATACTAATTTTATTTATTCAAGAACATTAGAAGTATTTCCACTTCTAAAGGTTGTCTTCAACTTGTTTCTATTTACCATTTTATAATTTTTATTCTTGAAGATTTTTATCTCCTAGGTTAGATATTTTACCAAGTATTTATTTTTTAGGGTTTTGTGAATAAAATATTCTCCCCAATTGTTTTGAAGCAGGTTTGTTTTTGCAATATAGGAATGCAATTGATTTATGTATTATGTTCTTGTATCATCTGCTTTGGTAGATTTGTTATCAACATTATAAATTTTCTGATGGAGCATTTAAAATCATCTAAGTAAAATGTTCATGTCATCAGTACACAGAGGCAACAGGACTTCTTCTTTCCTATGTGTATGCCATTAGATTTCTTTTCTTGCCTGTTTGCTCTGGCTAGGGATTCAAGGAGTGGTGAAAGTTTACTTCCTTGTTTTGTTTTTATTTTTAGAAAAAAATTCAACTTTTTTTATTCAGTTTAATGTTGGCATTTGGTTTCTCACATACAGCTTTTACAATTTTGAAGAAATGTCCTTCTCTCACAAGTTCCTCTGGTGTTTTAAATGTCAATGAGTGCTGAGTGTTGTGGACAGGCTTTTCTGAATCTATTGATTATCTCATGGGATTTTTGTAATTAAATATGTTTTTACAGTAACTTTTGTATATGTGTGTGTGTGCATATGTATATATACATATATATGTAATTAAATTTTTTTTGGTATTGGGAATTCAACCAAGTTATAATTTGCCAATTAGGTTCATATGTCATTATCCACTTTTTAATCTTTTCCAAATTTTTGTTAATGCATTATACTTTTACAGAGCAATGAGATTTATTGTTATACATTCACATATAAATCTATTATAAAAATAAGCAATATCATACCACAGTGTTTCCCTTTCCTCTTTCTTTCCCTCCTCCAGGTCCTTTTACTCCTTTTTATTTCTTCTTCTTAGATATATGTGACAGCAGAGTATATTTGGAGATATTATACATACATTGAATATACCTTATTCTAATTAGGTCTCATTATGTGGTTGTACATGGTATGGAATTTCACAGGTCATGTATTCATGTATAAACATAAGAAAGTTATGTCCAATTCATTCTAATATCTTGCCTATTCTCATGCTGTTTCCTTATCTTCATTCCCCTTTATACACTCCAATAAACTTCTGTTTTTCCCTTCCCATTCCTTATTGTGTACTAGCATCAATATAAAAGAAAATATTTGGCCTTTGTTTCTTGGGACTGACAAATTTTTCTTACCTTGACAGTCCCTAGTTCCATCAATTTACTGGCAAATGCCTTAATTTGACTTTTCCTTAAGACTGAGTAGTTTTCCATTGTGTGTGTGTGTGTGTGTCTATATATATATCCACATATTCTTTTGGATATTTGATTTTAAGAGAGACTAGGGTGAAGGGTCAGGAGCTTGGAAGAGAAAAGCTATTGGTATGGTTCTGCAATTTCCAGGTGTCTTCATGGAGAATAAAATTTATGCTTCCACCCCAGGCCATCTGTTCAAGACTAGAACAGTGTATCTCAAATAGGGTGCATGACAGTCAATTGGAGAGCTCACTCAAACTCAGACTTCTGGGCCTCAACTCAGAGTGTCTGACTCAGGTGCCAGGGGTGGGCCTGAGCTTCTGTATTTCTTATAAGCCCCCAGGGTTTGCTAATGTTCCTGGTCTAACCACTTCGAACTGATGGTCCTTCTCTAGAAATTTCAAGGGCAATGAAGGTAACATAAGGTCCTCCTTGGGTGCAGTCTTCATTTTCTTTACCTGCCTCTTTTCCCAGTGCCCTACCTGTAGCATCTGCTTAGATTACACCTGCATATGTTCATGATAAAATGGGGCACTTGGGATCCTCCTTTCTCATGGGCCGTTCTCATTTGCAGACCTTTTCCCTGAAGACTGCAAGCCCTACCTGTGTACTTCAACAACTGTCTACATATTAGTTTTTAGAATCTCATCTTTAGGATTGTTGATTTCCATGTGAATTTCAGAATATCATTTACTCTTAGAACTCCATACTGATTTTTCATGATATTTTATCCAGATCTTTGTGGACACAGGATGTTGCTGACCACATGGAATTCCTCTTTTTCCCTTTGATGACAGGAAGCTACCAGTCTGGGATTAACCCCTCTACTGAGTGTTAAGGGGGAGCCAAACATATGGGCCCTACTCTGAAAAATAATACTTACTGGGTGTCTTAAAGAATCTGCAATATGTATACGGGGTAAAAATGGGAGTCCTTAATCTGCTTGAATTAAATGTATGAAATATGTCAAGAAATCTGTAATGTTTTGAACAACTAATAATAAAAAATAAATAAAAGAGAAAAAGAAAAAAAGATTAAAAAGCTTATGTAATTTAAAAAAATAAAATTCAAAAGTAATCCACTGGAAAAAAATCAAGTTACTGTAACACAGTTGTGGAGTCTAGGAGTCCAAACTGAATTATTATAAGGTATATGCTCTGAAAGGTCTAGGGGAAATTTTTCCTTGATTCCTCTAGCTTTCAGTGGTTGTGGGGAATACTTGGCATACCTTCACATGTGCACTCATCTCTCCTTTTTCGGTCACCATTATCACATGGTGTTCTCTTTGCACAAGTATACTTGTCCAAATTTTCCTCTTCTAAGGTGATGAGTCATCAGATTATAGCACACTCTAATTGACTATGGCCTCATATAACATTTTCATGCACAAAAACCTCAGTTTCAGATGATGTAATAAGCTGATGTGCTGGGAAGGACATGACAATTCAACCCAGAGCATGTACTGAGTACTTAATGTGCGCTATTTCCTCTATTTCTCATGGCAGCACTGTGAGGTACACACAGGCATCACTCACACTGAATAAACTAGGATATGAAACTCAGTAAAGTTGTGGTCCAGCTAGAAGCACATGGAACCCACAAGATTGTACTCACAGTGTAGCTGTACCATGGGTCCACCTGTCCCTTGAAAGAATAATTCTGTACCCCCTGCATCTCTGTAGACATGATACTGTTTCCCAGAAATGGTCCTAGAGTACTACGAAAGACTCCAAATCTTTTTAGTAGCTGCCTCTTTGAGAAAATTAGAGCAGAAATTGATGCATAAAATCAAATTGCTCAAATTTACTCATCATATATCCCCAAAGTTACAATATTACTCTTCTAAATTTAGATTACTAGAATTTCATTGAACATCCCATATAGGTTTACAGTATGAAATTTTAAAATTAATTTTCTTCACTATTTTTAGATATATAAATGACAGAAGAGTGAATTCTGAAATACTATATATACATAGAATATAGCATATAACTTATTCTATTAAGGATCCTATTTTTATGGTTGTATATGATATGCGGTTTCACTGTGTGTATATTCATAGATGAACATAGGAAAGTTATGTTTGATTCATTCTGTCTTTTCTATTCCCATTTCTCCACCTTCCTTTTATTCCCCTTTGTTTAATTCAATCTACTTTTCTCACATCCTTGTCAACATGTTCTATTACTTGTACTCTTAATAATTGCCATTCCAACTGGAGTGAGAGGGCATGACAGTGTAGTTTTAATTTGCATTTCTCTAATTTATAGTGATGTTGAACATTTATTTTATATATTTGTTGGCCATTTGCATTTCTTTTATAATGTGCCTGTTCATTTCCTTTGCCCATTTGGTGATTGGAATACTTGTTGGTACTGTGTTAAGTTTTATGATTTCTTTATATATCCTGGAGATGAACGCTAAACCTGATGTGCAGGTGCAACAATTTTTCTCCCATTGTAAGTTCTCTTCATATGCTTGATTGTTTTTTTTTCTGTGAAGAAGATTTCTAGATGGGAAACTCATGTAACTCTTGAAGCAATTCAGTGATAAGTGAAATATGGAAACCAAAATATAACTTACATGTGTGTCATGCTCATTTAAAGAGCCATAATACATTCAAGAGATAAAGGCAATGATAATCCTATTTAAAATCATGAATGTAGGTTCACAAAATGTAGGCCCTTTAACCAAATCCCAGTGTCAGTAAGTCATAGAGTACAGATAGAAACCTAGTTCTCCTCTGTTATTTGTGTTTTCCCTGAGGCAATCTGCAGTAACAGGCCCAACAATCTAATAAATTCAGTTTGTTTGAATAGACATAATAAGACGTTCTTATTAAAACCCATCAGTCAAGATAATATGATGGCTTAACATTATATCCTCTTTGCCAGGGTTAGATGTTGATGATTTAAAATATTGTTTAGCATTCATCACAGATTTTCTAAAAACAGAAATGTGGGTGGGTAAAGTAGGGGAGAAGCTCTGTTAATGATCATATAAAATAACAAATTGATTCATTCAAAACTTGACAGATGTTGCTGAAGGGTTTTAGAACAATCAGTGAAAGAAGCTCAAAAAACTCAGTGAGAAGTAAACCTGTATTCTCACTTCAATTGATACATATATATAAATGTATTATTACAAACTGCCATTCGTTTTGCCTGCTTTATTTCCCCTTGTATTTCTTTACTTCAGAAGAAAAGATTAGAGGAGAAAATGCCTAAAAGTACACAGGAACAGATAAGAGAAGCAAAATCCTTAGACAGGCATATGGAAAAGTAAGTAAAAAGGGTCTTCTTTCCT
The DNA here is from genome assembly GCF_048772815.1 of Callospermophilus lateralis. NCBI lineage: Eukaryota > Metazoa > Chordata > Mammalia > Rodentia > Sciuridae > Callospermophilus > Callospermophilus lateralis. Next base: position 238,004 of record NW_027512964.1, read on the forward strand.
GTACCTTATACCTAGGAATAATTTTATTGTGCTTCAGAGTAACAGATTTATAACTAGACAGGGCTCTTCTGTGAATTTCTCCACTGATTAACTTTCTAAATGATCACTAAATTTAATAGAGCTCAATCAGGGGGTACTTCAATAATAATTTAGGCACATGCAATGCCTTCTAGATAAAAAAAAAAAACATAAGAGCTTAGAAGATAGTTAAAGCACCACTATGTGAATTGGCCAAGATCATTAATTTAGTGAATTAATGGTGAAAACAAAGCTTGTGTCCTGGAGGCACCTGACCTTTGTACAACAGCTGGCAAATAGTTTCCTCCTAAGAGTTGAAAGAATGTTGGGAGTTCATTTTGAAGTGTGAGGTTCCAGATTAGTAGGTATAATGGTCTGTTGTTTCAACAAGATAAAGATGGTCTGCTTCTGCACCCTAGAGGTGGTGCATCAAGAGTTATATGGGTTCATGATTCTTTACACTCTTTACAAAACGTGTGAGCACTTTGTAAGCTTGTTGGAAACTTATGGAAGTAAATACCATGCCTTACTGTACCTTTTGATTACTAGCATCCTGCAGAGTTGTTACAGGTGTAAGCCCTCCATTATCAGTGTTTCTTCACAAACCACTATCTGTATAAAAAGGCTTACTCTGAAAATAGAATAATTTGTTGAAACAGGAGCCTTTAGACATGATGTAACAGGCAGTTTAAAAAAAATTGGAGTCATCATCAGTGATAGAGAAGACTTGCAGACTCCAGGTATTACCAGACCCAAGTCCAGGCACCTCATCACTGGAAAACCAGTAGTCAAAAGATGTGAATTAGTGGGAAAGAAATCAGGTTTACTGAAGGTCCAGCACATTGGGGGATTGTGGGACTGTCATCTTCATAGTGCCCTCTTGGGGATCTCAGGGACACAAAGGGTTTTTATAAGGACAGAAAGATGGGACTGTGAGGTACTGGGAGGGAAGGTTTCTCTTAGCAGGATTTTTGTCATCCAGGGTGTGATTCCTTTTCTTCATTTTTGAATGGACCATCACAATGGAGCTTGACTTTCTGAGGCTAGTACCTGTACTTTCTTTAAATAGACAAATTTATTTCTGCATGTAAAAAGTCACAGAAATTTACTTGCTTTGTGTTGATATATAAATAAAGACTAAGAAGAGGCATGACACATTTGATTTTATCTGAGAATCACCAGATGCTCTGAGTTTTTTAAAGGTGGTTATTAGAGTGCCATGTGAGGGACAGATAAGCCTACTAGAGTGCAGGTGGTCATTGTTTGTGGTGATGGTAAGATCATGGATGTCTGCCCTTCCCTTCTCAGGCTGACTGCTCAGAGAACCTCCCATCAAATACTCACTCTCCCTTCTTCTTCCTCCCTTTCTTCTTCTGGGAGAGAGATGCTAGTCTACATAGTAGAAAAACAAAACAAAAAAATGACAATAGAGATTGTCCTGAGTTTATGAAATATATCATTTTGTTATCTTCCATTTGCAAATCACAGAAAATCCAATTAAAACAGGTTTAGACAAACAAGAAGGAATAATATTTTGTATAGCTGAAGTATTCAGGGGAAGAGTGGACTGCAGATCCAGTAGCGTCTAGGGACTCATCAGGGTACAATTTCTCTTCACTTTCATTTTTGCCTTCTGCTGTGTGTGTCCCATGGTCAGACAGGCTCTTCCCTCATGGAAGCAGCTCCAGTCTCACATCCCTCTGGGTTTAGAGCCAGAAGAACAGAACTTTCCTCAGGGAGTTATCCAGGCCTAGATGTGTTCTATTCTTATCCTGAGTGGAAGTGGAGGGGGCCTGGGTCTTCTGGACTCAGTCCTTCTTAGGCACTTATCTGCAGAAATGGCAGTGCACACAGTGGCAAGGTGACCAGCAAGTCCACTGCAGTACTCATGGACACGGGGGAGGCTGTCACTGCCAGCCTGGGAAGCAGCAGGTGAGAGGAGGACGTGCTGTGTTCAACTGACGGCAGGCTTTTCATATGTCTCCAGGAAACCATTTCAGGGCTTTAGACTGATAGCACTGAAGAGAACAGAAACTTGGTGAAGCCTCTTACAGACCTCCAGGTGGATGAGCAGACACAGCACAAAACCTACTCCTGCTCTGAACTTCACCTTCCATTAGATTTGTGCATGGCAGTGCCACTTTTCAAGGCCACTGAGCTTATTTTCTGTGGGCTCTGAGGTCACATGGCCATTCCCCTAAAAACTCCTCTGGTTGGAATTGTGTGGCTGACTCACTACCTTTCTGCTCCTCAATACCCATGATGCATTATGTACAGAGGATTTGCAAATGTGAAAATATGTGCAGACACCATGGAGAGCAGTGTGAAGGTTCTTTGGAAGAATAAAAATAGAACAACCATATGGCCCAGAAAGACCTCTTTTGTGTACATTTAAAAGAAATGAAATCAGCATGTGGAAGAGATGTCTGTACTCATGGCTTTGCTGCAACACCCTTCACAATAGAAAGGGACATAATCCATCTTAATTTCCTGCTCAGGCTGAACCCTTTCCACCAGCCTGCACCCTCCTCACTGACTGCATCTGTGGGAGATGTGCTGCATGTGCACATAGATCTTTGGCCAAGGGGCAAATACTGGGAATGTAGCCCTGCCCTGCTCTTCAGTCCACAATGGAATTTGAAGGAGGGTCCCGGGACTGGCTGCTGCCCTCCTCTTCTACTCTGCTTTTCTGCTCTTTTCTACTTGTTTCTATCATAATTAGATTAGTAACAAATCCCCTGGTTTTGGGGGGGTTGTGTGTGTGTGTGTGTGTGTGTGTGTGTATGATAGGATGGCCTTAGGCCCGAGCTGAAGCAACTCCATTTTAAAAAACCTGCAGTTTCACCAGGTACACCCACAGATCCCTCCAGTATGGCCTCAAACAATTTCTTTCCCTTACCCTGATAAAAATAGTGAAGCCCCTGGCAGGCTGTCCTTACCTGATAAGAGGGAAAGGCAAGAAGATCAGGGTGGAGACCCAAAATCCAGATGTTTCTGACCCCAGGGCAAATGATGTCACTGAGAAATATGGTGGTAACTGATAAGGATTGAAAGGGAGGTTACCAAAAAAAAAAAAACCCCAAATTTAGTATAAGTGATAAAGCAAATGAACCGGGATTCAGCCAGCCAAAAACTGAAATCCCAGTGTCAATGGAGACCATCTGGATGTCTGGACTTTCCCCCTGTCTGGAGGTAACAAGGCTCTTTTTCCTTCCCAGTGAGTTGCTGCCAGACACAGCTAGTGGGGTGGGAGCAATATATCCCTGCTCAGAAATGACAACACCATCCCACAGCACAGCACCACTGGGGACTTGTGAAGCTATAATGAGGCACCTCTGCCCCTCAGTTGAGGGTGTTTCTAATGGAAGTGCAGTGGGCAGTTTGAACTCCACCCAAATCTATCAGTGATGAGCTTGCATTGAGGAAGCTGGACTTTCTCCTCCATTGGGTGAAAATGAAATGTGCCTCTCACCTCCCAAAAGAGCGGTTCCAATGTGACCAATGAAAATAGAGAAAGTTGGTGCCTGCATCTTCATGATGGAGTGTTAACCCTCTGTTTTCTTCTAGAAGTTGCAAGGTTTCTATTCTAATTCCCAAGTTTTTGGCTCATTTAGACTTGACTTTTGTGCAGGGTTAGAGACAGGGGTCTAGTTTCATTCTTCTACATATGCACATCCAGTTTTCCCAACACCATTTATTCACGTGGACACAGAGGAATGGGCATGAGGGCTCACTGAAAGTGGAGTCCTCAGAACATGAGGTCCAGAGACAGCCCAGCCTCTGAAAGCACAGGCTTCACCTTTAGCTTCAGGTGGGCACTGTACAGTGAGCCGGGAAGGATGGAGAGAGCAAACCTGTCACTGAGGGGCTTTCATGGCTCCTTATCCTGAAGAGCAAATCGTGTATGAATTTTTGCAGAAAACCCTTATGTGTATGGTCAATATTATTATGTGCTGAGGCATCGCCAAGAATGAATGGGCATGTGAGAACAGAAAAGAATCAAGTCAGACTCCCTACATCACTTCATACACACACACACGCACACGCACACACACACACACACACACACACACACACACCCTCAAAATATATCACAGAACTCAATACAAAATTAAAATTACAGACTTCTAAAAAAATAGGAATGCGTTATTTTGGCCTTACATTTAGAAGTGGTTACTAATTTAAGGCACTAGCTATGCAATGAAAGAAGTAATAAGTAAATTAAACTTTATTGAAAATTATAGCTTTTGAGCATGAAAGAATGCACTAAAAAATGAATCGACAACTCACAGAATGGAAGACAATATTTGCAAATCATAGATTATAACTCAGAACTGATTGTTACCCCAAATATAGAAAGAACTGTTACAACTAAACAACAAAGAAAATCCAATAAAAAAGTATCCAAAGACTTGAATATGCACTTCTCTAAAGATCATTATGATTGATAAGTAGTCATCATTTATCATTTATCATTAAGGAATTGCAAATCAAAGTCATAACAAGAGAACACATTATGAGTAGAAGGATGGCTACAATCAATGACATGGACAATAGCATTTGTTCTCAGGGACAAGGATACACTGTGACCTGGTGAAGAAATGTAAAAGATGTGCCTGCTTTCTAGTACAGTCTGGAAACTCCTTCCATATTAAACAAAGACTTACTAAATGACCCAGCAATACCACTCCTAGGTGTACATCCCAGAGAAACAAAGTTATATGAGTGTTCACAGCAGCATTATTCAAATAGCCAAAAAGTACAAGTGACTAAGTCAACAAACAAAATAGTTTAATAAATAAGGCATATCCATCTAATGGAATGTTGTTCTATAATAGAAAGGAATGGAGTACTGATGACATGCTGACATGAATGAACCTTGAATATATTATGCCAACTCAAAGAACCAGTCACAAAAAGACAGGGTCTCACTAAGTTGCTTAAGGCACTGATTTTATCCTTGATGAAGGAAGGGTCACTTGGCACTTTGTCCCCCATGCAGATAGCCACACACCTCTCCAGGCACAGTTAGATACATGCTTACTGAAAAGTTCCTGGGAGAAGCCAGGTTTTACAGCATGCTTTGCATGGTCCTCTCCCAAGTTCCTTGATGCCACAAATCCTTTTAACACCTGTTTCTCTACTAGGTCCTCCAGACAGAAGGCAGCATCTTCTGGAATATTCCTTGTCATGCTATGCCATTACCCTTCCCAGACTTTTCCATTCCTGTCTTCCTCTGGACCTCACCAGAGAGCCACTTTCAAGGTTGCTCAGGGCAGAGCACACTACTCTCAGGGAGCACGCCCTGCAGCCTCAGAAGATGCTCTCCTTAGAGGCATGGGATAATGAAAGAAAGGGGACTCAGGAAAAAGTGCATCATGTAATTTATATCAGAGAATTTTTCTATGGATACATAAAATATATTCATATTTTGAATAGAGGTTTACATGTTCCAAAGGAATTGTCATTTCTTATTTCCAGGAATCTGTCACTTTAAAACTCTAACAATAGGAGGCCATGTTTGTCATATTTTTGACCTTCATAAAGTTGTATGTTGAAAAAAAAGTTGCATGTTGTCCTCTGACCCAATATTAATATAGCTAATGCCATAATGACTCATTCAACCAAAATTTCAGGCAAGGATTTATGAACAGCATGCCATCACCAACCAAGCCCTCCCAAATGAATCCTCAAATGGACACCTCACCAGGCTAGATATCCTGGGATGTGGAACCATCTAAAACACTTATTGAAATTAGGCCACCTGCCATCCTTACTGAGAACCCACCTGTCTGTTTTCCTTTGGACCCACAGCTCCCTCACTCATACCCCTGAGTTGTTTATTTTCCATTTTACATGTTTGATTGTGGTTAAAATATACATGACATGAAATTTGCTATGTTAACCATTTTTAAAAATATTTTTTAGTTGTAGATAGACATAATACCTTTATTTTTTTATATGTGGTGCTGAGGCTTGAACCCAAGACCTCACATGTTCTAGTGAGTGCTCTATCACGGAGTTACAAACCCAACCCTCATTTTTTTAACATACAATCCTTTTACTCAATATGAATACTCTCTAATCCATAGCATATTTGAGGAATATTGATGTCCCTGAGTGTATAAATTTAATTAATTTCAACAAAATTCTGCCATACCCATTTCCTCTATTGTAGAAGAGTAGATGCTCACCAAGTGCAAGGAAATATTTTAGGCCTTTGGTAAAACCACTATAGAATCAAAGAATCCCTGTAATGAATACAACATTAGAAAATAATTCAGGTCTAATTGTTATTGGTTATATATTTTTTGGCTTGTATTTGTTTAATAATGGAGATATTCTCATTTTCTTTTAGATTATTGTTAGTGGTTATTAAAATATAATCATGAGCTGGGATTGTGGCTCAGTGGCAGAACTCCTGCCTAGCATGTGTGAGGCACTGGGTTTGATTCTCTGTACTACATATAAACAAGTGAATAAAGTAAAGGTCTGTTAACAACTAAAAAAAGTTTGTAAATAAAACACTTAATCATATACCTATTAGTTTCATTCCCTTGTACTATATTTCTCCACATCAGTCATATAAAAAAGACTATTTCTTTAATTATGACAGCTCAAATATCAAGAAGAGGATTCTTCTTAGTCATGGGAATTTTGATTTTTATAATAACAGCCCAATTATTTGGGTAAAGTACATATAAGTATGTACTGTATATATTTTTGTGATGCTCCATGAATGTTTCCTGGAGGAGGTGGAGGAAGAAAAGGTCCTCTTCTCATGAACCAACTCCTTGGATCCACAGAAAACAATGGACCTCTGATTGTAGGGTAAGATGAGAAAGAAAAGCCAGAGCCAGTTGCTTGGTTTTCAGCAGGGAGAGATGAATCAGGTACATTGGAATCACCTAGATCAACTTTCGTATCATTTCTACTAGATTTCATTTCTGAATATGTAGGTCCATCCATTTTATCCAAAGGCAGCATAGTGGAACTTCTGAGTTCTGCTGATCCAGATGGTCTACCATATTTAGAATAACATCCATCTTGCCTTTGTAGAGGAAGATGTGGATCAGAATATGGTTGGCCTGGTGAAGGGATCAATATCCTATGGGCCTGTTCCCATGGATGTTCCAGGGGCCGTATGTCATAAGGTGCTCTCTGAGAATAAGTTGACTTATCACAGTTTGATTCTCTTCTTTCATTGCTAGTTGGATGGTCCAGAGGATTCTCTGGGCCCCTTGAGCCTCTTTCTCCTCCTACTGGCACCAAAGTTGAGGGTATGAGTGTACCCTTCTTTTCCAAATGAGAAGGTCTTATTTCACATGAAGGTTGACCCAATGTGAGGGACCATTTGGAGAATTCTTTATGCCAAAGGCTGTATTTCTACAAGCTTAAATTATAACTCTATTTCAGTTAATTTTTGTATATTGTGAGCATTTTTTCCTTAAATTATTGAGGTATCTTTCAGCACTCCTAGCTTTTTTCTCATAGTAAATAATGTGCCCCTGATAAAAACAAATAGTTCTCTCCAATTCTTCTTCAAGATCTTTTGATCACTTTCTATTGGTCTCCAGAAGTTTAGTTGTATGGCTGATATTTTCTTCCTCTTTGAAAAGTTTCTCTTATTGCTCTACCTGGTAATTTTTCTCTCCTATTTTCTTTGGAGTTTCATTACATTTTCTTGATATAATTCCATCATGACTTTAAGTTTCTGCTGAAGATTCTGATTCTCACTTTCAAACTGTGTATTTTCTGTTTGCAAAGATGCTTGTTCTGTCTTAAGATTTTTAATATGTTCTATTAGGTCTTCCTTTGTTTCAATTACTTCAGATAATAAAGTAAAAATTTGATTTCTTTCTCTTTCTATGGTTTTAAAAGAGGCCTTTAACTTCGCATCATAAATCAGTGTCTTCCAAGAACCTTTTGGCTGATCTTCTAAGTGAGCACTAATTTCTGATTAACTCTTCAATTCCAATTCCAAGTAACCATCATCTGTTAGGACTTTTTCAAGCATGGGAGCCAAATCTTTTATCTGCAGTAAGTGTTCAGTCAGAGAATTAATGTGATTTTATTTGTCTCCTAGAATTTGTTCTGCATGTACTTTAGAGTGTTCAAATATAATTTTCTGTTTAGTAAGGCCATCCACTTTTTCTTTCCATACTTCAACTTCTTGTAAAAGCTGTTTATGACTTTCCTGAAGTCATTCAAAGCCTCTTTTATTGCTACTGTAATTCTTTCTTTATTCATTTGAAATATTCTCAAGGTTGCTTTAGCTTCAGGTATTTGTGATTTAAGGGATTTTGATTCATCTTCTAGGGACTGAATCCACCATCAATTTATCCTGTTGAGAATATTTAGTTTTCTATTCTTTTAGCTCATTTTCTAGAAAGAGTATTTCATCCTCAAGTTTAGATATGCACCTCTCCAGGATTTCATATATTGCCTCCAAGTTTTCTGTTTTTACTGACTCCTTCACCAAAATAACATCCTTTAAAGGTAACTCTAAGCCTTCAAATGCTTTTTGAACAAGGCTAACACTTTCAAGTAATTGACATTTTTCTTGAATTAGTCCAAAAAGTTTTAGAGCAAGTTTTTTTTTATCTTCTCTTGTAATGCCTGCTTCACACAGACTGATAACTTCTCCACAAAAACAAGAGAACAACAAAAAATCCAATAGCTTTACATATCACCAACTCCCATGGACAGCCATAAGGACTAGGGTATGTTTCCATGTCTTCAGTCAAGGTAGACCACAACCCTACTTACTTCTTCCAGGACCACCCCCAAGTATGGCTGAGAGACAGCTGTTGCCTCTCCATCGTGCTAAGGCTACTTTGGCTATTCCCTCCACAACCATACAATCCCCAGCCATGCCAAAATAGGCTGTGAACACTCAGGCCTTTGGTCAGGAGAAAACCTGCACCAGGCAATGGAGCAGACCATTTTATACCAGTGAGTGGTGGAGAGGGGCTGTGCACATGGGCATGAGCATCCCTGGTCATGGGATCTCAGGGGCCTAGCACACTTACACTGCCTGTCAGGGAAGTCTTGGTCCCTCCACTATGCTATAATTTCTGAACCAGTGAAGGTTCAAGACAGTCCAAATCAAGCCAGAGAGAAGTCCTCTCCAGGTCACCCACCCATTGATTTGGTTTAGGCCAGGCTAAGGCAGAACTTATTATGTGCCATTCTATATAGTCATAATATCACCCAGTTTGATGTAACTAAAATTCTACAGCTCTGTAAATTTTTTAAAGAGTTAGTACACCATATATTTATATTTATACCACTTGCCCTTTTGTTTTAATTGCTCATTCCTTTCCCTCTCCTACTGTCCCCTCTCTTTATTCTTCCTTCCTTTCTTCTTTTTCCCTTTCCTTTTCTTTCAGTGTTGGGGTTAAACTTCAGGGCCATGTACATGCTGGACAAGCTCTCTACCACTGAGTTACATCTTCAGCCTTGTTGACAATTTCTACAGAAGTCATCTGAATTATTCCATAGAAAAACTCTTGTGTTAGACATTTGAAAAATAATTTGAGAAGAGTTTCAAACATGGGAATAAATCAGTTTTGATAAGTTGTTTTAAAATAGTATATGATATGTAATGTTTCTAAAAATAAATTGAGTTGGTTTTCATGTCAGTTTTTGTAGACAACTATTTATTTAAGAGTCTTTGAAATATTTTTTCAGATGTTCTTTTCACTTCTCACAGGATATAAACACTTCTAAGAAAGCTGGTTATTATAAATATATATCAAAGAGAAGGATAAGATAAGTGAGATCCTGCCTCAAAGAAAACAAAATAAAATGTTGTGTGGGATTCTCACACAGACAGGAGACACCAGGGTATTCAACAGGAAGCAGTGTTTATTTATGTGCATCTAGCCTCAGTGGATTCTTATCTGAAGGCTGAACATTTAGTGTAGAAAGTGATCTCTTATATATTCTAGGTAGTTTCCTTTTACATACTAGTCTTTGTCTTTATATGAGGTAATAGATATTCCTGATTGGACATTCTATTTCTATACTACAAAGTAGCAAGAATATTCAAGATTGATTCTGGAGGGCTCACAATGATACAGATGGCATCATGTTCTTTTTCTTTTCTTCTGAGATATCTCTACCATAAAATGTAGCTCAGTGGTAAAGCATCCCTGGTGTCTATTCCCAGTACCAAACCAAAGCAAATTAAATAAATGCATATGCACTTAACTTAGGGCAGAGAGTTTAGCATTATAAGGAGTTATAGTGAGCAAAGTTTACTCTAGGTCACTTAGAAGAGCAGCTGTGCATCTTTGACTGGTTTAAGGCCTTTTCTAAAGAGCAGATTCTGAAACAAAGAAACAACTTCAAGTGAAGTTAGCTGTGAGCAACTCTCTGCCTGCAATCACAAGTGTTCCTAAGTTCCTGCCTGTCAGCTGAACACTTTGTAGGCCATTTCCTAGTGGGGAGAAAAGTCTGAAGGGGGAGAAAACTTGAATTCTTGGTTGATTCCCTTCTTATTTGTCTATTCTAATCAACTTCTGTCAGTACCTCCAGTATCTAACATACAGAGAGGTTGCATAGCCTCCAAATCTGAATCTTTGAGAACTGATCCTGGCCCTCACCTCACTCCGCATTCCTTGGTTGTTTTCTGAAGCACTTCAATACCCAGGTTTTGGAGGATTTCACTTCCTTCCACCTCTATGGCCTCCAGTTCGCTGAAATTCTATACAATTTCAGCACATTGTAGTACCTGAAATTGGGAAGGAGTTTCTCCAGGCAGGAGACTCAGCCTTTCTAGCAGGCTATCTTGACCTTGAACCTACATAAGGCAGTCCCTTTAGGGCTACCCAGTAGACCACATTTGGGCTATTACTTTTGGGGTTGAGTATTAGCAATTGTTGCCAGAAAGGCATTTCTCCCTTGTTCCCAGGATCTCTCTCGCTGAGGCAGTACTTACTATTTGATGGAGGATGAAGGCTATCTAGGTGCCCGCCACTCACCTTTTTCACCTCCTTTGCCAACTGGTATCAGAATCAGCTTTCTCTCACACAGTGCATTTCCAAGGCCCCGATGACCCAGGAGGCTTTAGAGGCTAGTTCTGTAGGAGGGCTGAAGCCATTCTGCATTCTGCAAAGAGACACCTCTGTTCTTACAGGCTGTAGTGATAGGAATCACCTGCATGTTTTCTTCTAGACCATCTTAACAGTGGGGTTGTGAGGGATGCAGTGAGGAATTCCTTTATATCAGATGTCAATTATGGCTAGAGATAGACCCAGGAGCCTGTAGTCTTGGGCTAGAGAGAAGAAAGCATATTGGTTCCTTCTATACAATTTCAGCACAACTTTTTATTTCTCTGGTTGTACCCGATGTAACAGCGCACTATATGTGCATTCATATATGTACCTAGGTTAATGATGTCCATCTTATTTCACCATCTTTACTCTCCACATGCTCCCTTTCATCTCTCCTCCCCCTTTCCCCATCACAGTTCCTCCATTCAACCCCCCCCATTATGGATCAGCATTCAGTTATCAGAGAGAACACTCAGCCTTTGGTTTTTGTTGTTGTTTGAAATTGGCTTACTTCACTTAGCATAATATTCTCCAGCTCCATCCATTTACCTAAAATGCCATAATTTTATTCTCTTTTAAAGCTGAGTAACATTCCATTGTGTATACATACCACAGTTTCATTATCATTTCATCTATTGAAGGGCATCTACGATGCTTCCACAGCTTAGTCATCGTAAATTGAGCTGCTATAAACATTGGCAGCATTACTAAGCCATAATCCCAGCCCACATTAACCATTTTTAAGTGCAAATAGAATTCAGAAGTGCTCAGAACATTCACTATCACCACCATCTATTGCTAGACTTCATCTTCATAACAGAAACTCTGCACCCATGAAATATTGCCACCCCATTGCCCATCATCCAGTCCCCTGCTTTCTGTTTCTGTGGGTTTGATATCTCTATATACATCATCTAAGCAGAATTACAGAGTAAGTGTCCTTTTGTGATTGTGTGACTTCACTTAACATAATGTGGGATGAGTTATATTCCATTGTGTGGATAGACAACATGTTTATCCATTCCTCCATCAATGGATGCTTTCATTGCTTCCACTCTTCAGTTTTGGGAAACTCCTACTTGGCATTTCTGGAAGCTTGAGCAGTAGAGGAGGTGGGGAATCTACAGGAAATGAGCTGTGGTTGGGATCTCATGGGTCCATTAATTCCACCTTGATGTAATCTGTAGGCAAGAGGAGACATGAGCTGATCCAGGTGAGGGAACCTGCAATTAGCACAGATGCTACAGGTAAGGCCAGAACAACCTCTTGACTCTAAAGAAAGAGGAAATTATGAAACTCAAAGACAGACTTGACAAGAGGGCCTACACCTAAGGAAAGATGAAATTGTACCACACAAAGAACACTAATAAGAAATGAATGTGAGTGAAGGATGAGCAAAGCTCAGGTACACCCTTCTTCCCAACATCACAGGTTGCACTTGCCATCCTTTGTTGATCAGTTGGTAAGAAGAAGGCTTAGTGTCTACTAGGTTTGAGCACTCCAATTCCAAGATCACTGTTACCTGCTCCATTTAACAGAAGGATACCATTTTAAAGACTTTTCTTTTAAGGACTTAGAAGTTCCCTGAGTACAAGAGCTAAGTCTAATCTTTGCATGTTCCAAGGTGCCTCATGCATAGTCAGCACTGGGCCTTTCTGCAGTGTCAGACTGAGGGCAGAGGTCAGGCCCAAGAAGCAAAATTTAGGAATCCATCAGTTGAAAGAAGATACAAGTCACTGGGAATATGGGTCATCCATTATTCAGAGGTGGCAATAGCCTCTAACAAGCCCCCAGGGGCATTTCCATATATCTTTTCAATATAAAGGCCAAACAAAGAAGGCACATTGCCAACAAGTTGGTGCATCCCCACAAGCAAAAGTTTATGACCTTGATTATGAAGTTGCACCCCCTTTCTCCACAGAAAAGCCTTAACTGGTCTTCTCCAGAATCATTACCATGGCTGATTTCAGGATTTCCAGCAAAAGAGTTCAATGTAGATAAACTCTCTATTTTTGTGTCACCTGTTTACTTGGCCACTGGCCAAGAAGATACCAGCACTTCAAGTGCTGGACACCCACTTAAAAGTTTTTCACAAACATATCCAATATAGTAGTTTGTAGAAATGTGCAAACAAAGCCTCTGGCCTTGAGCTGGGCTTCACAGAGATGTCTGCATCTTTAAGATAACAGAAATTACTAATTGGGCTCTATAGTAACAGCTAGCAGGGGGAGGGAAAAATGGGGAGAAGAAGAATCTCTCCACTTTTCAGGTGTTGTCCTTGAAGGGTTAACTTGCCCAAAACACTGAGAGAGAAAGCTGCTTTTATCTGAAGTTCTGTAGACTGCAAACTTCTAAGCCTCTCCCCTTACATGCTGGGTATAAAACTTTGAAACTACCTGAACTCAGGGTTCAGGGAATTGATTGATTACAGAAAAGCTGTGCCCTCTAAACCTGGCTGCAGCCAAATAAAACTGCTTCCTGATATCTTCAGGGCCTCACTTCATCTGTTCCTACAACAATCCAGGGAGTCCTCTCTGTTTTGCTCTTGCAAATGAAACTCTTGTAGATAAGTATAATAAGTCATATGCTGGATTATCTCTCACTAACCTTAGAGTTATAGTTAATTCTACCTATAACCAGAGACTGCCCCATGGGAAATGCAAAAAACCCTTGCTACGAACGTACCCAACAATGCTTTTTGGAATGTTTCCCACTGATAATGATAACATCCAATAGAATCAATGTGTTACTGCCATACCTTCTCTGGGGAAGAACAACATCTATGTGCCTGGGCAAGTGCAGCCCCCTGGAATATAACTAATTTGCCCAAAAAACATATGGGATACTTCAGTAACTGCTATGCAGAACAAGCCATTACCAACGGGTATGCAGGAAATCAGTATGGCATGATGGATATCACACCGATATTGCTAGCGGCTAGACCCATCAAATGGACAGCAGCCGGCTGGATAAATTGGTCTATATTGAGTCCATACCCTGACCATGGATTTTGACAATTGCCTTGGTAAGGTTATGCATAGTCATAAAATAATTAGCATCCCAAGCACCCTTAATATAATATATATATATATATATATATATATATATATATATATATATATTATATATATACATGGATTTGTCTTTGTGCCAAATTATGCTTGTACCCACTATGCACAAGTTTGTGTTACACCACTCTTTGCCAGGCTAATAATCAATGATACTGATGGCATAAGTATCACTAAGACAGAGATCCCTTATGCAGTAAATATATCCTGCTGGCTAACAAATTGTCTAACCCATGCTATGAAAGCTTAATCTCTATTTATTCTCAGAGTGTCCCCAGCAGCCTGGCTTCCAGTGAACCTGTCTGGAGAGTGAAGGAGTCCATGGGACATGGAGATGAGGAATCTTCTCAATGAGATACTACACTGGACAAGGTAGGCAATTAGACTTATCATCACTGGGATTGTTGCCCTGGTTGCCACCATTGCTGCCACAACCACTGCTGCTGCTTCACAAACTCAGAGCATCTAGACTGCTCAGACTATAAACAATTTGTCTACTACCATGGCAGAAGCCTATGCCATTCAAAATGACTAAATATATTGTCTCAAGCCGCTATCTTAGTCATTCAGCAAGAACTAGACCTCTACCAGGAAAAACTAGATATTCTGTTTATGTTGCAAAAGCTCACTTGTGACTCTAAATTTTAGAGTATTTGTGTCACCCAATATGCTGTATCTGAAAATGTAACCTTACACTTCTCCAATTTTTCTTAGTATATTAATGGTGTTTGGGATGCTAACTATTTTATGACTATGCATAACCTTACCAAGAAAATTGTCAAAATCAATGGACAAAGGTGTCTATCTTGAAAACCTTTTTTTGCTTCCATGAATTGACTGAACATTGGAAAAACCTGATAGCCAAATTAACTAATCCTTATAAAGCTATTACCCTGGCCCTACTGTTCATAATAGTGATAATATTTTCTCTTGTGAGATGGTTATGTAACCATGTGAAGACAACACAACGAAAAACAGCAATGCTGGCTGAAATCTTTGCAGCAGAGTAAGAGTGGGAAGATGTGGGGAAAAGTGCATGGATTACTGCATACGTGGCATGTGTTAACAGCGTCTGAGTGGCAGGCCACTCCCCTTGTACTAGGCATGTGAGCGACAGGCCACTCCCCTCATGCTAGGCTTGGCTTGTGAGAGGCACAGCCCCGGGCCATACGTTGCAGTTCGTGTGCTTGCTCCATGGCCCACTTATTGATTGTTTGCTGCAAGGAAAGTTAGCAGACATTGCATTGGTGGCTGCCCGTAATCTGCTTAGCTACTGCCTGAGTATAAATACATGGTAACTGTTCAATAAAATGACACCTATTTTCTGTTTGGTCTCTGGAGATCTTGATTAGTGACTCTGAAGCCACACTCTCCTCGACCCTGTTCTGTGGACCTCCTTGTTGGATGAGGCCACACATAACAAAGAGAGTTAAACATTATTTTCAAAACCACATACTAGTACATGGCTAGGATAAAACTCACTTCTTGGTCTGTCATCAAAATTGAAAGAGCTACTTCTACTTGAAGCTATCTTGCTAAACTCTTGGTAGTCTCCCTAAAGATTAGGCAGTCTTTGAAAACAGACCTATACAGAGAGTCTGACATAGTAAAAACAAAAATTAAAAATAACAAAAAATTCAAAAAAAAATGCTGAGGGACCTGCCATTGTCCAGCATCCACTGTGGAAGCTTGAGGGCATGGAGAAACCACTTCAAAGATGATTTCAGAGAACAACATCTGCTTTATTGTACAACAAAAATTAGCTTTTATAGTGGATATGTGCCAATTTATATATAACAGTCATTATAGACCAGAGATGATACATAATATATCATCTTATGGGAATCCAGACACCAAGAGTCTAGAAATTGACATGTAGGCTGAACTTGCACCTACAGAGGAAATACTCCTTGTTAAAGAGGCAACAAAATTGGACTTGCCAATTTTGTGACAGCATTTTTTCCCAAAACATAGCATTCTATGTTAGGATTTCCCTGCTGAACAATGAGCAAGACCCCCAGGTAGGTCCAAGATCAGGGCCTGAAACAGTTCCCAACTCTAAGTCTTGAACACCCTGAGTTGTTAAGACAATTTTTTGTTCAGCTTCAGGCATACAGTTAATAAGACTTTTGATAGCAAACAAGGTTAACAAAAGAAGTATACCTAATATGTCATATGTTAACAGACTGTAGGGATTAAACCATGAAACTAACTTTTGTCATTGGTCAAGAAGTGTGTAGCCCACCTTTAAAAGAAAGTGGAAACCATAGGCATCTTAATTTGAATAGAATTAGTTTTTACAATTTGGGCAGTTAGATTGAAGATATTTTGTTGGAATTGATTGTCTCGAGTTCCATGAAAATAATTTGACACAATAGTATAATTTTATAGAGAATCATTTCAGGAAAATTGAGTACAATAAATGTGCATAAAATACACATCACAAAGCAGTCTTTAAGTTTGATGTAGAGCTTTGATTTTTTTATTTATATATGACAGCAGAAAACATTATAATTCTTACTACACATAAATAGCACAATTTTCCATATCTCTGGTTGTATACAAAGTATATTCACACCAATTTTTGTCTTCATACATGTGCTTTGAATATTAATAATCATCACATCCCACCATCATTTATAGTCCCATGCCCCCCTCCATTATCCTCCAAAACCTCTGCCCTATCTAGAGTCCAACTATTCCTCTCATCCTCCCTCTCCCTACCCCACTATGAATCAGCCTCCTAATATCAGAGAAAACCTTCGGCATTTGGTTATTTTGGATTGACTAACTTCACTTAGCATTATCTTCTTTCACTCCATCCATTTACCTGCAAATGCTGATTTTATTCTCTTTTATTGCTGAGTAAAATTTCATTGTGTATATATGCCATTTTTTTAATCCATTCATCTATTGAAGGGCATCTAGGTTGGTTCCACAATTTAGCTATTGTGAATTGTGCTGCTATAAACATTGATGTGGCTGTGTCCCTGTAGTATGCTGTTTTTAAGTCCTTTGGGTATATATCCAGGAGAATATAGCTCGGTCAAATGGTAGATCCCTTCCCAATTTTTCAAGAAATCTCCATACTGCTTTCCATACTAACTTCCAGATTGGCTACACCAATTTTAAGTCCCACTAGCAGTAAATAAGTGTACCTTTTCCCCCACATTCATGCCAACACTTAGTGTTGTTTGTCTTTATAATAGCTGCCATTCTTACTGGGGTGAGATGAAATATTAGAATGGTTTGATTGGCATTTCTCTAATTGCTAGTGATGATGAACATTTTTTTATGTATTGATTGATTGATTGTACATAATCTTCTGAGAAGTGTCTATCCACGTCCTTCACCCATTTATTGATTGTGTTATTTGATTTTTTTTTGGGGGGGGTGTTTAGCTTTTTGTGTTCTTTATTTACCCTAGAGGAGAGTGCTATATTTGATATGAGAGGGGTAAAGACTTGCTCCCAAGATGTGGACTCTCTATTCACCTCACAGATTGTTTCTTTTGTTGAGAAGAATTTTTTTTTAATTTGAGTTTATTCCATCTATTGATTCTTGATTTTAATTCTTGTGCCACAGGAGTCTTATTAAGGAAGTTGAGGCCTGATTCCACATATGAAGATTAGGGCCTACTTTTTCTTCTATTAGTTGCAGGATCTCTGGTTTTATTCCTAAGTTCTTGATCAATTTTGAGTTGAGTTTTGTGCGTGGAGAGAGATAGGGGTTTAATTTTATTCTGTTGCATATGGATTTCCAGTTTTCCCAGCATCATTTGTTAAAAAGGCTATCTTTAACCCATTGCATCTTTTTGGCACCTTTGTCTAATATAAGATAATTGTAATTTTGTGGGTTAGACTCTGTGTTCTCTATTCTGTACCATTGGTCTACCAGTCTGTTTTGGTGCCAATACCATGTTGTTTTTGTTACTATTGCTCTGTAGTATAGTTGAAGGTCTGGTATAGTGATGCCACCTGCTTCACTTTTTCTGCTAAGGATTGATTTGGTTATTTTGGGTCTCTTATTTTTCCAGATGTATTTAAAGATTGCTTTTTATATTTATATGAGGAATACCATTGGAATTTTGACTGGAATTGCATTAAATATGTATATTGCTTCTGAAAGTATGGTCATTTTGATAATATTAATTCTGCCCATCCAAGAGCAAGTTAGAACTTTCAATTTTCTAAGGTCTTCTTAGACTTCCTTCTGTAGGGTTCTGTAATTTTCATTACATAGATATCTCACCTTCTTTTAAGTTTATTCTCAAGTATTTTATGTTTTATGAGCCTATTGTAAATGGGGTAGTTTTTCTCATTTCAGATTTCTGAGGATTTATCACTGGCATAGAGAAATGCCTTTGATATAGGGGTGTTGATATATATATATACTACTTTTCTGAATTTATTTGCTAGTTCTAGAAATTTTCTGGTGCAACATTTAGGGTCTTCTAAGTATAGAATCATATCATCAGCAAATAGTGCCAGTTGAATTTCTTTTATTTCTATGTGTATTCCTTCAATTTCTTTCTTTTGTCTGATTGCTCTGACCAGTGTTTTAAGAACTGTGTTAAATAGAAGTGCTGAAAAATGGCACCCCTGTCTTGTTCCAGTTTTTAGAGGGAATGCCTTTAATTTTTTTCCATTTAGAATGATATTGGCCTGAGGCTTAGCATAGACAGTCTTTATGATTTTGAGATATATTTCTGTTATCCCCAGTTTTTCTAGTGTTTTGAATGTAAAGGGGTACTGTATTTTGTCAAATGCCCTTTCTGCATCTATTGAAATGTTCATATGATTTTTATCTTTAAGCCTATTGATGTAATGAATTACATTTATTGATTTGTATATGTTGAACCAACATTGCATATCTGGGATAAATCCCACTTGATCTTGGTGCACAATCTTTTTGATATGTTTTTTATTTAATTTGCTGGAATTTTATTGAGAATTTTTGCATCTATGTTCATTAGAGATATTGGTCTGAAGGTTTTTTTTTCTTTTTTTAATGCATCTTGGCCTAGTTTTGAAATAAGGATGATATTAGCCTCATAAAATGAGTTGGAAAGTTCTGCCTTTTTTTTTTTTCTATTTCCTGAAATAAATCGAAGAGTATTGGTACTAGTTCTTCTTTAAAGGTCTTTTAGAACTTGGCTGTGTATCCATTCAGTCCTGGGCTTTTCTTGTTGGTAGACTTTTGATGACATCTGCTATTTTTTCACTCAAAATTGATCTGTTTAAATTGTTTATATCATCCTGATTCAGTTTAGGCAAACTATATGACTCTAGAAATTTTTTGATGCCTTCAATATTTTCTATTTTATTGGAGTACAAGTTTTTAAAATAGTTTCTAATTATCTTCTGTATTTCCATAATGTCTGTTGTGATATTACTATTTTCATCACATATGTTAGTGATTTGGGTATTCTCTCTTCTTCTCTTCATTAGCATGACTAAGGGTCTGCCAATTTTATTTAGTTTTTTTCAAAGAACCAACTTTTTGTTTTGTCTATTTTTTCAATTATTTCTTTTGTTTCAATTTCATTAAATTCTGCTTTGATTTTAATTATTTTCTGCCTTCTGCTGCTTCTGGTGTTGATTTGCTCTTGTTTTTCTAGGGCGTTGAGATGTAATGTTAACTCATTTAATTGTTGAGTTTTTTTTTCTTTTAAGGAATAAACCCCATGCAATGAGCTATCCTCTTAGAATTGCTTTCATAATGCCCCAGAAATTTAGATATATTGTGTCTGTGTTCTCATTTACCTCTAAATTTTTTTTTAGTTTTCTCTTTGATGTCTTTGGCAACCCATTGTCTATTCATTAGAATATTATTTAGTCTCCAGGTGTTGGAATGGATTATTTTATTTTATAATTGATTTCTAATTTCATTCCATTATGATTTGATATAATGCAGGGTAGTATCTCTACTTTTTATATTTGCTGAGGGGTTTTTGTGGCATAGTATATGGTCTATTTTAGAGAAGAATCCATGTGCTGCTGAGAAGAAAGTATATTCTTTCATTGAAGGATAAATTATTCTTTATGTGTCAGTTAAGTCAAATTATTTATTATTTTATTAAGTTCTATCATTTCTTTGCTCAGCTTCTGTTTGGAAGGTCTGTCTAGTGAAGAAAAAGATGTGTCAAAGTCACCCAAAATTATTGTGTTGTGGTCTATTTGACTCTTGAACTTGAGAAGAGTTTGTTTGATGGATGTAGATGCTTCATTGTTTTGGAGATATATATATATATATATATATATATATATATATATATATATATATATATATTTAAAATTGTTAAGTCTTGTTGATGTATGGTTCTCTTGATAGAAGGTAGTGTCCTTCTTTAACCTTTTTGATTGACTTTAGTTTGAAGTCTACTTTATTTGATATAAAGATGGAAACTTCTGCTTGCTTCCACAGTCCATGTGAGTGGTACAATTTCCCCCCACTCTTCACCTTCAGTCTGTGGATATCTTTTTCTATGAGATGAGTCTCTTGGAGGCAGCAGATTGTTAGTCTTTTTTTTTCCCCTTAATCCAATCTTCTAGTCTATGTCTTTTGATTGGTGAGTTTAGGCCATTAACATTCAGGATTATTATTGAGACATGATTTGTGTTCCCAGCCATATTTTAAAATTTATGATATTTAATGTGACTTGGTTTATCCTCTGATTTTCATCATTGTTTTTATTTCCTTATCTTGGAATATTTTGCTGAGGATGTTCCATAGTTCAGGCTTTCTAACTGTAAACTCTTTTAACTTTTGTTTATCATGGAAGGTTTTTATTTCAACATCAAGTCTAAAGCTTAGTTTGGCTGGGTATAAGATTCTTCATTGGCATTCATTTTCTTTCAGAGCTTGGTATATGTTTATTCACGGTCTCCTGGTTTTGAGGGCTTGGGTTGAAAAATCTGCTGAGATATGAATTTGTCTCCCCATATATGTGATCTGATTTCTCTCTTTTGTGACTTTAAAAATCATATTTTTATTCAGTATGCTGGGCATTTTTATTATAATGTGCCTTGGTGTAGATTGGTTGTAATTTTGTATATTTGGTGTCCTGGAAGCCTCTCGTATTTGGTTTTTCAATTCATTCTTCATGCTTGAAAAATTATCTGATATTATCTCATTGAAGAGATTGTGCATTTCTTTGATTTGAAATTCTGTGCCTTCCTCTATACCAATAACTCTTAAATTTAGTCTTTTGATGCTGTCCCATTATTCTTGGATGTTCTATTCATGATGTCTAACTATCTTCACTGTGTGATTAAATGTATTCTCTAGATTGTATACTTTGTCTTCATTATCCGACATTCTTTCTTGAAGTGATATAGTCTATTGGTTATGCTCTCTGTTGAAATTTTTATTTGATTTATTGTATCCTTCATTTGAAGGATTTCTGACTGTTTTTTTCCTAGAGTCTCTATCTCTCTCTTAAAGTAATTTTGTGCTACCTGTATTTTCTCTCTTATTGTTGAAGTGATCAATTTCTGCCTGTATGTGCTCCTTTAGGTAATTTACAAATTCACAGATCATTTTAATTATAACATTTTGAACTCTTTCTCTGACATTTCATCAACTTCACTTTCCATGGGTTCTGTTATTATAGTGTCCTTGTTTGTTTGGGGCACTTTCCTCCATTAGATTTTCAAGTTGTGTTTGTGTCTTCCTTTATTACAGTGTGGATCTGAGATATTACATTTTTTACCTATATTCTTGATGTACCTGTGCAGATTATCTGTACCTTGACTCGATGTTGGGCTTCCAGACTCAACTGCTGTCCCTCAGTGAATACTTCTGCATACTGAATCTGGGTCCTGCATAAGTTGGCATGGGTAAATGTGGGCAGCCAGTCTGAATGTTTCACATTCTCCTCCCTGGAGCAGAGAGACTCTCACCATCACTACATTATGAAGTGACCTGGACATTGCCCCAGTCCTGGAGGTTGAGGATGCATCTTCAGAGGTAGGCATGTTACCCCATGGATTGAGCTATGCTCACTTGTTCTTTTGTGATATTACCCCTTTGCTCTGTTTGGGATAGAATGTTACATGGAAATGCCTTTTGTGTGTCCATTTATCTTGCTCTGGTTTTGGGTATGGCCTTCTTAGACATCAGTCAACTTGCTCAATCCCTAAAACCAGATCCCTTGTCTCATTTGAATGGCTTCTCCTCAACAAAAAGGTTCAGTATGCACTTACTCTTTCTCTCTGCAGACACTTAAGGTCATAGGAGACATCACAGGACCCCCCCCCCCACCAAAAAAATAAAAAAGGAATCTCGGTCTCTTGGTGGTTATTTCATGCAGCCCGATTGCCCTGGAGTTACCCTTGGTGTTTTTATCATGAGAAACATGACAGGTGAATCTGGGCCACTGGCTTGACCTCACCTGGCAGTCAGGTGACTCTGGTTGTCTGGGCTGAAATTTGGCTCCCACAGTACTTTGCTGGTCAGAAGGGGTGGTCCTGCACCTGAGGCTAGGCTCTGATAGATGTCTGCCCCACCAGGGTAGGGTGGAATGGGATTGCTGTGAGCCTGAGACCACCAGGCCAGTGTTGATTTGTTCTTCTTGAAGCTTATTTTGTTGCAGGAGAACTAAGATGGCAGCATGTAATTTTTTATTGATTTTTTTGAATCTCAAAAGCAGTGCTTATTTGTTGTGTTATGTTGTTATGAGCAAAAGGTAAATAAAAATAAAGAGGTGTCTCTAACCATGCACCAAACTTAACTCAAAATTGAATAAGGACCCAGGAAGTAAACCAGAGACTCTGTGTCTGATATGAGAAAAAGTAGGTTCTGATCTTCTTCATGTGGGATTAGGACACAACTTTCTTATAGCCCAAGAATTTAAACAAAGAATCAATAAATGGGATGGAATCAAACTAAAAACTTTCTTCTCAGCAAAATAAATAATCTGTGAAGTGAACAGAAAGCCTACACCTTTTTACCTCTCACACATCCGATAGAGCATTAATCTCTTTGGCATATAAAGAAATCAAAATGCTAAGCACACACACAAAAAAAACAACCCAATCAACACATGGACTAAAAACTGGAACAGGTACATATAAGAAGAGGATACACAATCAATCAACAAATATATAAAAAAATGCTCATCATCTTTAGCAATTTGAGCAATGCAAATCAAATATGTTCTAAGATATTATCTCACTTTAGTCAGATGGCAAGTATTATGAAGACAAACAACAATAAGTGTTGATGAGGATGTGGGGGGAAAGGTACTCATTCTTTCCTGGTAGGACTACAAATTGGTGCAGCCCATATGGCAAATAGTATGGAGATTTCTTGAGAAGTTGGGAATGAAACCACCATGTAATCCACCTCTCCCTCTCCTCGGTCTATACCCAAAGGACTCAAAAAGAGCATACTTCAGGGACACAGCCACATCGATGTTTATAGCAGCACAATTCACAATAGATAAAGTGTGGAGGCAACCTAGATGCCCTTCAGTGGATGAATGAATAAAAAAACATGGCATATATACACAATGGAATTTTACTCAGCAATAAAAGTCAATAAAATCATGGCATTGGCAGGTATATGGATGGCTTTGGAGAAGATAATGCTAAGTGAAGTTAGCCAATCCCCCAAAAAACCAAATGGTTAATGTTTTCTCTGATATAAGGAGGCTGACTCATAATGGGGTAGGGAGGGGGAGCATGGGAGGAACAAATAAATTCTAAATATGATAGAGGGGTGGGAGGGAAGGGGAAGAGACAGGGAATTAGCAAGGATGATGGAATGTGATAGACATCATTATCCAAAATACATGTATGGAGACATCAATTGGTTTTCATCATACTTTATATAAGAACAGAGATATGAAAAATTATGGTATATATATGTAATAAAAATTGTTATGCATTCTGCTGTCA
Organism: Callospermophilus lateralis; assembly: GCF_048772815.1. Lineage (NCBI taxonomy): Eukaryota > Metazoa > Chordata > Mammalia > Rodentia > Sciuridae > Callospermophilus > Callospermophilus lateralis. The sequence continues at coordinate 262,052 of NW_027512964.1, forward strand.
TCTTTTACTTTAAATCAATTTAAACAAACAAACAAAACAACAACAACAAGAAAAAGAGCTCTGTCTGGCAAGGGAATGGAGAAGTTCCAGGGTATTTTGGAGAAACCTATTGGATGATCAATGTCTGCAAACAGTTGAGAATTATTCCTAAAAATTTTAGGAAATGGTCCATCCCTTTCTACACCTATAAGGAAAGGAGCATGAGCCATGAAGGTCCACAAAGAAATTGTCTGTGTACTATTGATGATTAAAGTAGTTAAAGAATAAATTAAGAATATAGAAGGCTGGGAGACATTTTGATTTGAATTTATCCCATCTGTTCAGATTGTTTGACCAACACTTTGACATCACCACAGGTTTTTGGATATTTGGTTTGTTGTCGTTGATGATGCTTTCTCATCTTGAGAGTAAGTTTCTGCATCTGGGGAATCAGCCATCAAGTGTTGCACAAGTCTTGCTGGGATCCATATTGGTCTACATATTCTGGAAAAACACAAGCAAAAGCTTTCACTAGGGTTAATAAAGGGGCTGGTGGTTGCCATTGTTGTTTTTGAGGATATTTCCAGACCACTCACGGTAACTTGAGGGACTTGTTAATGGCTCCTAATATTTCTGTACTGGGTAATAGTTAACATCATCAAATTTCAAAAAACATAAGGTAAATAAAGCCATATTGGTTAACATATGAGGAATTGTATCAGTTAGCAAGGGATTCTATCTCTAATTTTTGTGTTTTGAGCCATAAAATTTTGATGGGCTGTCTCAAAAATGGCTTGTCCTTGGGGGTTAATAGGAATTATTGGGAAACATTTAATGTTCTATTGCGCACAGAATACAGCAAACATTTTGAAAGTATAAGCTGAACCATTGTGTGTTGTTACATTATGTGGAAAACATTTTGTCACAATGCATTTGAGCATATGTTGAATTACATGCTTAGTTTTTCCCCCCCAATCATAGGAGTAGCTGTAAGTAGTCCAGAAGATGTGTCAATTGTGACATATAAATAGTTTAAATTACCAAGCAAGGGTATGTGTATGACAACAATCTTCCATAAAGACAATGCCTTTAAACCCCATGAAATGACTCCTTGAGGTTGTAAGACACCCCCCCCCCCCCAAAAAGAAGCATAACTTGTAAAAGTTTTCACTATCTGTTTAGTTTGTAGGATACTGAGTGTAGAAAAAACTGTTTGAGGGAGTGGACTGAATGATGGAATTGAGCATGTAACTCTTGCCGATTCCCAATCAGTGCCATATTCGCTTCACATGGCTTGATCTGTTAAATTATTAAACTTTGAGATAAATCCAGGTAAAACAGTATGTGATTAATCCAGCCTAATTCCATCTTAAAACTGGGAGCCATCTGTCACAAGGTCGTGAAAAGTTTATTTCTGTTTTAATGTAAAATACTAATATTTCTATTTGGCCTGATCACACTTTGGTGTTTTAAACTTGCTTGGAACTCCTGCCCAAGCTTTGAACTTACTTATGCCTGGCTCTCCCTCACCAGATAACAACCCTTCCTAAAAATCTCAGCTGCTCCTCATTAATTCTGATGGTGGAATCTGAGTTTACTCCCTACCTTGAGATGTTAAGACATGTGGATTATTAACCTGCTATCTGCCTTTGCATTATGCTTCCCAGAACCCTGTCAGCTGTAAGCTGCCTAGACATCTATCTTTGTAACTTTTTATGTTATAAAAACTTCCCTGCTCTTAGACCAGGCACTGTCCTCTGGCCCTACTCTTGGGTGAGGCAATTCACTGATCTTGTGAACTCTATATATATAGATATATAATCTATATCTCTTGTGAACTCTATATAAGCTTGTTTTAATTTGGTTTAGAATTAGCATCAGTGGGCTTTGCTTTGCATTCTGGGTTCAACATAAGAGCTGATATGAGTGATGAACAGTGAGTTAGTACATTTTTGGAGCACTCTTTGAGAAGAAAGAAGGAGTATATCCAAAGCTGATTTTGCTTTCCCTTTAATAAAGAAACAGGGAAACCTGGCTATAAGTTAGGCACAATAAACACTATCAGTAAAGATGTATATCTATATATCTTTATAGATATAGATATAGATTGTGACTTAGCTTCAATGACCCAAGTGGTTGCCTGTAACTCTAATAATTGGGGTGAGGCAGGTAGCTCCTTTTAAGTTCAGGTTTTGTGTTCATCTCTGGTAAGATTATAAATAAAAATTAATAGGCCACCAGAATAACTGGCATCAGTAAAGATAACGTCAGCTCCAGGAATTTGTTTATCACAAATTATCTTTAAAAAAGAAACTGTTTTATCAAATAAATCTTGGATAGGTTTGCAATGAGTAAATTATTAGCCGATGAAAAAGTCATAATTGAATGTTGAAACAGGATATAATTTTTCAAATGGAGGTTTACTTCCTGTTTAATTAATGGCAAGACAAATTTATCAGGTTTTAGACCAAATAATTGAAGAGTCCTAGTGTGTAGTTGTAATACCATTAGACAAACATACTAATTTGGGGGTAACTTTGAAAGAAAAAGCAGCAGAAAGATGCACTGATTCTAAATGGCTACTTTATTCCTGGAAAAGAAGACCAGTGGGAATAGGTGAGGTGTATAAACTATAGTAATAATGTCCTTGTCAGGATCCCATTGGCTAAGATGCAAATCAGCAAACTGATTATTAACCTCTTATAAGGCTTTGTAAGCTTCAGGAGTTAATCTCCTTAAAGACAAAGAATATAGATCATTCTCCAAACATTGGAACAGAGGAGGTAGAGCCCTTCAAAGAACCTGTTGAAATGTAAGCCAATTTCTGTTTCCTAAAACCTTTTGTAAATCATTTAAAGTAATGGGAGATTTTATGTAAATGTTGAGAGCCTGTACTAAGATATCTGCAAGAGTTAATAAATGATTCACAAAAAGTGAAAATGGGCTAATTTTTGAACATTTCCTCGAGCTCTATTTAATTCAATTTCTTCAAGTGTTAATTGGACTTGTTGGAAGATGGAGTCTAGGTCTTGTGCAGAGGGGTGGGCTAAAATAATGTCATCCATATAATGGATAATCATGAGGTCTGGTACCTTGAAGAAAGGCTCCAAGGCCTGGAATATAAAATATTGACAAATAATAGAACTGATTTTCATGCCTTATGTTAAGCCTAACATCACCATCTCTGACATGGTACAGCTTGATTTAATATATGCAGAAAGAGTCGACTCCTCTATATGGCACTGTTGCAACATCTGTGAAAAAAAAAGATATAAGAGCTTATAGCCAAAGAGGAGACTCCTTGCTCTTTCTACATTCTTTCTCCTGTTCTTTCTCCATTTCTACTTAAATCTCAACATCTCATATCAGATACCTCTTTTCTTCTACATCTGTGTTACCCTCCTCTTGCTCACTATCTTTTGTTCTTGTTAGCTTTCTCCGTTTTCCTTCTGATCTTCTCTTGCGATAGCTGTCTCTCCCAAACAACAGTGGGCCACTGCTGCAAACTCTTCTCCACCTGGAGTGAGCCACTAACAGCTAGCAAAAAACCATAAAAGAAGTTTGAGGCTTGTTTATGTGTTTGCAACTCCTGCTGAGGAGCATTTTTCAGAGCCAGTTGGTTGCCAGACGTTGGTATTGAATATTCCTTCCAAAGGAAACCATGGGTTTGTAGCTAAAAATTTTTGCCAAAAAGTCTCTAATTCCTCATAGTTTACTTTTATACCCTGGGCATTTAAAAGCTGTTGTGTAATTAGTAGATGAGCATGTTTATGTTAACCAGGTAAATTACCCATTGCCCTGACCGCTTATGTTTTGAGCTTTGCGTTTCCTTATGACCAGGGATCCCCCAAGCAAAATCACCTGATTATCCAATGTTTGAGCACCAGAATGCTGAAGGGCCTGCCCTTCCAACATCTACTGTGGGAGCTTGAGGGCATGGAGAAACCCCTCCAGAGATTGTTTCAGAGAACAGCATATGCTTTATTTCACAGCAAAAATAGCTTTAAGAGTGAGTATTTGCCAATTTACATTTAACACTCATGATATGCCAGAGGTGATTCACAACAGACCATCTTATGGATGTCCAGACATCAAGAGTCTAGAAACTGACATGTAGGCTGACCTTGCACCAACAGGGCAATAACTCCTTGTCAAAGGAACAAGGAAGTTGCACTTGACAGTGTTCTGACAGAAATTTGTCCTCAAACATGGTATTCTATGTTAGAACTTCCCTGCTGAACAATGAGCAAGATAAGCATTCCTCCATGTAGTTCCAAGGTCAGGTCCTGCAACAAAAACTGAAATGAAAAATCTATAAAGTCTTACTTAGAACTAAGGCCTGTTTATCTGAACCTTTATGCTAGTGTCTCTTGAGTACCTGGAATTGTTTCTTGTAACAAAATCAGTAATGCATGTATATTGGTCATGGCACACACTACTTCAAATAGTCAAAAGGAAAATATGATTTGTAAAGGGTGAAAAGTACACTAGTGAATGAAAAAAAAAAACTATACTAACCTACTGTCTTGAACATCACTATACACATATTCTGCATAATTTCAGTGCAAAGGCCTTTACTATATGCTGGAATACTTGCTCTTGACCTCTCTTGGCCTTCTACCTCTCTGTAATGACTTTTAAATGAATGCCCTACCGCTCTTTACTGTCTAGTAAAACCTTATGCATCCCTTCCAGACCTGGAGTAGATTTTCAGACTTAACCCATTAAATTCCCAGGAACTCAATTCTATGACTATTTCAGTGAAATTGATACAGGTGCATTAAAATAGGTTTGAACTTACCATTGAGAGCTTATATATTATCATGTTGCTGATAATCAATATTATATTTATTTTAATGTACTTATAGTCTTATAACCATTACATATCACATAATTGTATGTCATATACTGTATTTAGGTTTTCATACATGTTCCACATCTGGGACGATGGGACACAGTTTCTCTTCCCATGGCTGCATCTCACACAAAGAAAAAAGGCTAACATCAGCCATTTGAGTACATATGCATAAGACACTTTTGGGGATGCAAATAATATTCAGAAGTAGGTTCTGCACAGATCCACCTTGGCTAGAATAAAGGCATGGAACATGAGATTTAAGAGATGGCAATAGCCAGAGGTTCTGGATCATTGTGCTGGGCGAGAGGCAATGTCTGCTCAGTATCAGTGGCATCAGGAACTTCCCTAAGCAATATGCAGTATAACTTTATGGTTTCTCCCAACCGTATAGATTCCAACCCAGATTCTCAGACCCCTTTATAAAATCTGTAAGCTACCTAATGCCCTTCAATAAATGTTTAAGTCCTGCAACTAAGTATTCTGGCAGATACATAAAGTACAAATTTTGCATCTTATTTCAAGATATTTTAAGACCATTAGTGGATCATGCATAACTTGGTTCTTTTAGAATACACAGGGACTTACACATTATAGTGATAGTTTAAGACATCAAAATGTAATGAAGAGTGGAGTCACAGGGCTTTTTGATGTTTTAACAACTTTTGGCAGAGTGAGCAGTCTGTTTGACCACTTCTTACCTGCCCACTAAGAATTAGGTAGTGTGTTTTCTGTATTGAATATGGGCAGGACCATAACCAATTGCATCAGTGTTAAAGAAGCTTTGTGACTTCCAAGAATAAATCAAATGACACAATAGACACATCTCTGCCTTATATCCTGAGATAACCCAAGCCATCATAGAAAAGTCTGGCTACCCAAATACCACATGCTGAAGGTAGCTGAGACCATATTGATGAGCCATATTAGGTGATCTCACTGACAGACCCAGCTGAGGAATCAGTTGTGAGACACAGTCTGGTGTGTTTTGTTGTTGTTGTTGTTGTTGTTGTTGTTTTGGTGTTTTTTTTTTTAAATTGATACTTGTATTGTCTGGTCTTCCCTTGACTTTCTTGCCAAGATTTGATTATTGGAGGAAAACTAACTCTTGCCTGGTCTTGCCTTATCTGGCCTTGCCTTGCCTCTTCATGGCATGGCTGCTGAGAAGTTAAGACTTGCTTGGCCTTGCCTAGCATGACCTTGACTTGTCCTTCCAGCCTTGTCATGGCTTGTGCATCAGGGGAAGCCAAAGCTTGCCCTAACTTGAATTGATGGCTTGCTTCATTGACCGACCATGGATTAGCTATGAAGGGGAAAACCAGTTTTGCCTTGCCTTATTATTTCTTTTTCCTTTGATATCCCTTGCTGTGATTGAGCTATCTAAGAAAAGCCAAATCTTCCCTGATCTGGCCCAAACTTTCATGGCTTGGTCATGAGGGAAGCCAGGCTTTGCCTGGCCTGACCTTGCCTTCTATATCAGGAAAGCAAACCCTTGTTTGCTTTTCTTCCTCACCTTACCTTTCTTCTCTTGCACTGCTATGGCTTGGCTACTGAGGGGGAAACAAGCCTGGCCTTTCTGCATTTTGCCATGCATTGCCTTGAGATGGCTGTCATTGGGAAGCTAAATTTGTCTCATTGTTCCTGTCCTTGCCCTTAGCTTTGCTATGAAGAGGAAGTCAAGCCTTTACTTTTTTTGCTGTTTTTTCTTTTAAAGACTTGACTGTAGAGGGGAAGCTGAGCTCCCCTTGCCCCATGCTGCTTTGCTTTCACTTCACTGGGCTGTCAAAAGGAAGCCTCACCTTGCCTTCTTTTCCTTTTCAGGCCTAAGAAACCTCTGTATTCTCAAATATTAGTATTAAGGTTCTTATTCCAGCTGCCAAGAAGGGGAATAACATGGATGTTGGAAGGAGACAGACATCATTATACAAAATACATGTATGAAGATGTGAATTTGGTGTCAACATATCTTATATATAAACAGAGATATGACAATTTGTGTTATAAAGATGTATTAAAAATTGTAATGCAAAAAAAGAGAGCTCATGTATAATGGCATAATTTGGCATAAACATACTTTATATACAGAGTTATGAAAAATTGTTCTGTGAATGGATAAATATGAATGTAATGAATTCCACTATTGTCATGTATGTAAGAAATAAATAAGTAGATAAATATATAAATAAAATAATACCATGTCACATTTATTCTTTTATGTTTTAATACTCAGGGAATGCTCAGAAATATTCCTTTTTGTTTTTTTCTCTCTTTTATTGAGTGATTTCCTGCTGACTTAAGACACCCCTATATTAACTAGCTAATAAAATATACATTATTTTAGTGTCCATTAAATATAATGTACCCATTTTTATAGTCTCTTCAGCATTGTTTTGGCCATACTTACCTCTACATTATTTGCAATAAATATATTTAGCATTGAATATATATATATATATATATATATATATATATATATATATATATATATAATGGCTCATCAATATTATATATATATATATATATATATAATTTATATATAAAATATTTAAAATACTTTATATATAAATTATATATATATATATATAAAATATTGATGAGACATATTATATTTGTTTTCACTGCTAAAGATTGACAACAAGGCTTTCTTTCAAAGGCATAGCAAAATGTCATAATGGGGACAGATTTCATTTTGTTCTTGTTTGATTGTATGTTTCAATTATAACAGGATGATAGTGTAGTGTATATATAGCATTTTTTTCCTGGGTGCTACTAGGGACTGAACCCAAGATTGCATTACTTCTGAGCTGTACCCTGCAGCCTATTTATTAATTCTTATTTTGAAACAGGGTCTAAGTTTCTGATGTTCTTAATGAGTTGCTGAAGCTGGCTTTGATTTTGTGATCCTCCTGATTAACTTTCCCATTACTGGGATTTCAGGCCTGCACCATTATAGCCAGTCACTATTTTTTTTTAACATTACATGCATGTGGCCCAAAACCACATTAGACCAAGATAGTTAATAATAAATTCAAAAAGATATAAATTAACTAAAAGACCCCTTGAATATTTCTTTTTTTTAAAAGAGAGAGTGAGAGAGAGAGAGAGAGAGAGAGAGAGAGAGAGAGAATTTTAATATTTATTTTTTTAATTTTTGGCGGACACCACATCTTTATTTGTATGTGGTACTGAGGATCGAACCCGGGATGCATGCATGCCAGGCAAGCGGGCTACTGCTTGAGCCACATCCCCAGCCCTTGAATATTTCTTAGTAATATATTATAAAAGCTAATTTTAAAATTTTGTTCATATGTGCACATAAAAGCTCCATGAAGAATAAATATTTGAAAGACAATATTTCTTTGTAGACACAAATTAGCTTATTTCAGGATATTTTGTACTATTCAAATATACAAATTGGTCACATGGATTAATTGAATTCAAAAACAGAAATAAAAGAGGAGAAAATTTTTAAGAAATATCATTTAGAAATCTGAATTTTTGAAAATTTTACATAGTCACTTGAAAAATGTTGTGTGACACAAGTTGAGATATGCTTACAAAGGAGCAAGAGAGGTACATAAAGTACCTTTAAAGTGATTTGCTACATTAGCAGAAAATTGGATATTGCATGAAGATCATCAAATTAATGCCTGTAGACCAATCCACAGCATAGTCATATGTGTAAATAAAGGCACCTTTTTGACTCTTTTGTTTTATTTTATAGCTGCTAGGCATCAACCTCAGGAACTTTCATGCACACTCATAGTAGGCAATCACCCTGCCACTATTCTAGTAATAAACAGATTTGGAATGAGTCCACTCCCATTTATTTATTGTCCATTACAGATTTCAGACAATAGCAACAGAAATTTATTGCATCCCAATTCCTAACATAAAAAAATTATTATTTTCCAAATTTATCTCTTATTCATATCTCATTGTGATTTTAAGATATTGAGGATTTTTTTACAATATATCAGGTTTTCTAAGTGAAAAATTATAAGATTAATAATAAAGAACTTATAAACTTTCTTGTGTATATGTCATTTATCTCCTTTCTTTGCTTAAATGTTTCTGTTTTCTATTTAAGTATATAAACAGCATTAGCTGGCATGCCTCAGGTTCAAGATTTTAATTGAAAAAATTAAGTGTTTTGCCATCTAAAAATGGTGCTGTCTCCTGATTTGCAGAAGTGGTGCTCATTTCTTTTTCACTTTCAGTGCTGTTTTAATTAGAAGTACTCACCAAGATGCACCTTTATCTGTACTCCTCATTAAATTGTTGATTAGACATGAGAATAATCTCTTTAACTTATGGATTACTATATCTAGAATGTATTTTTCTTGTTTTATAGATTCTCTTTACAGATGTTCTAATTAGATTTTTCCACTTCCATTCATTTGTACAACTTTTATGCCATTGAGTTTATATTCATGTTTTTTGATATTAATAAAATAAAACACCAAGACTTCCATGATAAAATTCTGCAGTACAGAACATATTGAAGCACCTTAGAATCTAATGATCTGATCCTTAAATTTACCTAGAACTCAGTTATTAACCTATACTATCTGCTTGCCCACCTAATGGTAGCTTATAGTCCACTTTCTGATATAATTTATCCATTTATATTTGTTACTTACTGAGTTATTTTTATTTGTTTGAAATTTATTTTAAAAATAGTCCTCCTTCTTGATTCTCAAGTGAAATGCTATAAATTACCTGCCATATTCGTTTGTGATTTTGATTAATTTATTCATTAGTATAGGAGATTGAACTCAGTGGTAGTCTTTCACCAAGCTCCATCCCAAACTTTTTCATATACTAATCTGACACAGAGTCTCATTGTTGCTTAGGGCCTTGCTAAATTGTTGCAACTGGCCCTGAATTTGTGCTCTGATTCAGCCTCCCAAGTAAAATCATTTGGAAAAATGTACATGTCAATCTCATGAACTTTTTGTTAAATTCTCTTTACTGGACTGTGGTTATTATTCTTTCTCAATACTAGTATTAAAGTTTCACTTGCCTTAGTTTTTCCCTTTATTTAAGGTTGAGAAGCTTAGCACAGTGCCTCATGCCCTTAATCCCAGCATGGTAGAGGTGGAAGGAAGCAGAGCATCCTCAATTGGAAGCCAGCCGGGGCACTTCGTGTCTCAAAATTAAAAGTGGTCATTTAAAAAGGATGGTGTGTACAGCTCAGTGGTGGAGTACCCCTGGGTTCTATTCCCAGTACTGGGGGTCAGGGAGATTGAGAGCCACAAATTTAATAATCATTTGTATTTTCAGTTATATATTTGATAGATTTATCCCTAATATTTAATTTATTGTCATTTATTTTTCATTGTTTAGTATTTCTTAATACTTTTAAAACTGTAGTTTTTGACATCTTTTTTCTTAACAGAAACACTAAGAAACCTCATTTTCTAGGCCCCACAGATTTTACAGGATAGCATGGCTCTGTGTTATGGCTTTTCTTGGGGTGCTCCTTGAACTAGTTTGCCTTTGGTTGAGAATTTTAGTTTCAAACTTCTCTCTCCTGGTGGCTGCACACAGGGGAAGATCTTCACCAGCAAGTCCAGTTAAGTATTTAAGGGCTTTGTCACCCTTGCTGTGGACACACTCTCTCCAGACACTTAGCTTTCTAGGAAGAAAGCCGTGGAATTCTATCAAAAGTACATAAACTTTTCTTCCACCTGGTTTCTGCACTGTAGGTTCTTTGATGTTCAATGGTTTTTCCTGTTTCTCAATGTGACTAATTATCAAAATATGCCACCAGTTCTGTGTCACAGTAGACAGAAAACAGTTCCCTAAAAATCCAGAATATTGGAGCTATGTTCTCCTTTCTCTGATGCCAAAAGGGGAAAACTGAGAACTGGGCAGTTTCTCCTGATCATACTGGTGTGTCAACTTGGGGGAAAAGCTGATCTGTTTTTCTTTACCATTTAGTGAGGCTGTTCTTGGTTTTGCCCTCTATCTCCAGTTCTTATTAGTTTTACTACAACTATTTGGCTGGGTATTGAGGCTGTTTATATACATTTATGTGTGGTTGTGGGAAAGAGAAATCATTTGCATAGCTGTTTTTGTGGAGTCTAAACTCCCTTCATCCACTTGGGAGATCTTGTTATTAGAAGTGGAAATGTTCCATTGATAAATGAGTAATTGTAAAATTAAGTGCATGAAATTAAGTGTAGATATGTTAAAAGTAAAATTCAATGGTAACTTTGGAAAAAGTAATTCTTGGAGTTATGCAGGAAGAGAAAAACACAAAAGTGAGATTCACAAATGAATGGAAGACTTGGGATATGGCTTAGGGTAGAGCATCTTCTGGATTAGATCAGAATATCATCAATCAATCAATCAATAAATAAAATAAAAAAATTAAAAACTGATTTTAATTTAGTGTTTGCAGACCCTCCTTTTGAAAGACATTGTATCTAAGTGGAATAATGGAGAATAATCTTTGTTCTTCTTTAATTGTATTTTTCAATCTTTACATAATGATCATATGTAAAACTTTGAATATTTTAAAAATTACATATGTAACACCAACAATGCTAAAAAAATATTAAGTAATGAATTCATAAAAATTTAATCTACAGTCACCATGAAAATTTCTTCCTGATTTATTAGATAAACTGAGTATTAATTTTCTCATTCTTAATGATAACACAGGACTGGGGTTGTTTTTCAGTGTTAGAGAATTTTTATAGCATGGATGAGGCACTATTTGTGATACTCAGCACCACATATAAATAAATAAATAAATAAATAAAGGTTTATCAACAATTAATAATAATATTTTTTAAAAGATAACAGAATAAGTTTCAAGGGCAGATATGCAAAGTACTTATTAATACTGAAATGGTGAATTCAATAACAAAACCTGAGGGAAAATTCAGAAATTATTCTTATTTCATAAACTGAATTGTACAGAAAGTCTGTAGAAGAATGATGTGGTGCATATGAAGTGTGTTGTGCATACAAAAGAAAAAACATACATGCAGGTCACCACTCAAGTTTCACAGCATTAGAGGAACATTGGATCAACAAATCAAGACTAAATCCAGAATGTAGCTTGTTTTGGCAAATAAAGTGTTTCTGTTGTTGTTTTCTTTTGCCACGCTGAGATTTGTCCTCAGGCTTCATATGTGCTATACATGTACTCTACCACTGAGCCTCACCCCCTTACCCTGAAAATATAGTTTTATTGGAATGCCATCAGGCATTCAATTATTATATATTGCAGATTTTAGGCTATGACCACAGAGAACTTCTGGTCCACAAAGCCTAAAGTCTTCATGATGTGCTTCTCTAAAGAAATATTGCAAATTCCATTGGTATTAATTTTAATATCACCAAATATATTGACATATTGGTGGAACAGGGATCTCTATGTGCAATCTACCAGCAGCATTCAGGTTAGTTTGAGAGTCAAATATTTGAGCATTTATCCACTGGTTATGAAAATTAAAATCTAATTATAAACTGAAGAAAAATCTATAGAACTACTACTGAAATACACCATTCAATAATCAAAATCAAAGATATCATGAATAGCCCAGAAATGCTCAGGAACCATCCCAGATTAAAAAAAAAAAAAACAGAAGAAACAAGACCACTGGACACAGTGAATAACTGATATAAAAATTTCCCAAAATTGGATTTATTTTGGTTCAAAGACAATTGTTAAAATAACTGTCAAATTTTGAATAAGATTTGTAGAGTAGATATTTACAATATAGTTTACTTATTTTGATCACTGCACCATAGTTACAGAGATAATTTCTCATTTTTAGATAATGTGAGATTTTTTAAATTACAAATAAAAAGACATTGTGTGCATCTTGCAAATGGTTCAGAGATAAAAACTGTTATGTACATAGACTTATCTAGAAATGAAGAATAACATTTGGGGAATGTTTGTTATGAATTCCTTTCACTGCTGTCTTAAATCTTCTATAAATCTGAGATTATCAAAATATAACATTTCTGAAAGAAAAATAAATTTTTAAAATATTAACAAGTAACAGCAAACACAATAAAATAAACCATGAATCTGTATAGGTATAATAAATGAACAAATTTAGTGGTGAATGATACACATTTATATTTATATTAATATTTATAGTCTCAAACTATCTTCACACAAATAATAATTACAAAGTAAAATCCTGCAAATACCACATTAATGACCAATATTAACATCAGCAGTAATGAGGATATTATAGGTCACATGATGTGATTCAAAGTGAAAATCATAGAATTGATTTCTGTGGTACTCTTGCAAAAACATGTAATCTAGCTCCAAGCATAAGGAAACCAGAGAATCCATTTTAAGCACATTCTAAAAGCTTTCCCCCTGAAAAATTCAAGATCATGAAGGTTAAGAAAAGACTGAGGAATATTTAATTCAGAAGGCATCTATAAAATAGAACAATTAAGTTCATTTCATGTCTTTGAAGGAATTTTTTTTTATAAAGAACAATATTAGGCTACTAGAAAAACATGAAAATAATCTGAGGATTAAGTGGTCCAAGGCATTATGATAGAATGTATAAGTGTTGATTTCAGAAACAGCATTTGCTTAATGTGTTTTGTTTTGTTTTGTTTTGTTTTGCTTTGCTTTTTTTCTTTATACAATCTTGGAAAATACTAGTGAAGTTGCAGGTTCTAATGCAAAGTACTTTTTCCCACTGAAGCATTTTAAAATGAATTGTTAACATATGCCATCTTTCATGATAGGTTTAGTATTTCCTACAAGTCAGAACATGCTAGATAACAATATAACCTTCATAATGAAACTGATACAATTAACAACTATGCAGTTACCTGTGAATATTTGAAAAATATACTCATAATAAATGAATGTTGAATTGTAGTTATCTAGCATGTTCTGACTTGTACAAAATACTAAAAATATCATAAATGATAGCATATGTAAGCAATTCAATTTAAAATGCTTCAGCAGACAAAAGTACTTTTTATTAGAACCTGTAAATTTACTATTATTTCCCAAGATTGTATAAACAAAGAGAAAAGGAAAAAAATAAAGATAAAACACTAAGCAAATATTCTTATTAGAAAAATTATTAAGTCAGTGCCTGAAATATAAATTTAAAGATGGCAGTATAATAATTGCAATACATTAATCCATTAGTGAATATAGTAACCAGCATGTAAAAATAATGTTGCCTAATTCTCTGGACCCATATTCAGTGATATAATATAAATAATCCATCATTAATGTGATATTTAGATCTACCAAATTAGCGTTGACTTGGTTGCTGAATTGAGCTTAAATGCTAACATTTAGATAGTCTGAAAACACATCTAATAAAAACTGGTTTGCACTTGCACTTCAAATTTTCTTACAGATTTAAATAATTTTCATATTTTGATAATTTCATTATATATGGTACACACATCCATTTCAATAAAGTATTTACATCATACATTTCATTAATAATTTAAATATTATATTAACAGTCTGAAAAACACAATATTAGCTTTCATATTTTTTTTCTTAAAATCTCTGTATATCCTTATGTTGTTTCCAAAAGTAAATCTTGTCTTGTCTTATTAGTTATTCTTAAGGCAGAAGCTCCCATGGTCAGGATTCAAATTCTGCAACAAGAGAAAAAGAATTATATTTTTTCTCAAACATTTTATAAGTATAAATCAGTGAAGAAGTTTAGAACTTTTCATTGTTTATAAGAAGAAAAAAAGATATTTCCACAATACAAAATCACTATGGAATGCAGTACGCCCATATTTTCATACACAGTTGTCATTATGACTGAGTATCAGAGCTTTGGGTTTCCCACCCCTTATGCATAAATTTGACAACCATATGCTAGGGTATTCTGGCAAGAACTGGGATGACAACATGGAGATGATAATGGACACCTCTCAACAGTCATATACAATAGCTTCAAAAGCAGACAATCAGGCAATTTCCATACAGAGTCATTGGCATTAGGACAAGGATAAAACAGGATACTACTGGAACACTTAGAAGGGACTTCTGTCCCAAATTTGTGTCAGTGTTTGTTTGAGGTCCTTCAATGGAAGTGATACATGAGTTAACACCTGAAGTAAAAGGAGAAATTGTGAGAGAAAAGGAAGAGGTGCATGCAGACACCGAGATGAGAAAGAACACTTGTGGAATCACAGTGGTCCAGTGTCACTAGAATCTAGAGCAAAGTGCCAATAAAGCAAGTGAGATGAGATAGCCTGAGTAACCTGACAAAAATCCAGTTGTTTGGATATTTTAATTTTTGGCTAAGAAATTTCATACCTTTCTTGAGGCAAATGTAAACTAATGATAGAGTCATGACAGGGTATTTTAAATGTGTGACTGTTACTAAGTCAGTCTGGGATTTTGGCCATAAACCACAGAAAATGGGTGATGCCATTTTTTCCCACAAAAGAATGTCAGTGTATAGGCTGACAGTTTCATAGTGTGGCAGAAGGGGGACAAAAAGCAGTTTCACACTTAAGGTCTTTAATTTGTTGATATTCAGAATTGGAAAAAATACATAGCTCTTTAATTGTAATTGATTTCAGAAGTTATGACCAGCAGTTTTAAAACATTTGGCTCATTATAGATGTGCACTTGATGAGTTATGTGGTAAATACTTCCAACTCTTATATAAATATCACCATGTAGAGTGTTCTTTGTATAAAACTCTTCTCTTACTAATTCCCCAAATAGGGTCTAAAATATATTACTGAACATAGTAAGTATGTTGTAGTGATAACAATAAGGTGGTGTCTAATGCCTTTACACATTTGATGTGAAAACGAATGATTTTGACTGACAGAATTCCCATTCCTGTCTTTATGTTCTATTTTTAAAGAAAATTATTTTAAACAAAAATTTTTACTGGTGCATTTAACTATATATAATAGAGTTATTGATTATGACATATTCACAGATGCACATAAAATAATTTGATCACTCTTCCTCTCTAGTAGTTTTTTCCTCTCCTTCTCCCTTCACCTTTTAAGGCATTTTGCAGTGATTACGGAGACATATCTTTGAAATGTGATGAAAGAGTTTAAAAAACACTCTTCTATTCAGGCTAGCATGATATGGCAAACTAATGTTCCACAAGGAAATGTAGAACTATTACATTAACTTTTAAATAAACTAGCTTATGCATAAGTAAAAAAGAAACATCACTTTCTCCCAGAAATACATTGGAAAAAGAGTTGCCTCCCAAATCCCCTTTGCATTGTGTCCACATTCATACACGACTTATCATTGTTTTGTAAATGGTAAATTATCTCATTTTTTTCTGGTAAGAACTAATAAGAACAACTTATACTTGCATCCTGCATAATAACTAACTTTCATTCTCTTTTTGTAAATAGTCATCCAATTTCATGATTCTGAAGCACTTCAAACCTGATTCTCTCATTTTTTTCAGAAAGATATTCATGTAAGCTAAGAAACTGAAAAAAAAAACGTATATCAGCTATTAAATTAAATTGTAATTTATATGTTAAAATTATTTCTTTCTGTCATAACTATTTAACTTCAGAATTGTTTTATAAAGCTTAGATTTGTTCTCCTGTGATTTTTTTAGGTCAAAATGCCAAATAAAAGAATAAGGTTGAGGCCACATTTAACATAGATATGCATGGCCTTACTATGTGTTAAGAAGTTCATCAACACACCATTGAAGCAGGGTGTGAGGGCACATGCCTGTAATCACAGTGGCTTAAGAGGCTGAGACAGCACAGTCTTGAGCTCAAAGCTAGCTTCAGCAATCGTGACGCCTAAGCAACTCACTGAGACCCTGTCTCTAAATAAAACATGAATAGGTTTGGGGATGTGGCTCAGTGGTCAAGTGTCCCTGAGTACAATCCCTGGTACAAAGAAACAAACAACCAAAAAAATAAATAAATAAAACCATGGAAGCTCTAAACCAAGCTGCAATGAAAGCAAGATGGTATCTTTTATTTGTTCATTTTCAAGCAGATATTTCATTATTGTAATCATACCCCTGATTTTAAAAATTGTCAAATATTATAGAAATATCTTCAAATGGGTTCAAAATAGCTGGACATTGTTTTTCTTATTAGCTCTTAAAAATATAGCTCATCATTTTTGGACTAATATTTGACTCGCTCAAATGAAGTCTTAGTATGAAGGAAATCACCTGGTTGTACTAAAGGGCTCCTGTTATACAATGCAACTCTAACCCTAACCTAACCCTAACCCTAACCCAACCCAAGCCAGGGAGTTGGGGACAGCACTCAGTGTGGAATAGTGAAATGAATCTGATCAATTTTTTTTTTTTGTGAATCCATATGAAAATATCATAGTGAATTTCACCTTCATGTATATTTATAATGGATAATTCAAAAAGAATTATGCATTATGAATATACATGAGACTGCCCATTCATCTGTCATTCACAGGCCCCAACACTGATCATCAGAATATTTTTAACCACTTTGCAGGTTATACTTCCCATCATCACAAGTATGACAATGTAGAGAGGAAAAACTATATAGAACATTTTGTCTCTAGATACCATGTAAGGATAATATTTAAAAATTAAAATAAAAATCAGTGAATCTGTCAGGTGTCAGAATGTGCCCAGAGTGTAGTTATAGCAACACTGGACACTTAAGGTTTCAGTTATAATCTTTCAAAAATTGTGAAACTTGTTCATGTTTCCATGTAGAAGCAGTTTTGTCACAATGTAACTATGTGAATCACAAAACTTCAAAAATACTTAACTAAAAGTCTAATAGACCAGATTACATATAGGAGAACACGAAGGGAAGAAAGCTTAATAGTTTACCTTCAGATGTAAAATGCAAAGGTGAGTGAAAGATAAACTTCCTAGACTAATATTTCAAGAGGAGAGATCCAACATGGCGGCGGGCAGAGAGGCTGCACTTTCAATACACCCCCAGTGATGGGGTCATAAAGTCGCAAGGATAACGCTTGCATTCTACCAACTGAGAATCTCCTAGCAAAATTCCACTGAAGAGAGACCAGTCGGGAGCTACTAGGATGTTTTTGAAGCATCTGTGTGACCTGGTCGAGCAAAACCCTACCACGAGACGCGGAGTTCCAGATCCACCAGCCACAGTCCACGCGCCGCTGGTGCAGCTGCAGATCCTTCCACCCACCCGCAGCCAAAGTGACTGGGTCCTGCTAGACTCCGAGACGCAGCTTGGCAGGAAGAAGTCTTTAGCCAAGCCTTCACGAGCCAGGAGCTGAGGCCAACCGGGCCGGACCAGTCCCACCCCTCCCTTTGGACACTCTGGCAAGGAGCCTGGGGCCCGCCATAGCAGAGGTGACGTCATCAGTGTTCGGCCAGCGGAATTCCTTCCCAGCAGAATCCACTTTAACAGGTGCGTGACTCCCCATTCTGATACAAGCAGCCAGGAAACTTCATTGACTTCTCAGGGGTCGTGTCCCTAGGGAAGCAGAGGGGACCCCCGACCCCCAGCCCCCCATATCACCAGCGGTGACTCCCAAGGTCTTAACCACCAGTTTACCACAGCACTGGGGCTTAAAAGGGACATGCAGTGGGGCTGCAAGTGTAACTAGATCTCTGGGGAATCACTTCTGGGGAACAGGACCTGGCTGGCAGGCTGACAGGAGGAAGGGGGTTAAGGGCTGGAGAAGTGAAATGGCTCTGGACTGACAAGTCTGAGAGACTCCCAGTAGATGCCTTACAGAGCTAGCTCTCGGCAGGTAGAGAGCAGAAGCTCTGCTTGGAGGGCACAGCTCCGCCTACTGGAAGAGAAGAAGGTGGATCTCTAATACTTTAATTTTTTGTTGTTGCTGTTGTCGATATTTTTTTTCTCTCCTTCTTCTCTCTCTGTTCCTTTCTCCCCTTCTCCTTCTCCCTTTCTATCCCATTTCAAGTTTTATTGTTCTTTTCATTCCCCTCTAATCTATCTCTCTCTCTATCCTTTTTTCTTTTTAACAGCACCTTCATTCCCCTACTCCCCAACTTTCATCCCAAGCATTATATCTTCTATTTTGTGTAATTGTCTAAATGCAAATAGGCGAATGTCTCGAGGCTGTCTATAAGACTCCTAAATACCTAGCTACTACAAACACCCTGATCCAATTGCCTGGTAGTATCCACCTTCAGTGGAGCAATCTTCTAAAGTAGCCAAGACATACTACCGTCGTACCACCAGAGCACCTAACCTAAACATATAGTCCTAAGAACAAACAACAAATCACTATATGCATACAGAACCTAGAAGCCTTATATGAATTGAATGAATCAGCTTTAAAGTACAACAAAGTCCAACATTTCTAGGCATAATCTCCCACCACAAAAGAGACACAACAGAGATATACAAAGCCAAAACAAATGTATAGGAGAAAGCAGTTACAAAGCAGTCAAAGACAGCTGGAAAGCAACGTGAACAATATGAAAAAAACAAGGGAAAAAAGGGTTACAAACAATGCAGGACAACCTAAATATACAGGAGGACCTAGAAGAATCAGAAACATGGACAGGGAAAGAAATCAAGGCACACCTAACTCAGATGGAACGGAATATTAGAGAAGACATGAGACAGCAAATTCCAAGCATTGAAAGTATATTTTGAAAAGAAACTAACCACACATATTCAATCCGCAAAGAATGAGCTTTAACAGGAGATAGAGGTGTTAAAAAAAATCAAGCTGTAATCCTAGAAATGCAAGAAACAATAAATCAGATTAAAAGCGCTAATGAGAATATTACAAACAAACTAGATCAAGTAGAAGTCAGAACATCAGATAATGAAGACAAAGTTTATCAACTTGAAAAGAATATAGTCAACACAGAAAAGATGCTGAAATCTCACGAGCAAAATATCCAAGAGATATAGGATCTCATCAAAAGACCAAACTTGAGAGTCATTGGGATAGAAGAAGGCACACAGGTTCAGTCAAAAGGAATGGATAGCTTATTAAATGAAATAATACTAGAAAACTTCCCAGAGATGAAAGATGGAATGGATTGCCAAATCCTGAAAGCCTACAGGACCCCAAACATCCAAAACCATAATAGACCAACTCCAAGACACATAATTATGAAGATAGCTAACATACAGGACAAGGAGAGAATACTAAAAGCTACGAGAGAAAGGAGGCAGATTACATTTAGGGGTAAACCAATTAGGTTAACGACTGATTTTTTATCACAGACTTTGAAAGCGAGAAGATCCTGGAACAACGTATTTCAAACACTGAAAAATAATGGATTCCAACCAAGAATACTGTATCCAGCAAAACTAAGCTTCAGATTTGACAATGAAATTAAAATATTTCACGATAAACAAAAGCTAAAAGAATTCGCAGCCAGAAAAACCAGCACTGCAAAGCATTTTGAGCAAAATATTACAAGAAGAGGAATTGAAAAATAGCACCCAAAACTAACAGTGGGAGGTATCTCAGTAAAGGGGGAGAAAAATAACCAAAGAGGGAAAACTACCCAATCTAAAATAAATAAATAAATAAACATGACTGGAAGTACAAACCACATTTCAATTGTAACCTTAAATGTTAATGGCTTAAATTCACCAATCAAGAGACATAGGCTAGTAACCTGGATTAAAAATCAAATCCAACAATATGCTGCCTTCAGGAGACTCATATGATAGGAAAAGACATACACAGACTGAAGGTGAAAGGTTGGGAAAAATCATACCACTCACATGGCCCTCGGAAGCAAGCAGGAGTGGCCATACTCATATCGAATAAAGTCAACTTCAAACCTAAGGTAATCAAAAGAGATAAAGAAGGACACTATATACTGTCAAAAGGAACCATCCACCATCAAGACATATCAATTATCAATTTGTATGCACCAAACAATGGTGCTGCAATGTTCATAAAACAAACTCTCCTCAAGTTCAAGAGTCAAATAGACCACAACACAATAATTATGGGGGACTTCAACACACCGCTCTCGCCATTGGACACATCCTCTAGACAAAAGCTGAACAAAGAAACTATAAAACTCAATAACACAATCAATAACCTAGACTTAACCAACATATATAGAATATATCAACCATCATCAAGTGGATACACATTCTTCTCAGCAGCACATGGATCCTACTCAAAGATAGACCATATATTATGCCATAGGGCGACTCTCAGTAAATATAAAGGTGTGGAGATAATACCATGCACCATATCTGACCATAATGGAATGAAACTGGAAATCAATGATAAAAGAAGGAAGGAAAAATCCTGCATCACCTGGAAATTGAACAATATGTTACTGAATGATCAATGGGTTACAGAAGATATAAAGAAGGAAATCAAAAAATTCCTAGAGATAAACGACAATACAGACACAACATACCGGAATTTTTGGGACACAATGAAAGCAGTTTTAAGAGGGAAATTCATTTCCTGGAGTTCATTCCTCAAAAAAAGAAAAAAACAACAAATAAATGAACTCACACTACATCTTAAAACCTTAGAAAAGGAAGAGCAAAACAACAGCAAATATAGCAGAAGACAAGAAATAATTAAAATCAGAGTGGAAATCAATGAAACTGAAACAAAAAAAAGCATTGAAAAAATTGATAAAACTAAAAGTTTGTTCTTTGAAAAAATAAATAAGATCGACAGACCCCTTAGCCATGCTAACGAAGAGAAGAAGAGAGAGAACTCAAATTACTAACATACGGAATGAAAAAGGCAATATCACAACAGACACTACAGAAATACAGAAGATAATTAAAACGTATTTTGAAACCCTATATTCCAATAAAATAGAAGATAGTGAAGATATCGATAAATTTCTTAAGTCATATGATCTGCCCAGATTGAGTCAGGAAGACACACACAATTTAAACAGACCAATAACAAAAGAAGAAATTGAAGAGGCCATCAAAAGACTACCAACTAAGAAAAGCCCTGGACCGGATGGGTATACATCAGAGTTTTATAAAACCTTCAAAGAAGAATTAATACCAATACTTTTCAAGCTATTTCAAGAAATAGAAAAAGAAGGAGCTCTTCCAAATTCATTCTATGAGGCCAACATAACCCTGATCCCAAAACCAGACAAAGACACTTCAAAAAAAGAAAACTACAGACCAATATCTCTAATGAACTTAGATGCAAAAATTCTCAATAAAATCATGGTGAATTGAATACAAAAACATATCAAAAAAATTGTGTACCATCATCAAGTAGGATTCATCCCTGGGATGCAAGGCTGGTTCAATATATGGAAATCAATAAATGTTATTCACCACATCAATAGACTTAAAGATAAGAACCATATGATCATCTCGATAGATGCAGAAAAAGCATTTGACAAAGTACAGCATCCCTTTATGTTCAAAACACTAGAAAAACTAGGGATAACAGGAACTTACCTCAACATTGTAAAAGCTATATATGCTAAGCCTCAGGCTAGCATCATTCTAAATGGAGAAAAACTGAAGGCATTCCCTCTAAAATCTGGAACAAGACAGGGATGCCCTCTCTCACCACTTCTTTACAATTTAGTTCTTGAAATACTAGCCAGAGCAATTAGACAGACAAAAGAAATTAAAGGCATAAAAATAGGAAAAGAAGAACTTAAATTATCGCTATTTGTGGATGACATGATAATATAATCAACAGACCCAAAAGGGTCTACAAAGAAACTGCTAGAGTTAATAAATGAATTCAGCAAAGTGGCAGGATATAAAATCAACATGCAAAAATCAAAGGCATTCCTGTATATCAGCAACAAAACTTCTGAAATGAAAATGAGGAAAACCACTCCATTCACAATATCCTCAAAAAAATAAAATACTTGGGAATCAACCTAACAAAAGAGGTGAAAGATTTATACAATAAAAACTACAGAACCCTAAAGAGAGAGATAGAAGAAGATCTTAGAAGATGAAAAAATATACCCTGTTCATGGATAGGCAGAACTAACATCATCAAAATGGCGATATTACCCAAAGTTCTCTACAGGTTTAATGCGATGCAAATCAAAATCCCAATGGCATTTCTTGTAGAAATAGATAAAGCAATCATGAAATTCATATGGAATAACAAAAGACCCAGAATAGCAAAAACAATTCTAAGCAGGAAGTGTGAATCTGGAGGTATAGCGATACCAGAGTTCAAACTGTACTTCAAAGCAATAGTAACAAAAACAGCATGGTACTGGTACCAAAACAGGCAGGTGGATCAATGGTACAGAATAGAGGACACAGAAACCAATCCACAAAATTACAACTTTCTTATATTTGATAAAGGGGCTAAAAACATGCAATGGAGGAAGGATAGCATCTTCAACAAATGGTGCTGGGAAAATTGGAAATCTGTATTCAACAAAATGAAACTGAATCCCTTTCTCTCGCCATGCACAAAAGTTAACTCAAAATGGATCAAGGAGCTTGATATAAAATCAGAGACCCTGCACCTGATAGAAGAAAAAGTTGGCTCTGATCTACATATTGTGGGGTCAGGCTCCAAATTTTTTAATAGGACACCCATAGCCCAAGAGTTAATAACAAGAATCAACAAATGGAACTTACTTAAACTAAAAAGTTTTTTCTCAGCAAGAGAAACAATAAGAGAAGTAAATAGGGAGCCTATATCCTGGGAACAAATCTTTACTCCTCACACTTCAGATAGAGCCCTAATTTCCAGAATATACAAAGAACTCAAAAAATTAAACAATAAGATACAAATAACCCAATCAAGAAATGGGCCAAGGACCTGAACAGACACTTCTCAGAAGAGGACATACAATCAATCAATAAGCACATGAAAAAATGCTCACCATCTCTAGCAGTCAGAGAAATGCAAATCAAAACCACCCTAAGATACCATCTCACTCCAGTAAGATTGGCAGCCATTAGGAAGTCAAACAACAATAAGTGCTGGCGAGGATGTGGGGAAAAGGGTACACTTGTACATTGCTGGTGGGACTGCAAATTGGTGCGGCCAATATGGAAAGCAGTATGGAGATTCCTGGGAAAGCTGGGAATGGAACCACCATTTGACCCAGCTATCGCCCTCCTCGGATTATTCCCTGAGGACCTTAAAAGAGCATACTATAGGGATACTGCCACATCAATGATCATAGCAGCACAATTCACAATAGCTACACTGTGGAACCAACCTAGATGCCCTTCAATAGATGAATGGATAAAAAAATGTGGCATCTATACACAATGGAGTATTATGCAGCACTAAAAAATGACAGAATCATGGAATTTGCAGGGAAATGGATGACATTAGAGCAGATTATGCTAAGTGAAGCTAGCCAATCCTTAAAAAACAAATGCCAAATATCTTCTTTGATTTAAGGAGAACAACTAAGAACTGAGCAGGGAGAAAGAGCATGAGGAAAAGATTAACATTAAACTGAGATGAGTGATGGGAGGGAAAGGGAGAGAGAAGGGAAATTGCATGGAAATGGAAGGAAACCCTCATCATTATACGAAATCACATATATGAGGTTGTGAGGGGAAAGGGGGGGGAAGGGAGAGAACTGAACAACAACAGATGAGGTAGAGAGGGAAGATGGGAGGGGAAGGGAGGGGGGATAGTAGGGGATAGGAAAGGCAGCAGAATTCAACAGTCACTAATATGGCATTATGTAAACATTGTAAATATGTAACTGATGTGATTCTGCAATTTGTATTTGGGGTAAAAGTGGAAGTGCACAACTCACTTGAATCAAATGTATGAAAGATGAAAAAAATAAAATAAAAAATAAAAAAAAAATTTCAAGAGTACATTCATTTCCTAACATTACTTCCACAAATTACAGGGTCTAGTTAGCTTTTGCATGCTACCAATCTCATCAACCTGGCTCAAAGTTATGCAGTAGACACAAATTAAGGAGACTAAGTTGCTCTCTTTCAGTCTAGGTTTTGACATACTTGTGGAATCTGGATTGTTCTATATGGGAGTGCCTATATTCTCTCAGTTGCACTTCTTAGAATTTTCAGTTCAGATTCCAGATGGCTAATTCTGAGTTCCATCTGACTTCTTATTGAAGTAAAATTAGTCTTTCTGAACTGCTCTGTAATTTCCGGAGCTGCTTCTTGTGTCTAAAGAACATAAAAAGAATATATTTTACAAATTATTAGAACCCAAATAATTATTATGTAGTTATTTTATTTAGTTCTGAGTCAAAAATTCAGACAGCAATTTTAAATGTGAAGAAAAAAAATATTAGACTGTAAACTTCTGTCATCAGTATCAATTACATTAAATCTGAACCAATAATAATTGAGTTCTTCCTCTCCCCCTTTCCCTCCTCATTCCCTGCCCTCCTCCTCCTCCTTTCTACTGCGAATGGAACCCAGGGCATTGCACAGGCTAGGCTATCTACCATTGATCTGTGCTCAAAGTAATGAATTATTCTCATGTTAGCACTCAGATCATCCAACAATTTAAAGAATAATAGAATCAATTCAAAATATGAAAGTTGAAATTTTTAACTTAACAATTCAAAAGCATATTTCTGCATCACATTTTTTTTCTCCTCATAGCCCACTATTATCAAATATCCAACAGTTATCTGATGAAAATTATTACTCAGATCAAATTAGCTGAAAGGATGATGTAAATTGTGGTATTTGAAGGGGCATCAAATGTCTTCCTTCTCTTAGAAATCTACACAACATCTTTCCTCAAGAGATATAGAATACACCTATAATACGTATATCCAAAATACAGTTTACAATGAAATGAATTAAAGCAAATTGAAGATAAGTAAGATAGCCTGTAAAATCATAAATACTTGTGTTTGCTTCTCCTTTAAATCCCATCTTGCTCGATGTTCAATGTCACATTCCCACCACACTCCTTGGCCTCGTTCTACTCGAGTGCTCCGTGTGTGCCTTGGAAAGTTTACTACATTTTCTTCCAACTTCTTTTGATTCCTTTCTATTTTTTCAAATGTATCTTGTATACTTTTTATAAAAAACAAGTTCTGCATAAAACAATCATAGTTTGTTCTCAAATGTAAATGCTTTGAAGATGCATTTTTCATCTTTGTAGTAAGATCATCCATCTGCATGAACAAAAGAAGTATGGAAAACACGATATGAAAATAAGATACTGAAAATATTCGACACCAACTCAAACAACAAATTTTACATAATTTCAATTGCAACAAAACATAATCTATACCAGCATTATGAAGAGTAGATTAAGTTTCTATAATAAGGTATATTAGCTTTTCAGTTGGTAAGGATTACACCTCTATAAATCCCAATTCTGGCTACATAATAAATGTTGAGGAAATCTATATAGAAGATGATTTTTTCCCATACTGAATTTACTATTGGATTAAGTGAATTTAATTTTATATTTTGTCACTGAAATATAGTTAGAATAAAAGTCTTAACAGGCCAATCTACTAACAAAAAATATTGATTGATATCAAATAGTAATTTTGTTAAAACAACTATTAGGCATTAATATTTTCCATTCATTCTAGAATAGGTATGGATATCAGATATTACTCTCACCTTGGAAGAATTTATATCTCAACAAGATAATCACCATGCAAACACTGTTGGTGACAGAAAAGTCAGAGAAAGTGCATGAAAAATAAGAATTCATTTTATGTGATCTCTGAATAAACATGATCAAGTGAATAAAAACAGAAGAGTCAGAAAGTACAGCATGAATAAGACAGAGATATGGTACAATCAGCACAATTCATGAAGACCACAAAGAGGCAGGGTAATAAAAGCATGTCCAAATATTAACTTGTAAATAGATGCCCCCAGTCATGTAGTACTGGAGTTGTCAAAAGGTGGAAGCATTTTATGGTTTAGCAACTGATAACTGGCTAAGTGACATGGTCATAAAACAAAATTCTACTAGACAACAGAAAGAAATAAAATAGTGATGCTTGCTACAACACAGAGGATCCCTGAAAAAAGTATTCTAAGTCAATGAAACTGGTAAAAATCAAAACACCTACTGTTGTATAAATTCACTTGTATGAAATATCCATTACAGAGTAATTTTAGAGTTAGAACTATAAGCCAACTTCCAAACAAGATTTCCAAAAAGCAAAAGTTAATATCAAGAATCAGCAAATGGTGGCTTGTAGTTCAGTGGTAGAGTGCTAGCTTAGCATGTGTGCAGCTCTTGGTTTGATCCTCAGCACCACACATGAATAAATAAAGATAATGTGTCTACTACAAATAAAAATATTTTTAAAAAGCATCAATATGGGGCTGGGGCTGGGGCTGTAACTCAGTGGTAGAGTGCTTGCCTTCCATGTGTGAGGCATTGTGTTTGATCCTCATCACCACATAAAAATAAAGATATTGTGGTCTATATACAACTATTTTTTTTAAAAAAAAAGGATCAATAAATGGGTTGGTATCAAACTAAAAAACTTTTTCACAGCAAAGGAAACCATCACGAATTATAAACAGAGAGCCTTCAAAATGTGAGAAAATCTTTGCCATGTGCACCTCAGATAGAACATTAATCACCAGGATGTACAAATAATTCAACTTTTTTAACACCAAAAGAACACCAACCAATAATCCAATCAAAAAATGGGCAAAGGAACTGAAAAGGCACTTCCCAGAAGAACGTATGCAAATGGTCAGAAAATATATTTAAAAAAATTTAATTTGAGAAATGCAAATGCCACACTGAGATTCCATCTCACTCGGGTCAGAATGGCAACTGAGAAGAATAAAATAATGATAGATGTTGGTGACAGTATGGGGAAAATGTTCACTTACACATTGCTGATGGGACTGCAAATTGGTGCAATCACTCTGCAAAGCAGTATGGAGAGTCCTCAGAAATCTTGGAATGTAACCGCCATTTGACCCACTTATCCCACTCCTTGATTTACACACAAAATCCTTAAAATCATCATACTACAGTGACACAGCCACAACAATGTCTAAAGTGGCTCAAATCACAATATTGAAGCTATGAAACCTTCAACGGATGAACAGATTTTTAAAATGTGTCATGTACACAGGATGGAATATTAATAAGCTGTGAGAAAGAATGAAATTATGGTATTTGCCAGTAAATGGATGGAACTGGAGATTATCATCCTAAATGAAATAAGCCAATCCTCCAAATCCAAAGGCTGGAAGTTCTCTTTCATAAGTGAATGCTAACACACAGTAAGGAATGTGGGAAAAAAGAATAGAAGTTCATTGAATTAAGACAAAAGGAATGGGAATGAAAATGGAAACAGAAAAGACAGTAGAATAAATCTGAAACAACTTTCCTATATTCACATGTGAATACATGACCAGTGTAACTCCACATTATGTACAAATATAAAAATGTGAAGTTCTAATCTATGATGTAAATATTCAAATACAGTCTACTGTCATATATATCTAAAAAGAACAATAAAGAAACAGCATACTACAGGGACATAGCCACATCAATGTTTATCGCAGCACAATTCACAATAGCTAGACTGTGGAGCCAACCTAGATGCCCTTCAATGGATGAATGGATAAAAACATGTGGCATATATACTCAATGAAATATTACTCAGCACTAAAAATAATGAGACCATGGCATTTGCAGGGAAATGAATGGCATTAGAGCATATTATGCTAAGTGAAGTTAACCAATCCCAAGAAAAACAAATGCTGAGTGTCTTCTCTGATATAAGGGGGGTGACTCAAAATGGGGAAGAGAGGAAGAGCATGGGAAGAAGATTACCTCTACATAGGGAAGAGGGGTGGGAGGGAAAAGGAGGGAGAAAGGGAATTGCATGGATGATGGAAGGAGACCTTCATTGTTATACAAAATACATGTATGAAGATGTGAGAAAAAAAATAATAGTGTTACCTTAGATTAGGTAGAGAGAAGTGATAGGAAGGGAGGGGAAGGCTGGGGAGATAGGAAGGATAGTAGAATAAAATGAACATTATTATTACCATGTGTATATATGTGAATGCATGACCAATGTGATTCTGCAACCTGAATAGTCAGAAAAATGAGATATTTTATTCCATGTGATTCAAATGTATGATATGTCAAGGTCATTTTATTCTCATGGGTAGCTAATTAAAACAAATTTAAAAATCACATAAAAGTAAAATAGAGTCTTGCCTAAAGTTAAAAAATAAATAAATAAATAAAAGTACTATTGTTTACATTAGTAAATTACTAAAATAATATATTGGTAGTTTTCTAGGACTTTGGACGTGTAGGGATTAGAAAACTGATAGCTAAGAGGTTCCAGGTTTCTTTTCAAGAACATGAAAATGTTCTAAAATTGACTGTGTAAATGGTTACATAACTCTGTTAATGTACTAAAAGACACTGTATTTTACATGTTATATGGGTGAATTGGATATCAGGTGCATTACATATATCATAAAAATGTCTTTTAAGAGATGTACTGAAAAAAAAACTTAGCTAACATTTTTCATTGTCTAGTTTGGATATCAGTCCAGACATAATACAAATATTTATATGCTTCATAATGTATCTAAATAAATGAAACAAAATAAAGAAATAGCATAAATATTTCAATAATTAAACTAAAACCTAAAACATATCTGTATTTTGAGAAAAGCATAAAACAATTTGTATACATTTTTAAAGTCAATTTAGTAATTACTTGCAGATTTTGAATAGATGCACAAAAATGAAGTAAAAATAACAAATTTTCCTGAAACATTCTATTAAATAGTACCTCTAATTTAGTTTTCCTTGTTGTACCATAGAAGTAGAGACAGCATGAAAAGCTGCTGGGTTATAGAAAAAATATCAGCTTTCCTCAGACTAGATATTTTAATGAAAGTTGCTGATTTTGTAAGAGAAAAATTCTAAAAGAAAAATTTAAGTGTAAGAAATAAGTGCAGTATAAAGATCCCCAAATATAATAAAATCAATTATAATGAAAATATAAAGAAAGCTGTTCATTGAAATTAGTATCCCAGAATAACTTTTATTACTTAAGCAGGTGTTGATTTACAGATGACATGTTCAATTTTCTACATACTTGACTTGTCATTTGTCTTAGTTTCTTCATTAAATCCTGTCTTTATATTTTAAATTTATGTAAAAATGTGCTAAATCTTCTAGAGAAGACTCTGATACACGTGTAGTTTCAGTGTACCAGCTGGTTGTTTTTCAAGATGTCTCACAACTACCTGTTATTTCTGTTAATGATTTTGTTACTCAGCTCACTTTAAAAATTTATTATTATTATTGTTATTGTTATTATT
The DNA here is from genome assembly GCF_048772815.1 of Callospermophilus lateralis. NCBI lineage: Eukaryota > Metazoa > Chordata > Mammalia > Rodentia > Sciuridae > Callospermophilus > Callospermophilus lateralis. Next base: position 292,089 of record NW_027512964.1, read on the forward strand.
ATTACTATTGTTATTATTATTATATAATGATGTTTACTCTGAAAAAAATATCACTACACACAACAGAAAGCTGCTGTTTATTTCTGAATTCCCTTAAGAAAATAGAAGATTGTGTACTCCTGCTTAGTCACTATCACATTCCTTACACAACAGGGTGGGCCCTGTATCTCTACATACTGCCCTTGATAAAGTTGCAATATTTAACAAACTACTGAAATCTCAATCAAAAATGGTTACACAGGTCTCATTGGTAGTGGTGAATTCTACAGAGGTTATTATCCCTCTCTTATTAGAGACTCAAGTTAATACTCCACATCCTCACATCTTTAAAGCTTTGCTAAAATAATTCCAATATACTTTCACAAAGAATAAAGGAGATGCTAGGTAACCTGGTCTCCACCTCACTGCCTGTCCACATCTCCTAGATTTCTCACTGGTCCTCACACCACTCCTGCTTTACATAAACCCTGCCACCCTCATTAACCTGGACATGGGGGTTCAATGCCAAATTAATGAATTTTAGATGGCTACAATTATCTTTGTCACAATATAATAGGAATTAGGCCATGAAATAAAGAAAACTATTAGCAAGTTATCATGAATATATGCATCAAATTACAGATGAAATCAACTGTGGTTTTGCTGCAATTCATCACATTGGTCCCAATTTATGATAATGACAAATAGATGTTTTTAAAGAGGTGGACAAGACATGAATGAAAACAAAAAAAAAAAAATCAGGACAGTTATTTTCAGATTTATGTTAAACTTAAATGACTAAAAATAAATTTATCAACTAGAAATATACAAAAATATACTGAAGAAAGTCTATTACAAAATACAGCATATACATTTCAGTTCAACTGTAAAATCTGAAATGAACTGTAGAAGTAACTAATTTATTTGAAACTAGGTATGAGCATTTCCATTATGTGTTTCATTGTGATCTTCAAGTATAGCAACAAGAAGACATTAAAATTGTTATTTGGTAATGGGATGTAGCTCATTGGTAGAACATGTGTTTAGCATGTGCAAACTTTGGGTTGAATTAATAGCACCAAAATTAGATATTGTTTCAGCATTATTGAGACCATATTACTAATGTCAGCATATAAACCTACAAAAAAATCTTAACTCAACCTCTTAAATCTTTATAAGAAACAATTTCTTAAATTGAAGGGTCAGGCCCAAGTTTTAAAAATTTCCTCCTTTTTAAATATTAAAATACATTTTAACTAAGTCTTTTGTGTTTAGTTGACACATGAGTACCTATAGTTATTTTAAAATATGTACACAATGTGTAAGAATCAGAGCAGGGAAATGGGAATACTCAGCACTTCAAACACAGATTGGTTGTGCTGCAAATGAGGTCTAAGTTATTTTTGCTGGACAACAGGTTGTAGTTCTATGTTGATACAGAAACACATTCATAATATCTACATTTTTATATTCATCAAGATTCAACATTTAGCCATAAGCAGATATCACTTTGAGTATTCCTTTGAAGACTCTTTATAAAGATATCTTGCTTGATACTTACTTCTTCTGCTTTCTCCTTTCCATATTGATCCAGTTGTTCTTTTAAATGATTAGTTTCGTTGATTAATTCCAAATATTTGTTTTCCAGCATGAGACGATATCTGTCATTCCGAGCTTGAAGTTTTTTTATAACATTATAAAATTGGGTTTGGACATTAATAATTCCATCTATTTTATTTTCACCTTTGTTCTGATAGTCATGCAATTGGTCTTCACGCAATATAGTTTCTCTTTGTAGTTTAGGTACCTTCTCTTTAGAAGCTTCCTGCTTTCTGAGGTGTTCATTCCTTTTTCTTTCTTCGTTTTGATACCTGTGTTCCATCTCCTTCAGTTGGCAATGTTTTTGCTTTTGGTGTCTGTTTACTTGATCTGTAGCCAAAGTCATTACTCTCGTCTGATGCAGCTCGTTTTCTAGGTCACTTGTTTTTATTTCAGACTTTGGAACCTGTTGGGAAGGAATCTCACTACTACCGTTTAGGTTAGATACATCAATATTCTTTTTTTCCTGTGAACTAAAGTCTTTATCTCTGCCTCTCTGGAAAGCAACTTCTAGATTTCTTTTTGGTGTTGGACTTTCACCTTGATGGGGTGGAGCAGGATCAGATCTGGCAGGGTGAGATTCGACATCTGTTTCTGGTCTGTCTGTGCTTTGTTTTTCACTCTCAGGTGTGAAATTTTGCAATGTATTCTCAACTTTCCAAATACCCAACTGTTCATTGTCCTGAAATATTTCCATAAGTGTTTCCTCATTCAATTTTTGTGTCCATGGAAGTCTGGTATTCTTTTCTCTTAAAATTTCAGTATTCTCAAAGCACTTCTTTTCCTGGTTCTGATATTTTACTGTGTCCATTCCCAGTCTCTTCATAGGGACCTCATCCTTCTTCTTGTGATATTTATGCAATAGCTTGTTCTCTGTCCCATCACTAGGAGAAACCTAAATAAAACCAAGGATACATTTAGCTAGCACTCAATAAAATGATGTTTCATAATTTTCACTGAATTTAAAGAAAAACCTGTTTATTTGTATAGTGAAAGGGTTTCAATAAATTGATACCCACAGAAGAAAAATTAGGTGTAAACTTCTGAGCTTATAAAAATATAAATTCCCAAGAGTTCAAAAGTTAATTCAAGAAGATGGATCTATGAGAGTAAAGGAAAATTATAACTTAAAGAATATAAGAACTGCCAGGTTCAGGGGCTCATGCTTGTAATACCAGTGTCTCAGGATACTGAGGCAGGAGGATCACAGGTTCAAAGCCAGTCTTCAGCAATTCAGTGAGACCCTGACTCATTCATAAATAAATAAATAAATAAATGGCTGGGATGCATCTCAGTGGTTAAGCACCCTGGTTCAATTCCTGGTTATAAAAAAAGAAAAAAATTAAAGATTGAAAAAATCTGCATTGTACCAGAATGAAAGAATAGATTAAGTGAATAGTTAGTTTGCCAATGTAAAAAAAAATAACTTTGCAGAAGAGAAGTGACAGAGAAAACCCCACACATATAGTTATCTAATGCTAGACGAACACACTATAAAACATGCATTGGGGAAAGGATAGGTTCCTCAACCAATTGTGCTGGGAAAACTGAAAACCCATATGTCATAGGAGAAATTTAACCCCTATTTCTCAAAAACAAAGTGGATCAAGGACCTAGATAATAGATAAAAGACCCTAGACCTATTACAAGACTAGACAGGCCCAGCGCTCCATCTTGTCAGTGTAGGAACTGAATTCCTCAAAAAGACACTTAAAGCACAAGAAGTAAAATAAAGAATCAATAAATGGGGTGGTATCTTTACAGCAAAGGAAACCATTAAGAATGTGAGTAGACAGCATATAGAATGGGAGAAAATCTTTGTCACTGCCATGTCAGATAGAGCATTAATCTCCAGAATATATAAACAACTCGAAAAATAACTCACAAACAAAAAATAACCCAATCAATAAATGAACAAAAAACTGAGCAAGCACTTCAAAGAAAAATATGTACAGTTAACAAGTATATGAAAAAAATGTTCAACATCTTCAGTGATTAGAAAAATGAAAATTAAAACTACACTGAGATATAAAGAATGCAAGTAACAATAAGTGTTGGTGAGAATGTGGGGAAAAGATTCACTCATACATTGCACCAAGCAATTTTTCAGGAAAGCAGTATATAGATTTCTCACAAAACCTGGAATGGAGTGACCATTTGACCCAGTTATTCTGCTCCTCAGTGTATACTCCAATGAAACTATAGTGACACAGCCACATAAATATTTATAGCAGCTCTTCACAAAAGTTAAGCTGTGGAACCAACCTAGGTGCCTTTCAACACATGGAAGTATAAAGACAATGTGTCATATATACACAATGGATTCAGCCATGAAGAATGAAATTATGGCATTTGCTGGCAAATGAATGGAACTGGACACTGTCATGCCAAGTGAAATAATCCAGTCCTTCAAATCCAAAGTCTGAATATTCTCTTTAACATGTAGTTGCTAACACACATAAGGGTGGAGGATAAAAGAATAGAAGTTTGTCGGTTAGACAAAAGTGAATAAAGGGCTGAGAGGGGAGGGGAATATAGTAGAATGAATCTGACATTACATTCCTATGTTCACATATGAATACATGACCAGAAAAACTCTACATAGAAGAAGTTATATGCTGTGTATGTGTAATACACCAAAAGAACTCTATTGTAATGTATACCTAAAAACAATAAATAAAAATCAGAATTCACTATTTCTCTGTTGATCCACTTTTAGGATCATATGATCTACCCTTTAAACAGTTAAAAATTCCAAATATTTTATCATGTACCTATCTGTTGGAATGGCTTCAGTGGCAAATAAAAGAACACTTAACTTTAAGAAGAATAAGTTTGCAATCTGACACCTCATGTATTCAACCAGACCATAGTAAGAGCCTTAGCTCTAAATCTACTGAGACATACAAAAGTTCTCCAAGGTCTTTTCCTAAAAATATTCCTAGCATATTCTGTTTTCTAACATTTTGTAGCTGAGAATGAGAATTACATCTATTGATAAATTATAAATGTAGAAACAGCATTAAACACATGATCTATATCAATGAACAATGTATCACAATTCTTAAAAGGAGCACAAGGCTAAAAACATAGGCAAATTGCATGATTTTTCTGCAAGTCTTTTGCCTCTGCTTCTAGTGCTCATCCACAAAGCCAGTTACTTCTGTCCCATGAATGAATAAACACCAAAGAAGGCCTGTGTCTCCAATTACAAATGACAAATAAGGCAAAATGTGTAAGGCTCTACTGAGAAAATCCTGAGATTTCTACTCAGTAGCATTTGTTTCATCTCAGTGAATATTGAAACATGAGTCAATATAAAATAAAGGAAACAAACAGATCTTATGTATTAGGAACAAATACTTACCAGTAATTTATTTCTAAGAACATATTATGGTATGCCATTTTTTCCAAAGGTGTTTTGTACTGAAGTAGGAGATTACTTGAAGCAAAGTGTTTGTTTCTCTTCTTAAAAGTGAGAAAATGATTTGCAAAACCAGAGTATTTGCTGGCCCCACTTTTCCTCCTTACTTAACAGTGGGAGTAGTAATGCACATTAATACAACAAGAGAGCAAAGTCACTTCCCCAAACTAGAAGATCTACTATTAGAAGCAAGGGTTTTGAGATCATAGAAAAATCATCTATTCCTCTGGAAAATATTAAAAGTCTTTTCTCTTTATAAGGCTACTCTGAAAATCATCATGGGACTGCTGTGGAGAAATACAGTTGAATTAAGAACATTATTTAATTCAATGGGACAAAAATTGCACCCCTCACCTCCAAAATATGTACACTATGGTTATAAGTATATGGATTCAAAACCCTCTATACTTTCCCATAATTAATAAATTTACTATTTAACTATGTTACACACACACACACACACACACACACACACACACACACACTCAATCATTTGAAAACAGAAGAAAATAATTCAGGAAACATGTCCTTTCTGCACATGTCTATCTTTTTTGTTTGCAAAGATGTGTTACTGAAATTTCATATTGTAAATTCTGGCATTATGGTCTCATGGAAATTGTCTGTAGGTTTCATTTTGTTCTGCTAAAATCTACAAATTTATTTCAGCAAGGTTTTGGCTGTATATGAGCAGGTGACAGAAGTCTAAAAGCTTAATTTAAGAGTGGGACCTTCAAGATTAAAAAATAATTCCAAAAGGTAGATTTATTCTTTATGAGTAAATGTCTTACATTTCACCTGCACAAATGACAGATAAATTTGGGTGAGTGAAAACATTTCTTGGGGTGGGGATGTGGGTCAAGTGGTAGCGCGCTCGTCTGGCATGCGTGCGGCCTGGGTTCGATCCTCAGCACCACATACAAACAAAAATGTTGTGTCCGCCGAAAACTAAAAAATAAACATTAAAATTGTCTCTCTCTCTCTCTTTAAAAAAATTAAAAAATTAAAAAAAAAAACATTTCTTAAATGCAGACAGAAATGCAATTGTGAAACACTTTTTTTAAAAATGATTTAAATAGGTGCATAGATATTTAGTTTGTATTTTAACATAAAACACCTACATTTGTATTTATGTCAGTGATCAAACTAAACTTCTTTATTCGAAAAACAAATGCTGAACAACTACCAGATGCTAAGTTTTGCTGTAACTAGTTTTGTCATAAATATCATATTTAATTTTAGAGTCAGATAACATTGTGTTTTTTTTCTGGTTTGTCAGATCTTTTTTTATTTCTTTTATTGCCAAATAATGAACATTGTGTTTTAAATCAAAATAGTAGTTCACACCTTACATACCCATGCTTTGGGAAACAGCAGACTGCATATAAATGGAGGTCCTATAAGTCTGTGTTTCCTGGCATTGTGGGAGATGTCTGAAGTGTGTGGAAGTACACACACATGATGACTGCATGTTGGTGAAATTGCCAAACAGCACATTCATCAGACCACATTGCCATCACTAAGTGAAACATGGCCACATACAATAAGTTAAAGGGATTTTATAAATAATTTAATGAAATACAGTAAAAATTTGAAACTTTACTGAACATTCATTTACCTGATTAAAATGATTTCTTGCAGTCTCCAATTCTGTATCTATTGTACAAACAGAGATTTCAGCTTGCTTTCTCACATGATCCTCTTCGTTAAATTCTCTTTCTTTTTCTTTTAATGGGTTTTTATTTTTTTCATGTAACATATCATCATTTTTTCTCTTCACCTCATCTTCTTTTAAGGTATATCTGAAGTTAATATGGATGCCTTTTAATTGATTTTTGCCAAAAATGTCTTTTTATGTTCTGGCTCTTTGTATGCTGATTTAGTATCTTAATAAAAATTCTATGTTCTCTGAAGCTTTTATAGTTTAACATTTTAAATTTCTCCTTTAATCTTGTGTCAAACATACAAAATTGAAAGTCAATAATAAAAGATTGTTTTGTTATTTGATAAGTTTCTGTTACTAGCAAATCTTTTAGATACCACAGAATAGGAATTTAGAAATGATTTGGTAAATTGACAAGTTTAAGGTAATTTTTTTTGCACAATCATAGGTCCTCGCCAGTTAAAAAAATAATTTCATCTCAAATAAGTTTTAAAGATATTGTTTATATACAAACTTATGAATTCAGTAGTAATATCATTTATCTTCATAAAATATGTCAGGTGTACCTATAATTGGCTTACAGTGTAACAGCATATTCAGACATTCTTTTTTCAATATGTGTCTTTTGGGGCTGGGGCTGTAGCACAGTGGTAGAGTGTTTGCCTAGCATGGGTAAGGTGCTGGGTTTGATCCTTAGCACCACATATAAATAAAATAAAGATATAAAAAATATGTATCTTTTGTATTACTATAACCCTGAACTGGGATAAATAATCTAATACCTGTTATTATACTTTTTATGTTTCTTTTATGGTAACACTCTCAACTTACATTTTTGATCATTATGTATTTTACAAAAAAACTCAAAATCCATTTTTGAACAAGATGGGACCTAATATTTAATCCAATAATGAAGAGTAATATTCTTCAACAGATGAATGGATAAAAAAAATATGTGTGTGAGTGGGCACACACACAATGGAATATAAGACATAACAAAAATAAATTTATGCCAACATATAGTCTACTGTCATGTATATCTAAAAAACATAAAAAGTATGAACAAATTTATGAATGAGAATGAATTTGAATAAAAATATGAACAAATTTATGAATGAAATATGAACAAATTAATGAATGAGAATGAATTTGAATAAAAAATAATCTGTTTTAATTTCATTTTTAATGAATGTTTATATTAGAAGTGTAGCCAAGTGTCTAGCTCAGCACTAGCACATCACATTAGTAACACAAAACCCTGAGTTTGATCCCCAAAATCAGCCTAAAAACTATAAATGTATAATAACATGTTTCAGGGCAGTGAAAAATGCCTCACTGGTGGAATACAAACTTTCTTGAGAGAAATTTAAAAATCCTGTAATCTTTTTAAAGTTTCCCAACTTTAACCAAATAACTCTATATTGAAATTTTTTTCAAAAGTAAACAGAAATATAGAAAGTTATTTTTTTTCTTTTCTTCTCATCCCCAACTTTGGTACCAGGGATTGAACCCACAGAAGCTAAATCCCTTAGCTACATCCCAAGGTCTTTTTTTTTTTTTTTTTTTTTTTTTTTGGAGACAGGGTCACATTAATTTGCTTAGGACATTGCTGCTATGTTGATGAGGATTATTTTGAACTTTTGATCCTCCTATCTTTGTCTCCCAAGCTGCTGAAATTATAGACACATGCCATAGTATCTGAGTAGGAAATGATTTTTTTATAAATGATATTTCTTGAAATATTAATTGTAATAAAAAGTTAAAAATATAAACAAATAACAATCCCAAATTATGCTTGTTAAATAAATAGATTACTAGCAGATGGGGTTCCATAGAGCCATTAAAATTGTGATGGGGAAAAATATGAACTTAACTTTTAGAAGTAATCACATTTAATAATATGCTATCATATTTGTAAGAATTTTATAATTTATTCATGTTTTTTCCTTTGCAAAGTGCTAACAGATGAGGCAGTAGTTAAAAAATTTTGTCCTTCTTATTTTACTGGATTAAAGGAAAAGATTCCACTCCGTCTTTCAATCTAGGATATAATACCTCAAATTGTGGACTTGTTGTTTCAATTCTATATTTTCTTGCTTAAACTCTGATACCCTCTTTTTTAGCTCATGAATCTCATTTTCCAGTTGTGCATTTTTTTTAACATGTAGTGAACACTGTGTGCAGTGACTTTTTTTGCTTTTTATTATTCTTTGGAGTGATAGAACTGCTTTCTGGGTTTTCGACAGGCTAACAGAATCTGTCAGAAAAAAGAAGATAGAAATAAAGTATGTGACTATTTTAAATATATGAATGCTGTATATTTCACATGCATTATTTATACACTAAAGCAATGAGTGCATAAAACACGTGACACAATATGCTGAACTCTGAAGATATAGCAGATGAGATTAGACCCCTATTGTTCTTTAGCTTAAAGTCTAATGGAGAAGACAGACACAAAAAAAAGATCATTATAATTTTAGACAGATGATATTAGAAAAGAGGTTTGTGATCCAATACATAAATCTGATCTATAGAAAAGATTCCCTGAGGAAAATGAAAATACACTGAGAAATGAACAGAAAGCAGGTAGAATGTGAAGAACATTATTCTTTCTAACATAAAAATTCAAGTTTTCCAACTCCCCTGTGGTCTATACTTGTCTTGTACAGAAACTAAGAGGGACACTCCCACTATTACCTGCTCCTGGACTTTGGTCTTGAGAGAGACAACTCTTTATCTTTCTTGCTTTTTCTTTATTCCCTGTTTACTAGGTTCATTTCTCCCAGTATTAGAATATATCAGCACTCATGTTATAAATCAATATTCTATCCAAAGAACTGTGTAGAATATGTTGTTCTTACCATGGACATGTCCATCTTCTTTCTCTTTTGCTTTATGATGTTTCTCTCCAGATGAGTGAGAAACACACATCTGTGGATGATCCTCAGAAAATACCTGCAAAATAAAGGACCTCAATGAGCTGCATGAAGACTTCATTATCATTCTTTTAGACAACACCCAAATTTTGGTCTTGAAAGCAGCTAACTAACATGTAGATAACTACAGACTGAGCAGTCATACTTTCCATAGGGTGTCTTAGCATTGTGTTCCAGATGAAGCTGAACACTTATTTTCCAGTGGCTCCTAATTTGGTAAAAGCAGGGTGGATGTCACAGAAAAGGCATTCCTTGACAACATGCTAACAAAGGTGTATACACCCCAAAGGACGGGAGGAATGATATTCATTGTAACTCATCGGACTTTGCATTCACCATCAAATGTGAGAAGGCTTTCAAGTCTTATTTTAAAGAATTTTGAGGAGTATGTTTCATATTAAATAGGATTACACTTTTTAAACAATGAACTAACAAAGTTTTTGTTTGAAAATATGAGACTTAGGTGTTCAGTTGGGGATTTGACACTGAGATATGGCCCCTGCCCAGGATACACCCCAAAGGGAAAGCTGTAAACCCAAGAACCTACATATGCCAGCCAAATAAAATAAATCTAGATGTGTGCTAAATCTCACACCAGGAATGTTGGCAATGTGAGAAAAAAGATGAGACAGCATCTCTAAATTCCATCATTCCCCCATTAATGCACACAAATACATTTCTTTAATATACTAAGACATTTTGATAAAATTATTCAACATATTGACTGAATTTTCTGCAAGGATGAGAAACAAAATGAAAAGGTCACTTTAATTGGCAACTGGAGTCCTCTGAGTGAACTGAAAAATTGTTTAATACATGTAAGAAGACAGAAATTGCATCAACATACTTTATACAAAACCAGAGATATAAAAATTTGTGCTATATATGTGTAATAAGAATTATAATGCATTCTGCTGTCATTTATTTTTTAAAAAATCAATAAAAAATAAACAAAAATAACAAATAAACATTAACCAGGATGTAAGGTTTATATATATATATATATATATATATATATATATATATATATATATATATATATATATATTCAACTTGTAGCAAATAACTACTAATTTTCACTAGAATTTTGAGCCTTTGACAACATCACACTTTCACATGAATGCAATCAGTGACCATTACCATTCATAACCCAGGTGGTTATTCGTCAGTCTCAAATTTAGTCTCAACTTTTTATTTTTCAAAATGTTTATGCAAGTGGAAGCACAAGCAACATTTAGAATTGTTTTGCCTCCATTACATAGTAAATTTAGCTATAAGTTGACAGGACTACTAATGCTATTTTCAGATTCTAACCAGTTCAGAGTGGTTTTAGATGTAATTAATAATATATAATGCCTGGATTCCAAAAGACTATTTAAAAGGTATTTTCATTTGGCCTCCTTTACTTTCCTCAAGAAAGGAAAACAAGAAGAAACAGGAAGAAATGCTTTATATGTTGACATACCTGAGACTGGGTACATTGAGCATCATCAAAACTTTTGTGCTCTTCTTCTGAAGTCATGTCAAAATGGGTCTCTGCTGATAAATGAATACATTTACTCACATTCCTCAGAACTGCATTAGAAAGCATGAACATCAATCCAAATAGAAAAGGTAATTGTAACACCAAAATAACTTAATATTCCCAAATATGATTTCCAATTAAGTTTAAGATTTGGTGAATAATTACTGGTTTCAACTTTCCACAGTTTTTCTTTTTTTCTTTTTCTTTCTTTGTATATACACCTTGGGAGTGGACCCACAAACTTATGCATTCTTGTCAAATACTCTACCATTTAGTTCTATCCCATGGCCACTTTAATTGGCAACTGGAGTCCTCTGAGTGGACTGAATACAGCCATCCTTCAAGGCTTGGACTTCCAAGTAGTTGTGAATAAAGATGTACCCATTTGCACCCAACAAACATTGAGTTCTCAGGGAGTATTTTTTCTTGATCCAAATTCTCAACACATATCTTATAGAGACATGACAGGATACAAGGTTCAGTGCAAACCATATTGCCAAGATTTGTCTACTCAAGATCAATGAAATTTTCTCAGAAACAAGCTTGAAAATACACATGGAAAGAAGGGCTGATTCTGGGAAAATGTTAGTATAGATTAAGCTGCATTCTAAGCTGCACTATTGCATGGAGACCAAAGAGTTGGTGAAAAGCTTCTCAGCAAAGTGAGTGAAAGAGGGATTTTATTCAAATCCCTAAAATTTCTGAACACTGAAAAGGTCCAGAGATTCAGTAATCTGTGTACCATAAACAAAAAAAGCCTACAACCTGCATGCAAATATCAGTGCAGATCTGCCTCAGACAAAGGGGGAGAGAGAAGAGGAAGTTGCATTCTAAGTTGTACCATGATGTGCCCTGCTAAGGCGAAACCTGAGATCAAAAATATTGCTTAAACTGATCTGACCAAAAGTTGCACTATGCACTGGTGCTTAAAAAGCATGCTCTTCTCTCAATTGGTGATGGAAGTGCTGAAGCCATAGCCATCCTTGGAAAGAGTTCAACAGTAATTTCTTTGATTCCTCTAAACAACACACACACACACACACACACACACACACACACACACACACACGAGGATCCTGGAAGTGCCTATCAAGGGACCTAGGTTGTGCCTGATGGAAGGTAGAAAAAACTGGTGCAGGCTAGACTATACCTATGTGACTCCAGTGAGAAGGGCAAAGGGGAACCTATGTGTCTGGAAGCTAATGTGACCAGCTGAAGTGTCAGAGAAAATGACCTAAGAAGGAAGAGAAAATGTGCCCCCAGGGATGGTGTTTTTTCCAGCTATTCACCCCTCAAAAAGACAGGTGAGAGGTGAGTAGCCAGAGAGCAGGAGATGGTGAGAGCATGAAATGCTGTAGGCCCACACAGAGAAAAGTATGAAATAGGTCAGGATTTGTCTCAGAATAAAGGGATAGATGAGGCCTAATGCCAGAGGACAGTTGAGGCAGAGGAAAGGTATAAAGATACAGAATTAGGCTTGGCTCATGTCAGAAAATATTTCTAAGAAATTTCAGAAGGTTGACCTTTCACATTCTAAAAAGATGCTTATGGTGACATTTGCATGATAGCTAGTTCACGCCAAAAACTGGAAATAGGGAGAATGTAATAGTATGATATGTAGGGGAAACAATTCAGAATTGAGGGGATATTCCCAGAAACACAGAGGAGAGATCATTTTCTGTGACTACTGATGACATTGTGAGGAAAATCCTCCCACCTCTTTGGGAAAACCACCTTACATGTGAGAACACTAGTAGCATTTGAAGTGTCTTAACATTGTGTTCCCTGGAGTGTTGTAATGTGAAACTTACCCAATTTGACTGTCTTTTCTTTCACCTTGCCTAATCCTTTCCGTGGAAGGGCCTCTTTTATTGTGATGGGATCGGTGTGCTTAGAAAGAAGATAGTACATAAAGAGTGTATTTTTCATTGACTACAAAGTTAATAATTTAGAATAAATATAGAAATTTAATTACCTTTCTGAAATCAGATGAATCCCTAGAGGCTGAAAAACAAAAGGGGTATATAATCAAGCAAAGTTGAAGAGGACAAAACAACTCATACATTACAGATGCCTCGACATACATCTGAGGTCCATGGTTCAGCTGTGCTAAAAATTATGCTATCTCCTGGGTTTCTGTGCTGGCTGGTTTGGCTGACAACGATCATGTGACTAAAATCTGCCAAAGTAATTTTGTGAATAGGTTTTGTGAAACATGCTGTTCATTTCACAAACCTGAGATTATTTGTCCAATGACCATAAATAAAACAGACAAGGAAATATATACCAATGCAAAGATACAGATTGATGGAGAATCCAACAATCCTCTAGTGGAGAAGCAAAGAAGGTCCCTAATAGATTCAATGGCAAAGGTGAAGTCAAAACAAAAACAAGCCATAGAACCTATCTTACTGAAATACTATAGAAAAGATTTTATCTTTATAATTTTAAATATATATATATATATATATATATATATATATATATATATATATATATATATATTTACTGCATTTGTCCTTTCATTTTTGTTTAGTAAGGCCAAAGCTGTGTTCAGATCCCAGGGAAATGTTAGGTTCATTTCTCAACAAAGATATCTGAAGGAGTCAGTTGAAATACATATTTTGACACTGAAAGCTATGACACCTATTGTTTGTTTCTTATATTCAGGTGGGATGCTGGTTCCTCTTGTGCATCCTCTATTCCTGTATTCTCTGGTTTAAACAGATTAGATTTTCATGATCCCCTTGTGTGAGAACAGATAGTTTCCACATCTAAGAAATAAGGTTTAATTGGTTTAAACTTTTGAGACATGAAAATTTAAAAGGAAAGTTGAAATGGAAGAGCACAGCTTTATCTGATAACAATAATATATTATTACACACACAAACACATGCATATATGACAAAGATTTTGGGTATTCAAAGAGTAAACTGTATAAAGAGTTCTGTTTACAAATGAGTTTGGTTTGGTGTGACTTGCCAGTGTTTTAAGTGTATTCATAAAAGGCCAGGCCTATCAAAAAATTATAATTAGCTTTTGAAGGATGAGGATGTACCTCTGTAATGAAGTGAATTTCTAGAATGCCCATGATCAAAATTTTATTTTCAGGCAAATAGGAAAGAAATACAGAAAGTAATTATGTAAGAAAAAAAGACAGAGAGGGAGGGAAGAGAGTAGAAAGGAAAGAAGGAAGAAAGGAAGGAAGGAAGGAAGAGAGGAAAGAAGAGAAAGAGCAGAGCTGTCATTAAAAACCATGAATGATTCTGAAATGTAATTTTGCTCCTCAGAATGACTCAATTTAAACCACAGCAAGCAGTATGTCTGATAGGTATGGAGAAAAGATGGTCATGGCTGGAATCTTTCCCCAACTTACAAGCCCCTCATGATTCAAATGATGGACAAGTTACAATCTCTCACATATTGTGAAAGATAGATATACTGATAGCCCCTGAATTGCATGCTCTCAGTTTCCCCATCATTCCCTCCAAGATTACCCAGCTAACTTATTTTGTTTCTTCCACATTTCTCCTTCCCAGGAACTTTTCAAAAGCAACATCTTGATCTCTGGTCTTGATTATTTATATTTTCCATTTTGTCTATGAATTATCCCCACTCTTTCTTTTTCTTTTCTTTTTTTAGTTGTAGATGGACACAATGTCTTTATTTTTATTTATTTATTTATTTGTTTGTTTGTTTATTTATTTATTTATTTATATGTGTTGCTGAGGATAGAACCCAGTGCCTCACGCATGCAAGGCAAGCACTCTACCACTGAGCTACAACTCCAGTCCACCAGTCTTTCTTAATTCCCAATTTAAGGATTAGACCTAAGAAATATAAATTCTGTACTTTCAGTTCTTATCACTTGCCAAGAGACAAGATCAGAATAAAAACTAGATGTATGCAATAACTTTATTACATTTGATGTTCCAGTGGCTCTGCATTTAGTTTTGCTAAAAGGAAATCCTTTCCTGACCTCTTTACAATGGTGGCTGGCAGATAGTGATCATTGGAATCACCTTACATGGAAGAAAACATAGATGTGCAGGCCAGGTCAGTCAGAGTATGCATTTTGAATAGGGATCCCCACAGATGATCTACTAGAGTCTGAGAGTCTGGGTCTGCACTTAGTCTGCTTCTCATTTCCCTGCCTTCAAATGCCTTACAATAATAGAGCAAGTTTTTCACCCAATCATGTTAACAAACCTGAATGATGAGAAGAAGTCCTTTCTCCTTCACTTACTCACTGTATTCTCTCTGCTTTTCTCAGTGTCTATTCTCCCTTCTCCTTTCCAAATTGTCCAAAGAATATTTTAAAAACCTATGAATTTAGGTATCAGTCCATAACAATTTGCACATTTTTCCACTTCCCATACTTCTGTGTCTGCCATCTGTGCTCCATCCCAGGTAGTGGCAAGAATGTCTATGATATAGGTATTTTTATTTTTTATTTGTTTTAATTACAATATTGTTTTATATAAATTAACGACTAGACACATGGATTTACATTTCACTTAAAAAGAAAATAAACTTCCTTTCTTCATGATCAGTTCTTCACGTGTCAATTCCTTTCTAATGACAACTCAGAAATGAGTGGTGAGAAAAAATATTCACACCTTGAGTCATTTGCACAACTGGAAACTCCCATTTTCCTTCCACATTTTGAACAGGTGGTCTTTTTATTCTGGTACATGACTGAAATTTATCAGCCTTCATGGCTTCTTTTTCCTTCATTTACTCACTGCACTCACTCTCTCTGCCTTTCCCAATGTGTATTCACCCTTATCCTCTCTACTTCACAATTTCCAACTCTCCTATGATCTATGCATGTTTTGTATAGAAACTAAGAGGGACACTCCCACTATAACCTGCTGCTGGACTTTGGTCTTAAGAGAGACAACTCATTATCTTTCTCACTTTTTCATTATTACCTGTTTACTAGGTTCATTTTTCCAAGTATTAGAATAAATCAGCATTCATGTTAGAAATCAATATTCTGTCCAAAGAACTGTGTAGAGTATGTAGTACTTACCATGGACATGTCCATCTGCTTTCTCGTTTGCTATATAATGTTTCTCTCCAGATGAGTGAGAAATGCACATCTGTGGATCACCCTCAGAAAATACCTGCAAAATAAAGAACCCCAATGAGCTGCATGAAAACTTCACTATCACTCTTTTAGACATCACCCAAATTTTGGTCTTGAAAGCAGCTAAATGTAGATAAGTACAGTCATATTTTCCACAGGGCAACCTAGAATTTGTGCTTCAGATGAAACTGAACTCTTGTCTTCCAATGGCTCCTGATTTGGTAAAAGTAGGATGGATATCATAGAAAAGGTATTCCCTGAAAATTTAATAACATAAATGCATGTATGTATTCTAAGAGTGTAAACAACCATATATCACAACCCCACAAGATGAGAATGCATTAAATACTTAATTAAACATTCTTGAGAAATATAATTAATATTATGTTGCATTACATGTTTTAAATAACAGACTTATGAGACTCAGTGTGATAAGAGATTTGGAATTATGTGATGTTGAGCAGGAATAAGACTTTATTGGACTTGCCTCATTTTGGTCATCACAGTTTCTCACAGGATCTAAAGAGCTTATAGTAAGTGTTTCACTGAGAGAAATTCCAGTTTAACAAAATGACAAAGTAGGGTGAAGAAATGTTTCTATCGTACTGTTAGAAAGCAACACACAGGATCTGGGTAGAGTAAACAACATGTTCCTCTGAGAGAGAACTAAAAAGTATACCAATGAAGAAAAATGACAGCACAAAAATGTACAGCACTTCCTGACTATTTTCAGAGCTTGAGTCATATTGGCTCCTGTGTGCATTCTGGATTAAAAAAAAGAGCAGCTATGGAAAAAAGAAAACCTGGAGAGGCACCGTAGAGTGCCTCAGACCAAATGAAACCTAAAATTTTGGCTTTTAGAATAGTAAATGAATTCAAGGATTTCACCAGCCATCCATGGGCTGGGTGTGTGAGCTATGCACATTTGAGTGTATGAGAAAAACTGGTCTGAAATTGCTGTCTGATTAGGATCTGCATGTATGTGTGTCTTTTCACTAACTCTGCCTGTGATACCCACAGAGCACATGAGATGGATGTGATTTTCCATGTTTATATGTAACTAAAACTGAGCCACTGGGAAGGACAATCTTACCATAAATGTACTCAATGACCATCACCACTATATATGTTCATTAATTAAAATGGTTATTAGCAAAACCACTAATTTCAACTTTTTCATCATTTTCAGGGGTTAAAAAAATGTAAACCCAAGTAATATTCAGAAAAAATTCTGCCCAAATCACAAAGATAATATTTATCTACATGTTATCCTGAATTTTAATGCTATTTTCAGATTCATAACCAGTTAAATTCTATTAGGTTTCAATATTAAATTATCTTTGGATTTCAAACCACTCTTATGAAAGGTAATCAAATCTGCCCATATTGACTTTCTTAAAACAAGGAATAAAGTAAGAAATCAGAAGTTTAAAAAAAATATATCTGAGTGAACACACCTGTGGCTGCTTATTTTTGGTGTCATCAAGACCTTCCTCCTCTTCTTCAGATGATGAGAACCAAAGTGGTTCAGCTGAAAAATGTATGTAGATTTACATAAACAACTTAGAACATTTAGAGAGAATGATAGTCTGCCAAAAATAAAAAGTAATAATAAGCTTGAATTTTAGGTGCTATTACCTGTTTAACTATTTATTGGTGGGGTATACTTGTGTGTACTCAGTGATTTAACCCTAGAACATTGCAACATTGGCAAGAGCTCTACCAGAGTTGTATATTTGTTTATTTTTGGAAACTGGGTCTCTCTAAAGTGTTTGTTTTGGCCTGAGACTTGCCATGCTCTTGTCTCAGTCTCCCAATAGCTGTGTTTAGAGGTGATCCACTGTACCCAGCAGAGAATTTTTTTTCAGGGAATGTTTTTAGTGGTATAAAACTTCAACAGTCTACCTGAGGAGACACTATGTATCACCAGGTTTAAGAAACAAGAATATCTCAAAGGTATATCCACTCAAGATGAATGAAAATTTGCCAGAATTAAATTTTAAAAACACTATAGAAATGTGGGGATACACACAATTTGGTATTCTCTTCCCCATAACAGTAACTTTTAAAAACAACTATTCATCAGTAGTCATTTCCACAATGACTTAGACTCTTTCTATTGTTATCAATGAACATCTTGCATATGCAAAGTTTTTCTACATTACTCTAAAAAAATGTGTTCTTCTGTCTTAGTCTGTTCAGTCCTGCATGATTATCAATCTCCTTGTCATAAACTGCTTTTTACCCCCTTGAGGTATCTCAGCATTTCAGCCACTGTTCAACTGGATATCTATCAGTTGACTTGTAAATTACTCCTTCCCCTGTCTAGCCCTTTGGCTCCTGAAATTGAGAAGACCTCTTTTATATCACCTTAGCATCAACAGTTTATTTGAACCAAGAATTATTATGTTCCCTATGAGAATAGAGTAAAAAGGTGCCAGGAATAGTGGCTTTCCTAGAGCTAGGATTCAGCAGAGACTAAAGGAATGAGGTTACCAGTAAGAGGCAGAAAATGGGGAAAGCTTAAAACGCTGTAGCTAGACACAGAGTGAAGCATTAAATGGGTCAGTATTTGTCTGAAAATATAGGGACTGGTGAGGAGCCATCAAGATGACAGTAAAATTAAGGGAAAGGAAAAAGTGTTAGGCTGAACACATGAAAGATTTCTGGGTAATTTTAAAAGCTGGACTTTTATCTTCTAGAGAGGTTCATAGTCACATTTGCATTTTAGCTAGATGGCTCCAAATGCTGAAGACAGGATGAGTGTGGAGAGCATATGCATGAGCAGAAATGAATAAGAAGGTGGCAGGAGTGCCAAATAGAGGAAAGCAGGCCAGAATGGAAAAAATGTTCCATAAAAAATAGAGGATATATCATTTTCTGGGACCAGTGTAGAATGAAGTTCCATTAAGTAATAAAGGACAAAGCTGGGTCTCTGGAATAAGAGGTTCTGTACTGTTACACAAGGTTTCAATTAACATGTAGAATAAAACACACCAACTGTTTAAGTTCTTTGTGTTTACCATGTAATATTTGAATTTCTCATTTTTGTATATTAAGGGACTCATT